>NW_028227258.1:86322500-86922500 GCF_978045245.1 Mus caroli | reverse complement strand
ATAACTCTCTGGTTGTTTCTTAGTCTTGAACTGGCTATGCCGCTGTGATTATCATCCTTTCCAGCACTGCTGGAAGTGCCAAATAGATAAGTAGAGGACTGAATAACTAGCCAGCCAGTGAGTTAAATGGGAGATATATGAATCCTTACTAAACACTTGCAGCCTTCTCGGATATAGGTGTAATATTCTTGGAATTCCTTGCAACTTGCAAAGCCTATATTAAGGTATATTATATGTGCTGTTATCATTGAGAATTTTAAGTATCTGTGTTACTAACACCATTATTTTTTCTGTAAATGGTAATTACTAAATATGGATTTGCATGATCTGTACCATAGGCTATATGTGTTCTCTATAACTACTCCATTAATTTTTCAATAACAGATGTACATGTCAGGTTTCTAGTGGTTGAACATACAGATTCATAAATCAAATAATCAATTTTCAGAATATGTAGGTATCTCATTTAAAAGATTAATATTGGGAAAACATTATGTCTCCTATAACTTTGTATCAAAACAATATTACCATAATAAATTAAAACCAAGAGAGCCTCTAAATTTGTAAAACAAAAAAGTTTGAAAATATATTACAAAGAGTATTTAGGATTTGCAGTTATGCTGATATGTGCAAGTGTGTGTGCTTTATGCATTTGCATGTATACCTTCATGTACCTGTGACACATAGGTATATGTGCACATGTGGCATGTGTTTTTGTGTGCCTATATGTGTATATGTGTGTATGCATATGTATTGGTGATGAAAGTGATTGCTTGGTTGGGTTCAGCCTTTGACAGTGTTAGAAAGACAGGAGAATAGCAGATGCTGTACAAACTGTCTTCTTTCCCTATATCATCTTCCACCCCCACCAATTCTAATAAAAAAAGACTCATTAAAGCATTGGGGAGCTTTCTCATATTTCACCCCAGTGTAATTCAAACGCACTGCACATCATATGCATCATTATCAAACATTCTCAGGCAATAAAATGTAGGCTGCTCAATTTGGTCTCCCTGGCAATAAAGCAACAAGGTGCAGTACTTCTCTGCATACAAATTGCATAGTAGACAATTTATGAGGCCCTCATAGTTACCATGATTTATTTTACATACCAATTAAATTGAGCCGAGAGTGGTAATCAAAAGCGTGAATGCCCTGGGCAATGTTGAAAGATGTCATTTTAAGGAGTTTTTTTGACTTCTCTCTCCATGCCAACACCACAGTATTTATACCACTCATTGTACTGGAAATAAATGCATCTAAAGAAGCATTGTAAGTAACTGAAAAAAATAAGAATATAATCTTCAATTGTTTATTCATCAGATATTATCAATAGAAATATTTAAATATAATAATAGTAAAGTTTACTCTCAGTGTGTGCTGACATGTCTTAGCACTCAGAATAGCTCATTCACCCATCCCATTACCAAAGACTTTATAGCAAAAAAAGAATAGCATATCCCCATTCTGACTTTCCTCCCATTCTAGAAAACCTTAAGGGTTTTGTTTGTTTATTTTTTTGTTTGGGGAGGGCATAGATCAGTAAGCAACATTCAAATTTCACAAAAATTATGAGGCATTGTGTAGACAGAAAATTAACCAGTAGTCAAAATTTTATAGTTTACCACCCTGACCTGAGTTAGGCAAACAAAAACTACCAAGCTTCTGCTTGCTCTAGCTCACAGTTAAATCATAGTTTGTTTAAAATTTGAACAATCTAGAATGTTTAAGAGTAAATGGGCCAGGTCTCAGACTTGGTATGATTCCCAAATGTAGCTAAGATTCAGGTCAATATGTCGGACCCTTGTTCAGATGTTGTGGATAAAATCCTACTCCCTGTGCAAAGAATGGGCTGGCCACCTTGTATCATAATGGGTTTTCCTTCTTGTCATAATCACAAGCTCCCCAACTCAAGTAACTGGTTTTAGACCAACATGGAACATAACACCCTCTACACACATAGACTCCATCTCTTGTTTGTTTGTTTTTTTTATCAGAAAAATAATTTACTTGTATCCAAAATTGAAAGATATGTGCCTTGACACAAAGATGAAGTTCTTGCATCACCAAAGCATTCTGTCACTTGTATAGCATAGGGAAAGTTGCTTAAACATAACCACTTTTTCATTTTTTCTGCCTGCTGCTTCTTAGGCAGAATCAAGTGAGGTAACATAGTCTTGGAAGACAATTTTCAGTGGATTGGAAGCATTTCCATACATCTAATGAAGCTGAGCTCTGGCTGCCATTTAGTCAAGATTATCTTTTTAAAGGCATGTGTATCACAAACAGATGTGGAATGCAGAGGTAGTGTCTCCCTTTGAAGGAAATGGCAGGCATGAAGAAAAAAAAGTAGCTTTCTCTGGAGCAAAGGAATTGTATGTCCTGTGCTTCTGTAAAAAGCTCAGATTTCTTAAATATGGGTTTCTTCTCTACAACATCCATGGGTAGGCACAAATATGCCTTGTGGACTTGTAGCAAATGTATCAATTGCATGTGTGTGTGTGTATGTGTGTGTAATCTATTGCTCATTTCAAATGATCTGATAACATTGTATTACTGATTATCCTTGAGACAGTATTTTAACTGTAAATTGGAGAGAGCATGAGGACTGGCAGGATGGCTAAATCCAGGTCAAGTTGCTTACCTCCACTTGATGTCCTGAATCTAATACCAGGAGACCACATGATAGAAGAGAGAACAGGCTATCATATATTGTACACTGTTCCCCATGCTCATACCAGAGTGCACTCAGACACCATACACACACAGACTCACAAAGTCTCACACAAAGAAATGAATGTAAAAATAAATGTTTTCAAAAGTAAGACTATTCAGTCTTCATAATCCTTAGTAGGTACTGGTATGTTTAAATAATTGTAGTTTCTTAAATTGATACATTGAAACCTACTCTGCAAGGTAATGACAATTGGAAGGGCTCCACATAGGAGGTGAATAGGAATTTATGACCTCAGTATTGGGTTGGTGGCCTCATATAGGAAAACTGAGGGAGGTTGTGTGTTCCTTTTATTATGAGAAGACACAGCTGGAAGATAGTATTTATAATTCAAGAAGTGTCCTTTTCCAGACACTATGTCTACTGACAGTGTAATCTCTGAACTTTATGTCCTTTAGAACTATAAAAATAAATGTCTGTTATTTATGTTATTCAGAACATGTGCTTATATAAATATGCATAAACAAATTTCCAAATAATTGCTACAAGCAAGGAAGCTGAAGAATAGCTAGCTATAATCACTTCTATCTTACCTATTCTATTGAGTTAATTATTTCTAAAAGCAGCTGGAATCTGCTCATTAAAGAGCTGATATTGACACGGGAATGGCCTAATTTAATATATTTCATTTCTATCTCCCTAACTATTAATTATATCACATTCATAATTTATATTTAATGATATTGAGACTATTTAGAGTACCACCTACATTAGTTCTCATTGGTACCACAGACATTGGTTGTCAAAGGATGTTTTCCAATCTTCAAAATTACTGGGTATTTGTTAACACCTGTGGTGTGATGAAGATACTGAAGAACTAGATTCCCTCTGTACTTTAGAAATGTGACTCTGAGCTTAGAGGAATGTAAACAAAATAATCAGACAATATCTTATCCCATAGTATTGTTACACAGCATTGTACAAGGATAAGTTAAAGGAAAGGCAACTATGTAAGACTCAGTGTTTGGAAGGCATTTCACAGTCATTCTATTGATGACGGAGATATTACAAAACACATGACTTGCATTAAAGAATCAGGAAATAAAAATGAGAAAATTCTTGTGTGCGTTGACAGGTATGTGTTATTAGCAATAAGTAATAATAATGATGATAATTAATAATAATAATAATTAATAATAAGCAAATAACTATCACCCCAGGTTAAGGTTTATCAGTTAATGGTGCCTCCTGTTCTTGCAAAGAACCTGAGTTTGGTTCATGTCCAGTGACTCACAAAATATCCATATTCATGGGGTCTGACAATTTCTTCTCACCTACTTGGGCAACCTCACCTACATACACATTCCTTACCCTGAGACACACATACCAACACATATTTTTTTTTTAGTCTACAAATTAAGAATCTCCCAAAAGTATGGCAGTCTCTAGATGGTCCATCCTTTCGTCTCAGCTCCAAACTTTGTCTCTGTAACTCCTTGGATCCATCCCATAATCAGCCTCCAAATGCTGACACCATTGCATACACTAGCAAGATTTTGCTGAAAGGACCCTGATATAGCTGTCGCTTGTGAGGCTATGATGGGGCCTAGCAAACACAGAAGTGGATGCTCATAGTCAGCTATTTGATGGATAACAGGGCCCCCAATGGAGGAGCTAGAGAAAGTACCCAAGGAGCTAAAGGGATCTGCAACCCTGTAGGTGCAACAACAATATGAACTAACCAGTACCCCCCCGGAGCTCGTGTCTCTAGCTGCATATGTATCAGAAGATGGCCTAATCAGCCATCACTGGGGAGAGAGGCCCATTGGTCTTGCAAACTTTATATGCCTCAGTATAGGGGAACGCCAGGGCCAAGAAGTGGGAGTGGGTGGGTAGGGAGTGGGGGTTATGGGGAACTTTCGGGATAGCATTTGAAATTTGAAATGTATATAAAGAAAATATCTAATAAAAAAAAAAGAATCCCCCAAAGGAAACTGCATGACAGCACATATTTGTGCTGTCTCTGAGATGGGAGTATGAAAGAATTTTGAGCCCACAACCTACATTTTATTTTACAGATAACAAAACAAAACTCACCAACACAAGTTTAATAATGAAGCTAAAGACAGAAGGTGATTATTTCAAACTCGGGTCTGGAGTTCTGATATTAACTTGGTGATCAGAATAATGGTGTATAACATGACTATCACAGATTGAAACTCAATGCTAGATGCTAGCAGAGCCAAAATACAAATTCTGTCTGCAGAACCAGACTCCTTGACAACTATGACTGCTCATGTTGTAACATGCAGAAGAGTCACTGGAAGATCAGAGTGAAAATGTGGATTCTCGCTGTGCCAGCCTGACTGAGCATCACTCACATGGTTGCTCATAATGCTGCTTACACTCCCTAAGGACCACGCTTAAGGTAACAAGATGGTGGGAAGAATTCTGTAGAATATAGACATTACTACACATACTAAAGAACTAATCAACATTTATTAAGTTTCAGAAACCAAATATTTATTTAGAATCTGATGAAAACCATGAACTCCTTCAGAAACATGTGGACCGAAAGAAGTTTTTGTCTACCAGGATTTTAAGAACCTGCTCACCACAATTCATACCTGATAGAACTGAGGAACCTCTGAATGCAATGTAATGGAGGATTAGAAAAGAACACTCCACTTGCTTTCTTGTGTGGCTCTTCATACTGTTTTCTGGGAAAAGGTTTGGATATATACCCAGGAGTCCCCTATATGAGCCAGTCTGTACTCAGGCTCACCGTGCTTGCATCTGAGACTCCCAAGAACTGGGATTGCAAGCATATACCACTGCACCTGGCATCTTTGGACAATCCAAAGTTCCTTTTACTAATTATTTACGTTAATCGAAGCACAAGATAGATTCTGCTTTTTAGTCTTTTACTTCTTTAATGCAGATAACTTTAACCAGATGTTTAACTGAATCTCTTCTGCACTGGTGTTGAACACAGTCTCTTCTTCAAGACAAAAGGGAAGCCAAGATTAAAAAGAGAATCTCAGAAAGAGAAGCCTCTCGGGTACACAGACTAACTCACTATGAAGAGTCAGGAAACACAAGTGATGCTACTGAACAAGATGGTCCAGGTTTCCAGTCTGTTCTGAGCTCATCCTCCATTGTTAATTGCCCTTGCCCTCTTGGCTATTTTTTATAATGAAAAAAATCATTTGTTGGCTCCTTCTCATGTACCAGGCTGCATGACTGGAGTTCTCAGCCTATCATCATCTTCATTGTGCAAGTTATTTGAAGTTTGCTGAGGAGGAGATAGGCATTCTAAAACTCCGTTTGCTCCAGGTCATATAACTAATTACAGACAGAGAGGAGACTGAACTGATGGTGAGATCTCCTCTTCTCCTCTACTGTGTTCTCCCTTTCCAGCAAGCAGCACTGTTACACAAGTGTCGGGACCACTTCTGGGATTACTTCTTCTGCCTGCTACATTTCTGCACCCTGTGGCCTCACTCTGAAAACAAATCCCCACTTGAACTTCACTTTTCCCTTCCCTTTCCCTTCCATTCCCAACTCTTTCAAGTTGCTACGGAGTCTCCATGAGAACCACAGTTCTATATCTTCCCTAAATATCTCCATCCTTCTATCTCTATCTACAATCCACTGTACTTCCTTCTTATGAACGAAAAAGAGATGCTGACAGAGAGAGAGTGAAGAAGGCACGGATGGTGGGAGAGGGAAGGAGGTCTAAAGGAATAAGCTGTAAAGTGAATGCTTTGAGATGCCTTCGAGGAAAGTTCATTTCAGGGGCATTCACCTGCTGCATGATGGTAATTTTCTAAATATATCAAAGTATAAATATTTTGGATGTAAACTACTGTTCAGGGACTCGCTGAATCTATTTGTTTTCTTTTGTTTACAGAAAATATTAAAGATTACTATGGTTTGGCACTCAAAATCAGTATTGTAAGATCTAAGGTATAAAAAAGTTGTACCATAACCGTATCATCAACTCCACAGAAATTCCATAATGTAATTATAATAGAATCAAAACAGAATATTCCTATCAAGAAAATTTCCTACAAGTCTAGCAGTCTCAATTAATCTGGACCCCCGAGATCTCTCAAACACTGGACCACCAAATAGACAGCGTACACCAGCTGGCAGGAAGCCTCCCAACACACATATAGTAAAGCACTTCTGAGTGTATGTATATTCATTCAGAGATAAAGCATCTAACCCTTAAGAAACTGGAGGCCCCAGGGAGTTTAGAGGTGGGATGGGTGGTGGAGACATCCACGTGGAGACAGGGGGTGGGGATGAGGTATGGGATGTATAACAGTCTGAAGGTGAATGAGGCAGGGGATAAAATATGGAGTGTAAAAAATAAATTAATTTTAAAACAGGAAAAAGAAAATTTCCCAATTATACCCAATTACCGTCTTTGTTTGGGGGATTGAAAGACACAGTACTTTATCCTGCTCTAGTGTTCAAATCATTGTCCTAAACTTTGAATCTGCAGCTTACCAGCTGACACTTATGGGTCTGTAAGCTTACATACTGGAGTTTCAACAATTCATGCTTTATATATAAATCAAGGTACAACTTGGTTTTCATCTGTGGAATGCTAGATCTTCTGGGGATACATGAGTAAAAGATGAGAGAAGAAGGAAGCACTTCTTTAAAACTAAATTGTCTAGAAAAAAATTATTCCCTCACTTCTTTAATTGTAGTAAGAAAATCACATACATAATAAATTATACATATATAATACATATACATGTATATACATATACATGCAAACATGTACATAACACACACACATGCTCGCATGCACACAAGGCTTGACCCACCAAATGACTCAGAGAGATGCAGACACCCACAGTCATCCACAGTCAAACAGTGGATGGAGCTTGGAGACTCTTATGTAAGAACAGGAGGAAGGATTTCAGCCCCTATCATGATAGGAACTCCACAGGAAGACCAAGAGAGTCAACTAACCTGGACCCTTGGAACTCCCAGAGACTGAACCACCAAAGAACATTCAGAAGCTCAATCTAGGCTTCCCAAGACATATGTATCAGATGTGCAGCTTAGTCTTCATGTGAGTCCTGAACAACTGGAGCAGGGCTATCCCAAAATCTGCTGCCTGTATGTGGGGTATGTTCTTCTAGCTGGGCTGCCTTGTCTGGCCTCAGTAGGAGAGGAAGCACCTAGCCTCCCAAGGACGTGTAGTGCCAGGATAGGGGGATACTACCCAGGGGAAACCCCACCCACTCACAGGAGAAGGAGAGAGAAGGATGGGGGAAGGTTTGTGTGAAAGAGTGACCAGGAGAGGGGAAATGCATTGGATGTTAAGTGAATAAGTAAAAAATATATATAAAATAATTTTTCAAATCTCTCTAGAACATTAAGCTGTGGAACAATATGGGCTGGACAGATTATTATTTGGCTTTCACACTCTCAGTGAGTTTGAGAATTAAAGAGAAAAATAACTTAATTTTGTTACATTTTAAGAATAAAGGCAAACTTGAATATATTGGTTCAGTAAGATGTTGACTTTTGACACTTCTACTTTCTTGCTACATATGGATTTAAAAGGACATTAAAGATTTTTTTCTTTCATATTTAGGCTCTGTGTCTGCCTGTGACTGTCTCTGTCTCTGTCTGTCTCTGTCACTCTCGGTCTCTCCCCCTCCCCCCCTCTCCCTCTCAAGTGTGTGTGTCTCCCTCTAAGTGTATGTGTCTCTGTGTGTGTGTGTGTGTGTGTTTGCGTGGTGTGTGTAGTTTGGGTGAGGAGTAATGAGATTGTTCTAGAAGAAGCTAGAGAAAGGAAAAGAAGGGCAAAGTAATATAATTTTATTTCAAGTAAAAACATAAATAAAAATTAAAGACAAAATAGAAAGGCATCCAAGGAACTTGCCATTAATTGATCCTTGTCCTCATTTGTACTGTCAAAATGAAACTGCCAAGGAGCAATTAGTTAATGGGTGAAGTGACTTGAAAATGAAAAGCAATACTCAAAAGTGAAATGGTATTGTGGCCTGTACTTAACATAACCAGGAGCCCACCACACTACACTTGGAACAGATCCAGGACTGGTAGGGAAGCCTGGGTCATTTATAACTAGGGATAAGTCTTACAGGGTTTAGGCTTTCAGTCTGAGTCATAGGAGGAAGCACCCCACTTTATTATGACAGTTTTAAAGGTTTTCTTCATAAAGAGGCATTCAGATCCTCGCCATACCTTGGAGTCTTATTCCATCAACGTTTCCACCCAAGCAACAGTCACATCAAACAGTAAATATAAGAAACATATGTCTACTTGGCCCTTAAAAGTCAAAAATGTGTTTTTAAAACAAAGCCCACGTGGCTAAACATATTTTTTTAAAGAACAAAATTAATTTCTCTGACTTGCAGAATGTCAGGCAGACATGTATGTATAATACAAGCAGCCTGAAGGAAGAGAATCCTTTTTTAAACCCAGGTCACCATCTCACAGCTAATTTCAATTGCCTTAAATACAGCATGAATCTCAGCAAGAAAGGCAGCAGGGTCTAGCTTCTCCTTTAACTGGGAGGATAATTGCATCCTGGGAAGCAAAACAGCACATACACAAGTCCCTAGACCCAGCTTCTCTTGCCAGCTTCATACCCATCAATGATAAAAACTCCTTGAGGAAACACAACCTGGTGTCAGTGTTTTAAGCTCTCAGTGCCAGCTCTATTAATTACTGCAACAATTAGTGTTTTTTAAATCTTTATTTGCTGGTTTTTATTTCCTTCTGTGTGTGACCAAAGGAAGTTGAAGAATATATTTTCATATAATAAAAGCCCATCATTTTCATTTTAGCAATATTTCTTCCAAACTGCATCTTCTAGGTAAGAACAACCACCGAGTGACAACCCAACCACTTTGTTCATTTGTTTATTTGTTTGTTTGTTTTTGTTTGTTTGTTTGCAGACAAGATCTTGCTCTGTGGCACAGGATGAACTTGAACTTTCTGTATAGCCCAGGATAACCCCAGACTTACAATATCCCCTCAAAAATTGAATTCTAGAATTAAAGACATACATTACAACACCTGGCTCATATTTCTTTAATTGTGACAGTCCCAGGCAATAAGTTCAAAAACATGCCCCATAGAATACCACTCCTTAAAAGAAAAGGCTCTGAGATTCAAGACAGTCTCTCTACTACTGCCCCAAATATCTATATTCACTCTGCAGTCATTTAAGGGTATAATTATTTTTTTGTTAAACTATGACACAGACCCAATAAGGAAAGATGAAAACACTTTCTCCTTCAAAGTTTTAATAAGTCTGAAACTTACGTCCTAGTGAAAGCATATATTAACACTGTTAGGACTAAAACTGAGTTTCCCACTGACATTTAATATAACAGATATTTTACTTTTAGGGTTTTTAAAAGCATATTCTCATATTTGTGGTATTTTCCTCACTTGTACATTCTCTTACACTCAGAAGAAAAGGGCTTAATATCTGCTTGAGAAACTGTAAGCATATCCACCAATACTGCTGAAGTGTGACAGATATCAAATCTAAGCAGCCATTACTTGGCAACCTCTGGAAGAGCAGGTCTTGGGAATCAGAGAGATCATGGTCTGCAATCTCTGCAGACCTCACTGAGCTACAGTTTGCTTTATTTTCTATTTCTCCCCCCTTTCATTTCATTTTCATCTCCCTCTATTTTCTTTTTTTTTTTTTAAATATTTTTATTACATATTTTCCTCAATTACATTTCCAATACTATCCCAAAAGTCCCCCATAGCGCCCCCCACTTCCCTACCCACCCATTCCCATTCTTTTGGCCCTGGCATTCCCCTATATTGGGGCATATAAAGTTTGCAAGTCCAATGGGCCTCTCTTTCCAGTGATGGCCGACTAGGCCATCTTTCGATACATATGCAGCTAGAGACAAGAGCTCCAGGGTTCTGGTTAGTACATCATGTTGTTCCAACAATAGGGTTGCAGATCCCTTTAGCTCCTTGGGTACTTTCTCTAGCTTCTCCATTGGGAGCCCTGTGATACATCCAATAGCTGACTGTGAACATCCACTCCTGTGTTTGCTAGGCCCCGGCATCGTCTCACAAGAGACAGCTATATTTGGGTCCTTTCAGCAAGATCTTACTAGTGTATGCAATGGTGCCAGCGTTTAGAAGCTGATTATGGGACGGATCCCTGGATACAGAAGTCTCTAAATGGTCCATCCTTTCATCACAGCTACGAACTTTGTCTCTGTAACTCCTTCCCTGGGTGTTTTGTTCCCAATTCTAAGAAGGTGCACAATGTCCACACTTTGGTCTTCATTCTTCTTGAGTTTCATGCGTTTATCAAATTGTATCTTATATCTTGGGTATCCTAAGTTTTGGGCTAATATCCACTTATCAATGAATACATATTGTGTGAGATCTTTTGTGATTGTGTTACTTCACTCAAGATGATGCCCTCCAGGTCCATCCATTTGGCTAGGAATTTCATAAATTCATTCTTTTTAATAGCTGAGTAGTACTCCATTGTGTAAATGTACCATAATTTCTGTATCCATTCCTCTGTTGAGGGACATCTGGGTTCTTTCCAGCTTCTGGCTATTATAAATAGGGCTGCTATGAACATAGTGGAGCATGTGTCCTTTTTACCGGTTGGGACATCTTCTGGATATATGCCCAGGAGAGGTATTGCTGGATCCTCCGGTAGTACTATGTCCAATTTTCTGAGGAACCGCCAGACTGATTTCCAGAGTGGTTGTACAAGCTTGCAATCCCACCAACAATGGAGGTGTGTTCCACTTTCTCCACATCCTCGCCAGCATCTGCTGTCACCTGAATTTTTGATCTTAGCCATTCTGACTGGTGTGAGGTGGAATCTCAGGGTTGTTTTGATTTGCATTTCCCTGATGATTAAGGATGTTGAACATTTTTTCAGGTGCTTCTCTGCCATTCGGTATTCCTCAGGTGAGAATTCTTTGTTCAGTGCTGGTTCTTTGAGAAAATCAACAAGATAGATAAACCCTTAGCCAGACTCACTAGAGGGCACAGGGAAAGCATCCTAATTAACAAAATCAGAAATGAAAAAGGAGACATAACAACAGATCCTGAAGACATCCAAAACACCATCAGATCCTTCTACCAAAGGCTATACTCAACAAAACTGGAGAACCTGGATGAAATGGACAAGTTCCTAGACAGATACCAGGTACCAAAGCTGAATCAAGATCAGGTTAATGATCTAAACAGCCCTATATCCCCCAAAGAAATAGAAGCAGTCATTAATAGTCTCCCAACTAAAAAAAGCCCAGGACCAGATGGGTTTAGTGCAGAGTTCTATCAGACCTTCAAAGAAGATCTAATCCCAGTTCTTCACAAACTATTCCACAAAATAGAAACAGAAGGTACTCTACCCAACTCATTCTATGAAGCCACAATTACTCTGATACCTAAACCACAAAAAGACCCAACAAAGATAGAAAACTTCAGACCAATATCCCTTATGAATATTGATGCAAAAATCCTCAATAAAGTTCTTGCTAACCGAATCCAAGAACACATCAAAACAATCATCCATCCTGACCAAGTAGGTTTCATCCCAGGGATGCAGGGATGGTTCAATATACGGAAATCCATCAACGTAATCCAGTATATAAACAAACTCAAAGACAAAAACCACATGGTCATCTCGTTAGATGCGGAAAAAGCATTTGACAAGATCCAACACCCATTCATGATAAAAGTCTTGGAAAGATCAGGAATTCAAGGCCCATACCTAAACATGATAAAAGCAATCTACAGCAAACCAGTAGCCAACATCAAAGTAAATGGTGAGAAGCTTGAAGCAATCCCTCTAAAATCAGGGACTAGACAAGGCTGTCCACTTTCTCCATACCTATTCAACATTGTACTTGAAGTCCTAGCCAGAGCAATTCAACAACAAAAGGAGATCAAAGGGATACAAATTGGAAAAGATGAAGTCAAAATATCACTTTTTGCAGATGATATGATAGTATATATAAGTGACCCTAAAAATTCCACCAGAGAACTCCTAAGCCTGATAAACAGCTTCGGTGAAGTAGCTGGATATAAAATTAACTCAAACAAATCAATGGCCTTTCTCTACACAAAGAATAAACAGGCTGAGAAAGAAATTAGGGAAACAACACCCTTCTCAATAGTCATAAATAATATAAAATATCTTGGCGTGACTCTAACTAAGGAAGTGAAAGATCTGTATAATAAAAACTTCAAGTCTCTGAAGAAAGAAATTATAGAAGATCTCAGAAGATGGAAAGATCTCCCATGCTCATGGATTGGCAGGATCAACATTGTAAAAATGGCTATCTTGCCAAAAGCAATCTACAGATTCAATGCAATCCCCATCAAAATTCCAAATCAATTCTTCAATGAATTAGAAAGTGCAATCTGCAAATTCATCTGGAATAACAAAAAACCTAGGATAGCAAAAACTCTCCTCAAGGATAAAAGAACCTCTGGTGGAATCACCATGCCGGACCTAAAGCTCTACTACAGAGCAATTGTGATAAAAACTGCATGGTACTGGTATAGTGACAGACAAATAGACCAATGGAATAGAATTGAAGACCCAGAAATGAATTCACACACCTATGGTCACTTGATCTTCGACAAGGGAGCTAAAAACATCCAGTGGAAGAAAGACAGCATTTTCAACAAATGGTGCTGGCACAACTGGTTGTTAACATGTAGAAGAATGCGAATCGATCCATTCCTATCTCCTTGTACTAAGGTCAAGTCTAAGTGGATCAAGGAACTTCACATAAAACCAGAGACACTGAAACTTATAGAGGAGAAAGTGGGGAAAAGCCTTGAAGATATGGGCACAGGGAAAAAATTCCTGAATAGAACAGTAATGGCTTGTGCTGTAAGATCGAGAATTGACAAGTGGGACCTCATGAAACTACAAAGCTTCTGCAAGGCTAAAGACACCATCAATAAGACAAAAAAACCACCAACAGATTGGGAAAGGATCTTCACCTATCCTAAATCAGATAAGGGACTAATATCCAATATATATAAAGAACTCAAGAAGGTGGACTCCAGAAAGTCAAATAACCCCATTAAAAAATGGGGCTCAGAACTGAACAAAGAATTCTCTATTTTCTTCATACTAAGACAATTGAGCTTCAAACAACCAAAAGTCATTGTTATCTGGTATTGGTTGCTACAACTCAGAAGATTCCTTTTCATTGGTTAAGAGTTCAGTAGTTCCACATTCAGGTGAATTTTAAGTCTAGAAACTAAGTAGGAGAAGAATTTTACATTCCTCATATGTGAATACATGTGTATGTGGACACACACATATGAAATAAATTATGTGTCTATGTATGTGAGATAAATTGTATGTCTATATTGTGAGATATTGTGTGTGTGTGTGTGTGTGTGTGTGTGTATGCATATACCTACATGAACTAGGGCCTCATGTAAGTTAGGTAACTACTCTACCAGTGAGCAATGTACCCATCCCCTATGCCTCTTTTCAGTTCGATGTTGAGATAAAATCTCAGAAAGCTTTCAGTATAGCTTTGAGTTCATGCTGCAGCTCAGGCAGTCATGATTCTCTTGCCTTAGTTCTGATTAGCTGTAGGTGGATATGAATATACATACATATATTTAAACACAGAGATAGAAGATAGGTAATTAGGTAGATGATAGATAGATAGATAGATAGATAGATAGATAGATAGATAGATAGATAGATAGAAAGGGTAGATGGATGGATGGATGGATGGATGGATGGATGGATGGATGGATGGATGGATGGATGATAGATAGTGGGTAGACAGATAGGTAGATATGATATAATTGATATTTGATGCTTACACACAAAACCTAGAATACAAGCCTCCGGGCATATCTGTGAGTCATTATCTAAACTAGATTGATTATCATGTATGCCCATGAGTGATTTTGTTTATTATCTTAACTGAATAGGAAATACCTACCCTTAATATGGATGACAATTAGATATATATTTTTAAAAAAAATCTCAGGAAAGCCTTTTTGCTTTTCTTGTTCTAGTTTGCTGTTATGTGTCACTGTGAGTTTATCTACCTGTTGACAAGCTTGTTTCACCTGTTGCTGTCATTATCCTGCCATTAGTCACTGACATGGAAACCTTAGATTAAAAACCACCAGCTCTCTAGGAATCCGGAAACTAGCCTGAAACTTTTGAAGCATTTGACCTCCTATATTGGTCAGCTACCAATACTCAGCCTCTTCAGTATGAAAATAGCTTTTATTGTATATATATATATATATATATATATATATATATATATATATACATATACATATTATGTCCATCTCCAAACATTATACATGTACACACATTCTATTGATTCTGTTTTTCTAGAGAACCCTAATAATAGATATCAATATGATATATGAATGATATAAATGATAAATATAAATATCTATCTAAATGGTAGATGAATGATCATTCATCTATCATTAACATACATAAGTGCATGAACACACATATGCATATAATATTTCTGTTGCTCATTCCAAGTTTACAGTGATTTGGAGAGGTATAACCTCACATAGGATTTCTGAGGTCATAGATAAAATCTCCTCTGACTTATTTCCAGACAACAGCTGAGAATGACATGATGAAAATCTGATGAGGAGTAAATTTACCCTGACCTATGGAACAATATCATATGGCAGACAAGAAGACAAATAACTCTTGGATAGGGATCCTGTGTTATACATTAATTTTAAGAGGTCTAAATAAAACTAAGGAAGAATTTGGAATACATCTTAGGTAGGAAGATGTTTGAGCATGACTCATCTGCAGAAATTCTTTCTTGATATAATCTTAACCTTTTCAAAAGTCTCATACTACAGGCTATTTCTCCTTAGTTATCCATATTACCATAAAGTATTGGAACACAAATAATCAATTTCAAAAATACTACTGTAGATTTCAGAATGTACTGCTTTGTGCTTATAATTTATTCGTTCATTTATGTGTGGGCATATAGCACTTAATTCAAAAGCAGTTTCTATAACTTCTTTCAGTTCATTTCTAGCACATTGATCCTTATTTTGGTATTATAAAAATTTGAAGCATAATTTTGTGAATGTCACAATAAGAGATGAATTCCAGTGTTGTTTTTCCCCAACTAATATCCTACCAAAATCAGAGGATGGATAAAATGTACTGAATATATGATTTATACTAAAAAAAAAAGTAAGTCATAATTTACTGTCACTTGTATGGGTCTTGATTTGGGGCCACATATTAGAAGATCAGCATGAGATCAAAAACTCATAAAGCTGCCTGAAAAGCCAAGAGTTCGTACCTTTGACAATCCATTTTTAAACTATATTAAAAGTTGACCACTGATGTTAATTTTCTGTATATTTTACTCAAATCAATGAGATTACTAATTTCTCTTATTGTTTTTTAATTGCATTCTATTTACTTATAATAATAAATATTTTTTAAAAAATAAAATTACATTCTAACTTATTTTCTTTTTTATTGTTTTTCTAATTTTCTTTTGCTTTTCAATTAATTTATTTATTCACTTTATATCCCAATTGCACCTCCCTTCTCTTCCAAGATCCCCCCTCACACAGCCCCTTGCTCTCATTCCTCAATCTCCTTCTCCTTTGAGAAAAAGAAAGACCCCCTGAGTACCAACCCACCATGGTACATCGACTCACTGAAGGACTGGGAATATCATCTCCCACTTAGGCCAGTCTCAGTTAGGCAAACAGGATTCACAGGCAAGCAACAGAGTCAGGGCCAGTCTCTGCTTCTGATGTTGGAGTACCTACATGAAGACTAAGCTGAACATCAGTTCTAATTGTGCAGTGGGGACTAGATTCTGTCTACAATAAATGCAAGGGGAAAAATGGAGCAGAGACTGAAGGAATAGCCAACCACTGATCTTCCCAACTTGAGACCAACCCTTGGGCAAGAACTCATCCACAACACTATTAATGATACTCTGTTATGCTTGCAGACAGGAGCCTAGAATAACAGTCCTCTGAGAGGGTCCACCCAGCAGCTGACTGAAACAGATGCAAAGACCCAGAGCTAAACATTTGAGAGAGCTCAGGACATCTTGTGGAAGAGCTGGGGAAAGGATTGAGGAACCCAGAACTCCACACTAAGGCCAACAGAGTCAACTAACCTGGACCTTTGGGGGCTCCCAAAGTAGGAGTGATTTCTATTCATTAAAGTACATTTTCACTAATGTAGCAATTTTTACATAAGAAAATCACCATAACCCTTAATATCTGTACAGTACAGATACTGAACACTTAGTTCTCGAATCATCAAGATCATTGTTTTTAGAATTAAAATATATTATGAAAATCATTAACTCATTAATAATTAAGTTTTAAGAAAATTTTAGCATTTTACAGACACTGATCTATAAAATAATCCTTTCTCAAAGAGCTACTATTCATGCATTCTAAACAGGAAGAACTCATACAATATATCAAGAGGGAGAAAGGAGGGAGGAAAGTATGGAGTGAGGGAAGGAGAGAGAGGAAAAGGAGAGAAGGAGGAGGAAGACAGAGACAAACAGAAATAAAGAAACAGAGAGAGCTTTATTTATAATTTGGAGGCAGAGGAAGAAAACTCACATGTCCTATGTCAGGCTGAGCTGTATAATAAAACTTCCTCTAAAGAAGGAAACAAAGGGAAAAATGGTGAGTTTGAGTTTGAATGAATCTTTCTGATAAAGTATGTGTTGAAAAATTTTAAATATGTATACATAATAAGGTAAATAGCTAAAATATACAAAACAAAGTATCAGTAAAATTAATTCAAAGCTTAAAAAAGACAAAGTAGAAAGAAAATTACATTCTGAAGGAAACACTAATGTTTCTAATAAGAACACAGAAAAAATAAAATCACTCCTGAGGAATTTCTTTAATTCTTTCTCTAAGCACTGAGTGAATGACTGACATAGGTTAGGAGCAGAGTGGACTTGAGGCTGATTAGATTCTATAACAATTTTCTTCCGTCTTCCGAGAGTTCTGAGTGCATAGTTCACCTGAATTAACTGAATGAAGCATACATCTTAGAAGAAAATGAAGCCAGCACTCAGGATAAAGTGAGTCTATGCCAAAACCTCCAGAGAACCAATTATTGGTTTCTAAATTTAAACATTCAGTGTGTAACACTTTCATTAAAGAAATAAAGGTAGAAAGTGAAAATTACTGTTTCTTCCTGCTACTATTCAAACCCAGTACCTTGCCGGACCCAGTCTCCATGATGAAGTGTGTGCTGTAATACGTGACAACATTTGTGACATCCAGAGACCAGCTCTGCCCAGTCAATGGTCATAGTGGCTTCTTCATTATCACATGCATTAGCAGGGCGCTCAAAAAGGGAAATCATGGCTGCTGTGAAAGCAACTGCTTGAACCTTGGGTCATCAAAAGAGAAACAAACACAGGCAGCTTAAGGACTGTTCAACAGTTTTATGGACCCTAACATTAACAAGGAATAGATCGTGAGTTAGGAACATTCTCTACGATATTACTTAAAGTATATAAATCGATGACAGTAGAAGAACCACCATACAGTGCACAGAGTGGTTTCCAACTATTGCTTTTCACTTTAATAAGGACTTGTCACTGAAAACAGGAAGAATGGAAGCTTTCACGGTCATGAAAGAGAATTGATTGTTCAAGCCTCTTCAGTGTCTGGCACACTCCACTGTCATTGAGTAAGTAGAGACTTCTCTTATTTAAGATCAACTTGATAGGATGAGAAGTGACTGTATCCAATGTCACAAGTTCAATTTTACCATCATTCCTGCCTCTATTCCTTTGTTATGTGATATGAAATAGGAATACTCTCTTAGCTCTTTAACAATGGAAATCTCACAAACCAAAACAAGTACTTTGAAAGGAATACTACTTTGACAATAGGAAATCAGTTCATACATTAATGGTAAATATTTATATTGGGATCTATTGTATTAAACTTTTATAATGTAGCATTTGTAAGTTTTGAAATTAAAAAATATAATTACACACACAGACAAGAAGATCATAACAAAGGTATATATTTTATAAGTCAAAGGTGGAATTGTAATATAACCCATCTATTTCATGTCCAATGAGTGTAGCCTCATAATTTATAAAATAGAAGTGATGCTCAACATATTTGAATTTCTACTTTGATTTAGAGTTTTAAGATGAACTCCTTATTGTTCAGTCACATCTTCCTCTCACTTACCTTTCCAGTTATATCTCCAAAAGAAAGGATTGAGTCTTTGGGATCAATAGGATCATACCAATAATCCATGCATATGGGAGCTCCTTGCAGACCTTGGAGTTTGTATTGACAAGGAAATTCTTCTTTGGACAGTAGATCATAAAAACAAATCTCTTTGCTTGTAAAAGCCACTGCTATCTAGAAAAATCAAAGGATATTAGTGATGGATTTAGTGAAATTGATACACAAAGCAAGTATACACATAAAATTTCCAAATGAGAGACAGTTCTCTGAGAGCCCTTAGCAGAATTCTAAAAGTATGCATAGTAGCACAACTTCTAACATTGAACTCTAATCAAAAAAATCAAAACAAAACATATTAATTACCAAAGACTTTTGAGCACCTTTTCTTTTCTATTTTAATCCTCCGTCCACCACCATGCTACATCCCTAAGAAGTACTTCTTATATTCCCTACAGGTAAAATGGTGTTGTCAGGAGTTCTGTTCCATCATTTTCTAATCTTTTTGCATAACTATCAAGTGTATTTATAAACAGTTTGTACCTTGTTAACATTTTCCAGAGAAACCAAACTTGTCACCCACAGGTGTTTGAGTTTGATGGCATCTGAAGTGATAGGAAGTGATTCTTGCAACTTTAAGTTCTCTCCCCAGATTCCTAGTAAGCCTTCCTTGCTAATAGTTAAGTAACGACTGGAACTTTTTAAGAAAACTACTTTCTGAATGGTGTCCTTGTGTTTTCCTGGGAGGAATTCAAGGTTCTTCCATTGGGGAACGACTGTTGCCTTTGCTCGTTCATCTCTCTCATAAAGCGATAACAGTATAAATGAAGTCAGCTTGTCCCAGTCAATGAAGCCATCCCGGGCCACATCCACTTTGTCAAAGAGTTCTCCATACTCTTCCTTTGTGCCCCAACCCACAGTTTCTGCCATCTTCTGTACAAATTCTTCTCTGGACATACAAATGGTTTGACTCGGATCTTGGGACTAGAAATGAGAATAGAGAAGTAAAACAACAGAAAACTCATTACAGAGAGAAGAGCATTGTGCTGTCTCCAGGTTGATTTGGTTAGTAATTCTTGAGTGTGGGAAGAAAAGCACCTTTTACTTTTGGGAGGTTCTATACTTACATGAATTTGGACAGGAAAGATAATTTATAGGGCTAGACGCTACATGTTCATTTACACATATTAATGAAGAAGAGTTAAAGAATATGTGTTGATAAGGAGGGGATTGAAGAGACTGTAGGACATTGGTTAGGGAGCTGGAAAAGACAAGGTAAGGATTCAGAAAGAAAGCATTCCTTATAACAATTTTATTAGCTAATGAAATCCCATTTTGGACTTCTGACCTCCAAACTGCAAATCAATAAAATTTCATATTTAAGCCACTAAGTTAGTAGTAATTCTTTATAGCAGCAACAGAAAGCTAACATAGTGGTTTGTAGAAGGATATAAACCCTTGAAAAAGCTTTATAGAGCCAGTAAAACTACAATATGATGCAATTTTAATTCAAGGGTAAGAAATCTACTTCTGTAAATACCATATTATAAGAGACACTATAATATGAAACTATAGTGTCTGCAAATGGAAAGTTAGCAAAAACTAAAGCAGAACTCCCAGAAGAAACACTGAAAGATTTCTACAAATCTCTAGGCAACACATTCTCAACCCATTCTCAAAAGGGGCTAATACATCATTGTATTTGAAGTGTATTTCTATTGAAAAACTCCTTATTTAACATTATTGTCACATCTCCTAACTGATTTCACAACAATTAGGATTGTAATTCATGACAGAATGAAGCCATTATGCATGTTTTGGAATTTTCTAATCTTTTTGAAAATGAGAACATTAGTGACATTTCACAACTGATTTAAACAGCAAATCATGAGGAGGAAAGGTAAGGATAGAAAGTTGAAAGAAAGGAAGGAGATAAAGTATATAGGAGGGAAACAGAAATGGGGGGAGAAGGAGAAAAGAAAATAGGGAGAGGGAGAGATGGAGAGGGAGAGGCAGAGGGAGAGAGAGAGACAGAGAGGGAGAGGGAGAGACAGAGAGGGAGAGGGAGAGAGAGAGACAGAGAGGGAGAGGGAGAGGGAGAGGGAGAGGGAGAGGGAGAGGGAGAGGGAGAGGGAGAGGGAGAGGGAGAGGGAGAGGGAGAGGGAGAGGGAGAGGGAGAGGGAGAGGGAGAGGGAGAGGGAGAGGGAGAGGGAGAGGGAGAGGGAGAGGGAGAGGGAGAGGGAGAGGGAGAGGGAGAGGGAGAGGGAGAGGGAGAGGGAGAGGGAGGAGGGAGAGGGAGAATGTAGATGATGTAGAATGTAGAGATGGGCAAGACAGCACTTCCTTGGCTTACAGTGTCTGAGCTAAAAGGGGCGGAATGTCAGCCTCCTGGAATGTCAACCTCCTGTGATGTTGTTTGTGAATCTAGGAGACCCACATTTTTTTTTTACATCCCTGGAAAGACCACTACAGTGCTGAGAGTAAAGATTCCTACTGACTAGGACCATACAAAGTAATTGGAGTGGAAGGCAAATATATAGTCTGTACATACTTCAAATAATAATAGTGCTTAATATAAATATTGGGGTTTGGGAAGAAGGAATCAGCTTTCCACAAGAGGAGCCGAAGATTGAGAAAACACCAAGTATATGAGGTATTGTGTAAGATTGAGGAAACACCTAGTATATGAGGTACTGTATAAGATTGAGGAAACACATAGCATATGAAGTACTGTGTAAGATTGAGGAAACACCTAGTATATGAGGTACTGTGTAATAAAGATGTGTTTTGTTGCCATGTGTCTGTGTCATTTGTCACATGACCCCCCCTCGCTCATATCTGTTAGGTCCATTTGAATCATAACCTGTGTTAGTTACATTATTTCTCTGTTTAGCTTATGTCTCAGTGACCTGCCCAATAGAGGATACTAGAAGGAAAACTCCCTTCCAATGAGTCTAACTATCCTCAAGAAAACAAAAAATAATTTCACACCATTAAAACCAGTAGAGAAAACTCTCTCTCTCTCTCTCTCTCTCTCTCTCTCTCTCTCTCTCTCTCTCTCTCTCTCTCTCTCTCTGTGTGTGTGTGTGTGTGTGTGTGTGTGTCAACCATCACCAACATAAAAATAACAGGAAATAACAATCATTTGTCAATAGTATCTCTCACCATCAATGGACTCAATTCCCCCAGTAAAAAGACACAGGCAAGTTCACAGCACTAAATGACCTCATAAAGAATTTGGAGAGTTCTCATACTAAGGAATTAAAAGCATATATGAAGCCTCTAGAAAAAAGAAGCAAACATACCAAGGAGGAGTAAAAAACAGGATATAATCAAACTCGAGATTGAAATCAATCAATTAGAAACAACAAGAACAAAATAAAGAATAAGCAAAACCACAAGAGCTGATTATTTGAGAAATCAACAAGATATATAAACAATTAGTCAAACTAGCTGAAAGTCAGAGACAGTACCCACATTAACAAAATCAGAAATGAAAAGGGGAACATAAAAGACACTGAGGAAATTTTAAAAGAACATTAGGTCTTACTTCAAAAGCATACACTCCACAAAAAGGAAAATCTACTAAAATGGATGATATTCTAAACAGATTCCAAATACAAAAGCTAAATTAAGATATAAGGAAAACTATCTGAATAATTCCATAAGCCCTAAGAAAACAAGAAGCAGTCAATAAAAGCCTCCCATCTAAAACAAAACTGTGGGACAGATGGCTTTAGTGTTGCATTCTTCCAGACTTTCAAAGAAGAGCTAAGGCCAATAGTCCTCAAACTATAGTCACTGAAATAAAACAGAAAGAATACTGCCAAATCATTCTATGAGGCAACAGTTACCCTGCTACCTAAACCACACAAAGACTCAACAAAGAAAGAAAATCTCAGACGAATTTCCCTTATGAAGAACAATGATACAAAAATATTCTATAAAATACTCGCAAATCAAATCTAAGAACATATCAAAGACATCATCTACCATGATCAAATATGCTTCATCCCAGGGATGCAGGGATGGTTCAATATTCAAAAAAAAAAAAAACCATATAAACAAACTGAAAGAGAAAAAAACACACGATCATCTCAAAAGATGATAAAAAAAAAGCATTTGAAAAAGTCCAGCACCCTTTTATGAAAACATCTTGGAAGGTCAGGGATACAAGGGGCATATTTAAAGTCACTGAAGCGAACACTCAACATCAAACTAAATGGAGAAAAACTTAAAGTCTGGGACAAGACAAGGCTTTCCACTCTCCGCATATATCTTCAATGTAATACTTGAAGTTCTAGCATGAGTAGTAAGCCAACCAAAGGAGATCAAGGTGATACAAGATGGGAAGGAAAAAGTATTGATTGCTACTTGTGGATGACATACATTAGTATATAAAAGCAACCCCAACATTCTATAAGAAAACTCCTACAGCTGATAAACACCTTTAGGAATGTGGCAGGATACAAATTTAACGCAAAGAAATCAAAAGCCCTCCTTTGTACAAACAATAAATAGGTTAAGAAACAAGTTAGAAAGTCAATACCCTCCACAATAGACATAAATAATATAAATATCTTGGTGTGACCCTAACCAAGAAAGTAAAAGAGCTATATGGCATATAGATGTTTTTTGTCTTTGCCATCAAAGACTGTTATTTGAGAGTTTGGGGGGGAGTGGGGAGAGAATTCTAGATGTACATTACTGTTAATTTTAGTAAGTTATCTTCTCTATAAGGAGGAGATTGTTGCATATTGAGTAAATCTAAGAGATTTACCAGAGGATCAAAATATATGTAGGAGGCCCCCCAAAAACCAGAATAGCCTGAAGCTCTCTTTCATGGTTATTTATCATTGTTATCACAGAGACTAGCTTAGCTAGATATGATTCATACTCTTCCATCTGCTCTTCATCAGAAGTACAAAATAGCAAACTACCCTCACCTAGCTAGGTAAAGTAAAGTTTACCTGTTCCTAGAAACTGTGACTATCACTGTACAAGATCAACATCTCCCTAGTGTGAAAAACCATGTCTTCTGCCTTTGAGTTACTTTGGTGCTCTATAAAGTCAGAGAGGGTCCCCATTCTGGATGGATGGGGTCCTTAGCAGGAAATAACTCCATGAAAAAGAGACTAAAAGAACCCCTCAATATGTAAATGTTGGGACATACAATCATTTAATTGTTGTAATTAATGAATTTTAGTATGCTCAGCACACTCCCCCCCACACACACACAATATACAAGTTTACCTAGAATCTTGACTTTATGACCGAACTTCGCATGTTTTTATGCAATTTTGTAAAGTTATATTATCCCTCCATTTGTGTGAGGCTCTAGTAAGATAAACTGTGTTAAAAACTGTCAATTATTAACCAAAAAAAATATCAATTATACTGAACACCAATTATTATTGTTATAGATACAGCCACATCAAGCTAAATTCATAAGCATATATTTAGTATACATATGAAAAATTGGGGTATTTTATTTAATTATGAAGCGGTATTAATTTTTAAGTGACCATTGAGTCACTCTAATAAAGCTATCCTCACAAGAGAAAGTGTTAATTTAAAAGTGAAACATTCAGATACAACTGTTTCATGATGAGCTTGAAAATGTATCTTTTTACCCCTAGTAGTGCCTAGTCTAGCATTCCTGAACTAAAAACTTAATGTTCTCACCTCTCAGATATCTCATTGAATTCAGAACAAACATATATGTAATTGAGAAACATATAATTATTCTACCTAGCATAACATTTTAAAATTATTTGTCATGTTGATTTCCTAAGAAAACATTCAGGTCCTGACTAGTTTTGTTTTATTTTGGTTTGGTTTTTTTCTGAGAATACCTAGAAAACATGGTTCTTGATTATCTCACTTGATACATTTTAGACTTTAGAAAATCTGTCTTTGGAATATCCTTCAAATATAGAACATTATAAAGATCATTTCATTTTAATATTTATGAAAACAGAGCTCTGAGCCTCAGTGTTAAACTCTTAAAAATACTCCCTTTTAAAGGAACCTGACATCTCTTTTTTGCACTAAGAAAAGATTGTTATTTTTAACTGGTAATGGCTAAAACTTAAACTCTCCTATAATGATCACTTTTCTGGACATTTTTCAAGGAAAGAATCAAAATTACAATGTATTATCTACCAAATGGCACCATGCCATATACAAATAGAGATATCTAAATAGTTGTCTTTCCTTTTGATTTGTCCACTTACCTCATACCTGGAAGGTATACCTCTAAAATGTACACTTACCTTTACCACCACAATACCCTATGGAGACATAGATAATTTAAGGAGTCTTTATTAATAAACATTTCTACTATTTTCAATGTGCTGGTTTTATATAAACAAGCCTACAGATACGTCTAAGCTCAATTAAGTAATTATTTTTTAAGAAAGAATTTCCTAGAAGCATAATTTCTGAGACAAATAATTTATATATTCTTGTAATAGACATTTATAATTTTATTATTTGAGGATTTCATACCTCTGTATATTGAGGATCAATAACATTCACAACCCCTCCCCTCCCCCACATCTTTTCCCTTCCTGTGCTTTGTTTCTTAAACTCACTGAGTTTGCTCATTACTGTCTGTGTGGGCATGAATGTAGGACAGTTTGCTGGAATATGTTCCTTTCTGAGAACACAGGATTTTTTGTTGTTGTTTGTTTGTTTGTTTGTTTGTTTTAATCTTCAATTTTCTTCTACGAGCATCTGTCAATTGCAAATAGCACCTCATTATCTCTTTCCCCATCCATGTTGAAAATGTTGGATAACTTAATGTTGAGTATGAGGTCAGCTATGACTTCATGTATATAAGAGTCCTGCTGTGCCTGGCCAAATAAATAAATAAATAAATAACCAAACCAGTTTTGTTGTAGCTATCTACTCTGGCCCTGACAATTCCTCTTTGTTTTAATCTGTAATGAACCCTGACCTCTGAAGTGCTGGTGATATAGATGTCTCATTTACAGTTGAGCCTTGTTCCTTGTACATTGGCCAGTCATGGGTCTGTATGAATTGCCCTCTACTACAAAACAAAGTTTCCTTGATAAGGACAGATGAGATGTCCTAATTTCTGGATAAAGAATAAAAACACAGATTGGAAAAGGGGACAAGTCATTTCTACAACCAGTTAGAGTAATAGTATTGCATTCTCCCCTATGACCTAGGGAGTCATAGGATTTCCATAAAGGCAAGAATTCCATCTTATGAGGCAGGTCTAATCTAATCCAAAAGTGGTTCATTACCCCCATAATATTTGTCCTTTATTGAACCAGTAAATATATATTTATTACCAGGCCATTCATTATTGTAGCTTATAGGGTTCACAGCTCAGTAAAAGTGTTGATTACTTTTATTCCCTGGTAGTAGGCATAGAACCTCCCGGCCCTGAAAGCTAGCCAGTGGGTCTAAAGCTTCCAGATTAATACCAATTTGATTTCTTCATGTCCTATTATGCAAGAATGTGTCATTATCAGTAATAGGGTCTTATCATCAAGTTCTGGATAGTAAACAATAGCAGTAACCTATAGTGATGTGAGTCGTAGGGCCCTGCTGACCAACAACTTGATAAAAAGACATCCAATACCGAGCACTGGGTACTGGGTTTTTATTTGATAGCCTAAGGTCCCTGGGAAAGACATTGGTCTCTGCTATAGGGTACCTCCATTTGAACTTCTTTTATATATATATGTGTGTGTGTGTGTGTGTGTGTGTGTGTGTGCATATATAATTACATCTATAATGGTAGGTTTCATTGTGATGTCTTTAAATATTTTTAATAATAGTAATCTTTCCCTGTATTTTACCTCCACTATACAGTTCAATCACCTTCTCCATTAAGTTCTTTTTTATCTTTTAGATTCTTCATATCACCTGGGTTCAATTCATCTTCATTTGAGTTATACTGCCTATGGCTCCCCACTAGTTTCTGTGACTAAATTAGTATTTCAATTTAAGTACACATGTTAAAGATTTGTAGCCAGTATCCACATATGTGAGAAGATATTAGAATAGCTACACTTGCTTTTTAGTTCTATCTGCTTGAAGTACCTTTTAATATCTTTTTTACTCTAAGGTACTATCTATTGTTAATGTTGTAATGTGTTTCTCACGGGCAGCAAATAGATCAGTTCTCCTTTCTAGTCCAATATTCTAGTTTGTGTCTCTATATTGGGGAAATGAGACCAGTAACAAAATTATTATTTAAAGATGTGTATTAATTCCTGACACTTTCTTGAATTTGCAGAGTTTTCTCAGAATGCTGTAGAATAACTCATTAATTCATATATTTATTCATTTTCTGAGACCTTCTAAGGACTGTTTATCCTTCTCTTCAGATTGAAGTATTTCTTCTAATATCCTCTGTACAACTGGTTTAGAAGTCACACGTTTATCTTATCTCTTTTTATCATAGATTTTGTCTTTTTTATATCTTTAGTGGGTAGTTTCATCGAGTAGAGTAGCCTGGCTTGACCATAATTGTCTTTTATAACTTGAAATATATTATTCCAGCCATTCTGGGTTTAAAGTTTCTGTGGTATGATCATGTGTTATATTAATGAGTCTGATTTTATAAGTTATTTGATCTCTCTCTGGTCCTGTCTATTTGATGTTCTGAACTCAAGTATACTTGGTATACTTGGATGGTCGTCACTTTCTTAGGCTTGGAGTTTGGAGTTTTCTGTCTATTCTATATGTTATGATATTCTGCTTCTATGCTCTTTTTTTTTTTTTTTTTTTTTTTTTTTGGTTTTTTGAGATAGGGTTTCTCTGTGTAGCACTGGCTGTCATAGAACTCACTCTGTAGACCAGGCTGGCCTTGAACTCAGAAATATGCCTGCTTCTGCCTCCCAAGTGCTGAGATTAAAGGTGTGATCCACCACTGCCTGGCAGACGCTCATAATTTGAAAATTAAATGTTTATGGTGTCTGATTTGAGTTGCTTTAACATAATTGTAATCTTTCTTCTAAAGAAAGATTTAGAATGTCATTTTCATTAAGGACCATTACTGTAAAGTTTATGGAGGTTTTGGGAAGGGCGGGGAGGAGAAGAGACATGATGTTTTGGTTTTCCTGTTGTTTTTATGTCTTGTTCTTCAGAATTTTATGTCTAGGTTAAGTTTTTCTTTTTATTCAAGTAAGTTTTTTGGTGTTGTTCAAGTAACTGTTTCCTTTTCACACAATTATTTACAATCTTCAGGAAAGAGCAAATTTGTAGTAGGGTTGAAATATAGATTTTCTCTGTCAGATATTTAGAGTGATAGTCTCTATTCCAACTTCTTTTTGTCATTGATAGCTTGCTGCCTAAAAAGGTTTGATTAAAGATCTTGAAGAAAGCAGTGTGAAATGGTTGTGCTTCTCAGAACTGATTGAGACAACTAGTGAGTATCAGTCAGGAAGCTGGGAGTGTTCTGTTGAATACCAGAAGAGAGTATGGGATAACTGGACAGTCTCATGCTAGGATCTGGCAAACTCTAATGAAGGTGGAAAGGGCTCAGGAGAAAGTAATGGTTCCTTAGAAAACAGCTTTGGAGGTGTGATATGACACAGATGAAGAGTTGCCTAAAAGAAGATACACAAGTAACCTATTTGGTTTTCCAGACCACTTTGGGGTGGTGGTGGTAAAGAGAGGCACTGTAGTGGAGAAGGCAGCGAGCTCTAAACTGGGTGTGGTAGGGATGGGGCCAAAGAGAAGGTCATACGTTTGGCAATCTGCCAGCAACAGAACTGGCACATTCTTAGTCTTTAAAATATCTTGCCCAATCCCTCTCCAAACAATTAGATAAATTTGTATTCTTATCAGAAAAATGTAATGTCTTTTATACTGAAGACCATCACCAAAGTAGGGATTTGCTCTAATTAAGACTCATCAGAGAGGCAGGCGGATTTCTGAGTTCGAGGCCAGCCTGGTCTACAAAGTGAGTGCCAGGACAGCCAGGGCTACACAGAGAAACCCTGTCTCAAAAAAACCAAAAAAAAAAAAAAAAAAAAAAAAGACTCATCAGGTAATAATACTAAAGCTTAAATTTTAGAACCAAAAGCATTTTAATACTTTCGGGAAAAGGCCAAAATAGTCCTAAAGCAAGCATTTAAGTTCATTTTTCAATTTCTGTCAAATATAATTCTTAAGTATAATAGCATTGCTTAATAAGTAATGACATAGCATTTAATCTTTTCTCCTATTTATAAGTTTGCACCTACACAGACAAGAATATGTAGTGACAATTTCTTGTGTAATGTATGGAAGCATAACATAGCAACAAAAATCTTATGGACTATTAGCGGAGGCAGGAAATCGATGGTGGAAGTTCTAGTAGAGAGAGAGGCACTCTAGGGTAGAATCAGGTACAGAAACAGATTCACTCTGAACTCTGAAGAATAGGTAAATAGGCTATGGTAGATTTAGAGTAGATTAAATGAGATAATTAAGTTATAAACTAGTAAGAACAAGCCCAAATTAAGACCAAATAATGTCTTAGGCAATTATACATAAATAATAAGTCATTAATTTAGAAACTGGAGCACTAGTGAAAAAACTTGTGTATACAAAAATGCACGTGTAATTTTAAATCTGTGAGGAGAACACTATTCAGTTTGGTCAAAGGTCTAGATATTTTCTGTACTGCCAAAGCCTGGCAATGAATAAAGTGATAATAAGGTTCATTATTTTCATTCATTATTGAGTATTTTCTACCAGAACCTGGAAATAAAGGCCAAAGTGTCAAAAGAAAGATTTACTTCCAAATCATCCATTTATGACTAAATAGGTAAGGAAATGAATACCGTGAGGCATCAAGGAGAGTTTCATTGACTCATTCAACAAACTATGAGCATCCATTGTTTGCCAAATACTATTATAAACACTCACATTAACTTTGAACAAGGCAACCAAGTTAAATTGCTCTTCAAATACTTTGAGACCAGCGGAAGCCAAGGTATGGCAGTCATAATGAGTAACACATGCTCGCTCAATTACTAAATGTAAAAAAGGCTAGAACATCAAGCTATTCTCTTTCTTTACATAAAATTCCATGTGGCATTGAAGCTTGATGATGTTATCTAAACATCCGTCATAGAGATCAAAGCACATTTTTTTTCTTTTACTGCAGACCATTGGAATTCAACAATGCTGTTCTCTCTGTACAAGAAAAGGTCAATATAGACCTCTAAATCTTGTTTTCTCCAGACCCACTCATTTTATTATTAAGCATTTCACCAAATTAATATTTTTGTCAGACACTTGCTGTGATATTTTTGATGTCTCATTACAGTTGGATGAGCATACATTATTAAAATACATCCTCTCTATCTCTTTAATTAAATTTAAAATCAACATGCTGCTTTCTCATGCTTCATTCTGCCATGCATGCCTCAATTTCCCTCAGTTAAAAACCATGCTGGTTATGAATATGTATCAGAGTTCACTATCAAATCCTGTGAACATCTTTGAAGCTGAAGATAAGAAGCATTATTTCAGAACAGATGCATCTATTTGTAACATTTCTTGCAATTTCCATCTGTCCGAAAACAGTCATGAGAGACTGAGCAACAGGACATAAGAGACCAGTCTGCTGACTGAAACTCATAGCTTCCCCCTGCTTCAGTGGGTTTACTCAGTTTCAATTTTCACTTATCATATGATTGCAGTGATTCACGGGCTTCTCCAATTCAGATGGAATTAGCCTATTGTAAAAGACAAAGGCACGGTCCTAGGAATCCATGAACTTAATTTACAAGCTCATAATTAACTCTGTGGGGTTTTAATTGAACTGGAGATGTTACTATGAATTCATTATTTAAAATAAAATCTGTTGGTCAATGATGTATAGATACTGGTATGAATAAGTATAGATAAATTCTAGATCTGTCAAACAAAAAGGGCACAAAAACAATGCCATTGGAACTATCAGTAAGGACACTTTTTCTCAGATTATAGTTGTTTAAATATTATTCTCCTATAAATGGAATGGAATTTTGCAAAAACCTGGCATATTCCAAGTCTTGGGCAGTAACGGCATCCTTTTCAGGAAAAATATAAATAAAACCATGATAAAAAATTGATGGGAAGTTTTTAAAGGACACCTGACTCACAGGAGACTTACTACTGAGTGTGACGCAAGTTAAACATTCAAAGAAGTAATGCTGGGCGGTGGTGGTGCACTCCTTTAATCCTAGCACTCAAGAGCAGAGGCAAGGGGATCTCTGATTTCCAGGCCAGCCTGGTCTGCAGAGCAAATTCCAAGATACCCGAGGCTACAAAAAGAAATCTCTCTCAAAAAAAAAAAAAAAAATCAAAGGGTAATAATAATTACAGCTAGTAAGGTATTAATGTGAAATATCAATCCATGAACCTGTGGTGCTACTCAAAGAAAAGAAAGTAAGAATGAGAATGAACAAGAGTGAGATAATTTAGTCTTATAGACAAATACCATGCTGAGAGTAAATAAGGATTAATTGGAAACACGTAGGACATCATATTCTAATCACTGGCTCTTCCAAAGATCATTGATAAGTAAGCAATAATTAAGCCAATGAGAGAATTTTGTTGAAAAACACTCCTAATATTTTATGAAAGGATCACCTAACAGGGACCTTTGTAGTGGATAACTCAAGTGGGCTCCCTTTAATCACAGATACAGTTTATGGTATACCCAATAGTAGTTCAGATTGACATGTATACTTGGCATAGCTATGCACCAAAACATGACAGAACTATTTTAAAAGAGCAGTGATTTGTTTGGGCTTGCCATGTCTGAAGGCTCAGTCTTTGTAGAACTGTTTGATGGTGGTACTGTGTGGCAGTGAGGTTTATAACCTCAGGCTATGAAGAAAGCAGAAAAAAAAAAAAAAAAAGGATTATGGAAGAAGGAATCAGGGCAAAGTATAACCCTAAGGACACACCCCCAGTGATTTACTTTTCCAGTTAAGCCCCACCATGTACCTATTATGATGATAATATATGCCACTACATTATAACTCCATCAGGATATAGATTCATTCATTAGATCAGCGTGTTTCTAGAAATGCCATCCCAAATACCCCTAAAGGATGCTTTACTAATCCTTCAAGCGTTTATCAACTTAACATCTAAGATTAGCCATTTTCAATGGTATTACTCATTATACTATACCAGAGGTAGACAGAATATATCCTCTGCTGTGTCACTGCCAAACATTTGAGGGCCTGAATCTAACAGTGAAGAAGCAATTGTCAAATCCTGATTTAGTTTGAAACTCCCTGCTGACAAAAATTCGTTGAACAATCCTTTTCAGAAGAGGTAAAAGAAAAAAATCCTGAAGATGAAAGGAAATCGAGATAGTGCAAATGAACTAAATATGTGATTCTAGATTTGCATCTGTGATTTTTAAAAAGATAAGGTATGAATTAAACAATATTGAGAAGTAGGGGTATTTTAATGTCAGTCTTGTTTGTAATGTCTGAGGTGGCATTATGGTTTTGTAGAAAAACTTGTATGTTTCTAGCAGATTATGTTCTAATTAAGACTAACTTATGGTGCCTGAAAGTTACTGTTAATTAATTGATGTAAAAGTCTTTTATAAAAAAAACATATAAAGTGAAAAATAAAATGTTAAAATATTGATAGTTGAGTTTAAATGAAAGACTATTACACTGAGCTTGTCCTCCTATTCTGATGTTTTCTGTGTGTTTGATAAGTTTTAAAGGAATTTCAGAAAGGACGATTAACCTGTCCTTTTTCATCGTTCCCTGACTCTAGTTTACTCAGCATGCCCAATCAGTCAACATGTTCTGTGCATCACAGTTATAAGTGTCATTTTAATCTCTTTGATCCCTTCAACAGTGGAAAATCCACTGGACCAGCTTTCTAAATGTCTTTCTTCTTCCTCTCTGCCTTCTTTTAATAACACTCTTATTCCCATGACATTCTAAATGTGCACAGACTTTAAAATTGTTTCAATTGTCAATCTTGCTGTGTACCTTCCATAATTAAAACATTCTCATAGTCCTCACAATAAATCTCAATTCCTTTAACATAGATCCTTAAAGTCCTTCCTGACATGGCTGTGGCCTGTGGTCCAGTCGCATCTTTAATTATATTTTGCCTTTGTAGATGAATTTGCAGAGTCCTGAAAGTAGGTAACAAAATGCTCCATAGTAGCCAGGCTTGGTGTCACATCTGTAATATTGCATGAGGGAAGCCAAGGCAGGAGAGTCAGGAGTTTGTGTCCAACTTAGGCAACATAAGGATTTCAAGGCTAATCTGGGATACATAGCAATGTGCATTTAAATCAATCAACCAATGCCTCATACTCCCTTGGTAAAATAAAGCTTTGTGGTTTGTTTGTTTGTTTGTTTGTTTGTTTGTTTGTTTACAAAAGTACTTATGTAACCCCATTTCACTAGACTGGATGATGTCCTAACTTCAGACGAGGCCTTGGATGTTCCTTAAGTGAGAAGGCTTCTAGAAGACTTCTCACTGGTACAAGAAAGTACTTTCTTGCTTAACTCTGAAGTGTTTACTGAAGGCTCAGGTGTTAAAGAGTTTCTTTGCCAACTGATGATCTTTGAGAAAGTGGCAGGGTCATGGAAGTTTCATCTTCATATGTCGATTAATCAACTGATGATCATGTACTTTTACACATTATTGGGAGGTCATGAAAACTAAGAGGTGGGACCTGGTTGAAAAAAGTAGATCACCATAGTATGCCTAGGATGATATAGCCCCATCTTTTATAAACTTTGTTTCCTGACGATCAGTAAATTATTAACTTTCCTATATTAACTTCTCCCATGATGTTCTACCTCTCCACAGGTTCAGAAACACAGAGCCATGTGGACATGAGTTGATATATTGGAAACTGAGAGTGAAATTAAATTCTTCCTTCTTTGCATCATATTCTCTGATATTCTATCACAGTGACAAAAGATGACTAGTAAATCCCATTCTTGTTTTCTTTTAAATTCAATAAGAAATCACAAAGTACCTGTAAGTTTACTTTCATCATAGTCTTCACCAAATAAAGTCCTCAATCTAAGCATTTTTCAATTTCCATACTATATATATATATATATACATATACATATATACATATATATTCATATGATATATATATATATATCTCATTAGAAATAAGTTTGAAGAATGAGAGATATTCACTATGAAGAAAGATATAAGTGCTGGTTATCTGATCATATGGAAAAGTGGTCTGGCTCTGCAAGAAACTCACATGAACAATAATAAATCTTTTACTTGGAATTTCTGTTTACTTGCCTGTTAAATTAAGGTAGTAATGTTGGTCCCTGTGGCCTTTTGTATAATGCTAAAACTCAGGGGAAAGGAGCTGATGAAGAGTAATAGAAGATCAAAGTGCCTACTTTGTACTGCTTCTGTGTTCATTAGAATTTAAGATCAGCACAGTTCCATATGAATTTGGTAGTGGGATCAAATAATCTTAAGCAACTATGATTCATTGACATTTTAGTACCATTCACCTTTTCATTGAATTATGATATAAGTAAGTTGTCCACATTCACCTATATCACTATCTAAAAAAATGTTCTTTACTTGTTCTACTATAAACAGTTCTATTTTTCCACAGTTAAGACCTCTCTATATATATTAGTATATACATTTTTGAAATTTATATTATGATTATGTGTGAATCATCAATTTCTAGGCTTTCAGTGATTAGTATTAACAAATACATAAATCTGCCTCAATCTTTTTATAGCTAAGTTATATAAGTACAGTGTAATTTACTTATTTATGCATCCACTGATTAAGCTTGTTATAAATAATCTAGTTTATAAGCAGTCATATATTAACATCCTGATGTGTGTGCTTATGGTATCTTATATAAATATATATTCATTGGTTCTAACATTGTGCAAGAGATAAAGGTATGATACAGATAGATAGATAGATAGATAGATAGATAGATAGATAGATAGATAGATGGATGGATGGATGGATGGATGGATGGATGGATGGATGGATAGATAGATAGATAGATAGATAGATAGATAGATAGATAGATAGATAGATAGATAGATAGATAGATGATAATTTCCAAATATTTTGCCAACTTACAATATGAGCAATAGCACCTATTTTCTTGAGCTTTATGAAAAGTGAATATAGCTCACCACTTTCATCTTTTGGTATTTGGTGACTGAACACAGACTTATTCCTAACTAAAATGTTAGAGCACCTCACTAATGATTTTGGGTGTCTTTTCACTTGATTTCCAACTATTTGTGTGATGCTCTACCTTAAAGAATATTTATTATACATAAAATAAATCTACAGGTGGTATGTACATTGACACATGTTGATAGAAACTCATAAGAAACACTGAGGATTAAGAATAATTAGCAGAATTAATCATAGTTAGTGAGAGTAATGCAGTGAATGACAGTGGCCAAGGTAAAGGAAGTAATATTGCATGTCTGATTTTTAAATTTTTTTCTTTTATTTTTGGTATTATAATATAATTACATCATTTCTCACCTTCATTTCCCCCCTTTAGTCCCTCTGAAATAGTTCTCTTTAGTTTCTTAGTTTCTTTTAACCTTACAGTCTCTTTTAAGTTCATACAGGCACACACACACACACACACACACACACACACACACACACACATACATGTTTTATGATCTTAACATAAAACCTGATACAGTGAACCTGATAGAAAGAAAGCAGGGAATAGCCTTGAATACACTGATACAAGGAGCAAACTTTTTTAAACAGAAAACTGTTATTGTAGTCAACTAAAATAAAACTGAGCTCTTGACTCTAGCTGCATATGTATCAAAAGATGGCCTAGTCGGCCATCACTGCAAAGAGAGGCCCATTGGACTTGCAAACTTTATATGCCCCAGTACAGGGGAACCCCAGGGCCAAAAGGGGGGAGTGGGTGGGTAGGGGATTGGGAGGGTGGGTATGGGGGACTTTTGGGATAGCATTGAAAATGTAAACGAGGAAAATACCTAATTAAAAAAAATAATAATAATAAATGAGATTTGATGAAACTGAAAAGCTGCTGCAAGGCAAAATACACCATAGGACAAGCCACAACTTGTATAATAGAAAAAGATTTACCAACTCTTAATATCCAGAACATATAAGTAACTCAGAAAACTGTATTTCAGGAAACAAAATAATCCTATTAAAAATAGGGTACAGTTATAAACAAATCTCAATAAAGGAAATTAAAATGGCTGAGAAACATAATGTTCAACATATTTAACCATCAAGGTAATGAAAAATCAAAACTACTTTGAGATTCCATCTTATCATCTGTTGAAATGATCAAGATCAATAACACAAGTCACAGCTAATGCTGGCAAGGATGTGGAACATGGTAATAGTCCACCATTTCTAGTGGAAATACAGACTTGTACAACTACTATGAAATTAATATGGTTTCGTCACAGAAAGTTAGTAATCCATCTACCTCAAGTCCCAACCTAGATTCCCCTCAACAGAAGAATAAATAATAAAAATATGGTAGATTTCTACGACAGAATATTATTAAGCTGTTAAAAAATGACACCATGAAATTCGCAGGCAAATGAATGGAACTAGAATTTAATCATCCTAAGTGAGGAAACCCAAACTCCAAATGATAATATTGTATAATTTATTCACGTATAAGTATATACTAGCTGTTAATTAAATGATAACCAAGCATAATCCATAGATCCAGAGAGGTTAGGTAAAGTAGAGGGGTTTAGGAGTATGTAGAGATACCCCTGGGAAGTAGAATAAATTTTACAGGCCAACTGAAGAGGTTATGGACAGGAAAGGGGATCGGGAGGCAGAGGAGATGTGATAGAGAAAGAGACTGCAGGGAGAGATGACTGGAATTAAGGGACCTTTGACAGGAGGTATGAAAACTTAGTGCAGTGGAAGCTTCCTGGAATCCATAAAGGTGATGCTAATGAGGACTCCTAGTAATAAGGATCTTTGTTCTGATAATGGAGTCATAAAGTCTTTTCTGATAGAATGAATGAAGGGGGGGGGAAAAAAACTTTAGGATTTGTTGCTGGGCAAGTGTGAGGTAGAACTTTGACCAGGGACTATTCAAAGGGTAGCTATTTCAGAGCCAATAGTTTCATAAGTCACTATGGGCATGCTATCTTTGGGAACACACGACAAGTTGTAACATCAAAATTATATGGGTTAGCATTCTTTTTTATCTATTTTCTTCATTGTTGTTGTATAATTCCGATAAAGTGTGTCCATGTGGCTGTCCCCTTTGCGCTGAGTTAGAAAGAAAGCACCGGGCAGCCTCGACTTACTCCCTTCTAAATAACAGGCATCTCCATGGCTGCCTCCTCTGCTCCAGCCTGGCCAGAGTACAGGTTAAACATTTGTTCACCAAACACACACTTTCTCCCCTCCCCTGTGATAAACTCATCCCTGTCAGTCTCTGCTACCCTGAGTGTTAGAGGTCCTCCCAAAGCGGTGCACAAAGGCAGCGCCTGCAGGAAGACACATTTTTTTTTTCATTCAGATCCATGCTCATCTTGACTTCCATGACTTTTTGGATGATGCCGATATTTACTGAACATCCTCCATACATCCTAACAAGTCAGATGAAGCCACCAAAGAATTTCCTCTGCCAATTTCAATTGTGCCAGCTGTCGGAGTGTTGGATCTCTTGGTGCTGAGCAGGGGGACTTGCAGAGCTGTGCCGATTTTTTTTTTTTTTTTTTTTTTTTGCTTCCGTGAAAAATAAGCATTTGATTCTGCAGAGGGTGCTGGGAGAGAAAGGCTCTGGCCTGCTGATTTTGTTCAGCAGGTGACCATTGACTGTCAGTTGCAGGTGGCTACTGAACGAAATTTGTACTACATAATACAGTTACAGATTAAGCTTTGCCTGCTTGCTTTCTCACAAGTCTCCATTGAGCTGCCTTTAGAAAAGAAAAGCTAATAAAAAGTGTAATGGGTTTTTCTTATTTTTGAATCCTTAAAGCCTTTCTCTCCAGTGATTTCATCGTAGGAGTTGTTTATTGGCTGATTATGCATTGACTCCACATTAGAAGAGCGCAGGGCCTGAATAACCTCAACATACTGTGCTTGTTTTCTGAGTGAAGACTTCATCCTATTTGAACCTAGTTCTGTACAGCACCATCTCACAAGAAAGTTGCCTTGGACTGCTGGATCCCTGAGACTAATGGAAAAGCCAGCACAGCACCAGGGAGACTGCTAAGAAACAAGTTAACCCATCAAGCCTCTACCAACATTAGATATGGCAGAGCCAAGCCTGGACCATAATGAATGAGCCAGGGGCTGAAGCAAACCTGGGTACCAATAGAAACAATTCAGAACTCAACCCAGAGTTCCTGGTATGCTGGGTGAAATATAGATTCAAATCAAACAGAAAAGGGAACAGCCATAAGCCAAGACAGAAAGTTCTGTCACATTTAGGTACACTATAAAGAATATAAGGAAAAGAAGTGTCTGGACACCTTGCAGTCAGGTCTCAAAAGAATCTCACCTTACATAGAGCATCTGTTAGGCTTTTCTTTCTTTTTTTTTTTTTAAATTAGGTATTTTCCTCATTACATTTCCAATGCTATCCCAAAAGTCCCCCATACCCACCCCCACTCCCCTACCCACCCACTTCCCCTTTTTGGCCCTGGCGTTCCCCTGTACTGGGGCATATAAAGTTTGCAAGTCCAATGGGCCTCTCTTTCCAGTGATGGCCGACTAGGCCATCTTTTGATACATATGCAGCTAGAGACAAGAGCTCCCGGGTACTGGTTGGTTCATATTGTTGTTCCACCTATAGACTTGCAGTTCCCTTTAGCTCCTTGGGTACTTTCTCTAGCTCCTCCATTGGGGGCCGTGTGATCCATCCAATAGCTGACTGTGCTCATCCACTTCTGTGTTTGCTAAGCCCCGGCATAGTCTCACAAGAGACAGCTATATCTGGGTCCTTTCAGCAAAATCTTGCTAGTGTATGCAGTGGTGTCAGCGTTTGGAAGCTGATTATGGGATGGATCCCTGGATATGGCAGAAATCTCCTTTCCTTTGGACCATAATCTCCACCTCTACTCATTCCTATAGAACCGGTAGCAATAACCACTCTCTGTCATACAATTTTTGGTTTTTGAAGTTCAAAAAAAATGTAAAATATGGTTGACATCAAAATAATATAAGCATCCAGAGAGTGCGCTATTTCTGTAAAAATTTCAAGCTCTGCAGAAAAGTTGGAGCAAAGGCACTTTACAGTTCTATGAATAATCCTAGATCCACTTGCTTCTGGCTGGTGTGTAGCCATTTGACACCATCACTGGAAAGAAAACAAAATTATATGCTCCCTTTTAGTCCTTCTATGCCATCCACTTCTTTGTTCCAAAGAGAATCAAGACATCAATTAAAATTCTTTGTAAGCAAATAAAATGTGAAATAAGAGAAAATGACGCCTTTGTAATCTCTGTGAAGATTCATTTGTAGAACTCTCATTTTCTACCACAAATGGAGAATACAGGAACTTAATGGCAAGTGTGATTTGGAAGGTGAATTCCCTTTAGATAACATGAGTTAGAATCGAGACAATGTGAGATGCTATGTGGTTCAACCTCTGCTGATCAAATGTATAACATATAATGTTCATTTAGATCCTTTTCTGTGAGGTAAGCACTGCTTTAAGTACTTATACTCCACCTAGTTATAACAAAACCCCCATTTCCCCACATTATCAAAAAAAAAAAAAACAGGCACAGGGAGATCAGTTTGTATACATTGTAAGTGGCAAAGCTGCTCAACTGGTCTGACTTGCAGGTCTCAAACATAGTGATAATTATATCTTGTCTATACTATTGTATAATGGGGATCATATCTCAATTTTTTCCTAAATGTTATAAGTACAACTACATAATTTTATGGTATAGGCTATTTAACTTATAGATTAATATAAAATATTTAATGTCCATTCATAGACCTTAACAATTTCTCCCTCCCTCCCCTTCCCTTCTTTTCTTCCCTCCTTTTCTCCCTCCTTCCCTCCCTTCCTATCCCTCCTCCTCTTCCTCCTCCTCCTCTTCTTCCTCTCCCCCCCCCCATGTGTGTGTGTCTGTGTTATACTTTCAGGTGCTCATGCCCCTTTGTGCACATGTATGTGGAGAATAGAGATTAACATTCAATGTCTTCCTCAATTGCTTTCACTTTTTAAAACAAGGTGTCTCTCGGAACGTGAAGCCTACGTATTCAGCTGGACTGACTGGCCATGGAGCCCTGCCTCCAGTTCTTCAGCACCAGAATTACAGGTGATCATCACTGTGCCCATTTTTATGTAGGTCCTGGGACTCAAACTCATGTTCTCCTGCCTGTGTGTCTCCCCAGATCTTCACTGCTAATAAAAAACAATTTGTTATTCGTTGATTTTTTCTGTTTCATTTTTAAGAATTATTTATTTATTCACTCATTCATTCATTCGTCTATTTATTTATCTATGCATGTGCATGTGGGCAGCGTGTACCACAATACACATGGAGAACAACTTTGTGGAATTAGTTTTCTCTGTCCACCTTTCATGAATTTCAGGAATCAAATTCAGGTCTCTATGATTCTCCAGGCAAAGACCTTTACTTGTTAAATGGTCTTGCTAGCTTTTGCTTTATTTTTGATTGTTTGTTTTTGTTTTGTGTTTCTTTGTTTGTTGTTTTTCTTTTCTTTTGTTTTTTGAGACAGGGACCTCACTCTCTAGCCCACTTTAAAAGCTCTTGTGTAAGCCTCCCCAGCACCAGGACAAGCAGCAGCTGGTTTTTTATGTGATTCTTCCTCTGCTCCAGTACAGATGACCTGAGTGTTACCTCCAATCTCTGTTTTTTATTATCCATTGCCTGTTTTTAGGGAGGTAGATCTTGATTAATGCCTGATGGCTCTTCAGCTTCAAATAAGCAGTCTTTTTTTTTTTATTAGATATTTTCTTCATTCACATTTCAAATGCTATCCCAAAAGATAAGTCCCCTATACCCTCCCCCCACCCTGCTTCCCTACCCACTCACTCCCACTTCTTGACTCTGGTGTTCCCTTATACTGGGGCATATAAAGTTTGCTAGACCAAGGGGCCTCTCTTCCCAATGATGGCCGACTAGGCCATCTTCTGCTACATGTGTAGCTAGAGACACGAGCTCTGGCGGTATTGATTAGTTTATATTGTTCCACCTATAGGGATGTAGACCCCTTCAGCTCTTGAGTACTTTCTCTAGATCCTACACTGGGGGCCCTGTGTTCTATTCTATAGTTGACTGTGAGCATCCACTTCTGTATTTTCCAGGCACTGGCAAAGTCTTTACACAAGCAAGCCATAATACAAGATAAATGAATCTGGATCCTGAGCCTGGTGTTTCTCCTGTGAATGGATGTCGCATGCTAGGCTTTAGAGTGCTGGGCTGAAGGAATGCCTAGGAGCATCTCCTTCTGTGGTATATGGATCTACTGCTGTGACAGATGGGATAGATTCCATCAAAGCCATCTCATGTGTCACTCTCTCTACATTCCCCCTTATCTGCTCCTGACACTAAGCCCTGGCTGTGCACCTGCTATCAGGTGGTTCCTTACTGTGTCCTCAGTGTGTGAAAGATGCAGGCCCTTCCTGTCTTTTCCTGAAAGTACACCTGCATTTCTCCGTTTTAAAAGGAAAACTGTCATAGATTCCCGATGTGTGTGAAAACTTGGAATTTCATTCTCTTGTTTTCCAGTCTCTGCACTTTTGGTTTTTTTGTTTTTGTTTTTGTTTTTTTGTTTTTTTTTTCATCTTGCAAATTTCAAAATAAGTGGTCAGTCTTTTAAAGACTTAAAATTACACAAAAAGCATTCAAACTTTCCTTGAATGTTGTAGTTTGGATTTGGTTCATTCACAACTATCCTGTTTCAAATGGTTCCCTAACATTCAGTAGCAGTTTCGTTAACACATCTACTTTATAACACCTTAACTCTTGTATAGACCTCATTATTCAAATTGTTTGTGTTCTGAGCACCAGAACAAAACTGCCACATTTCTGCCATTTATTCTGAAGCCAAAGCTGTCATAATCTGCTGTTCTATTTTCTTGATTGTCCTCAAGTTGTTAAAATGTTTTCAGTGACTATCAAAACATGCCAAATTCATCTGGGGCAGTAAGCATGAGACACACTGAAATCTTTCACACAAATGGGATTAGATGAATAGCAACTATAGAAAGATTAAAAGAATGAAATGCAGTGTGTCTGATGTTACTAAATATGATAGATTTTGTTACACAGAAATGATTGAAACTCAAATATGTAGATTCTGAATTGGTTTACAAAGAAGTATCAAGTATATTTTTAACAGTAAATGCCTTTGTTAAGTTAATTTAGTTTTAATTTGCTCTCTGTCTCTCTGTATGTGTCTATCTCTCTGTCTCTGTCTCTCTGTCTCTCTCCCTCTGTGTGTGTGTGTGTGTGTGTGTGTGTGTGTGTGTGTGTGTGCCTATAGAGGCTAGAGGCATCAATCCTTCTAGAACTAGAGTTACAGGTAATGTTTGAAGTACCTAATACAGACCTGAACTCAGGTCCTCTGGTAGAGCTTTACTGAAGAGCCATCTCTCTAGTTACCACATCTATTTATTTTTTTACTTTGTGGTAGCTAAAGGTTAAAATGTGTGCCAATTACAGTTGGGTATCATTGCTCGATTTCATGTTTTATTAATTTTAAGATTAAATTCCAAAACATTATATGTCTACTTTCAATTAATACAGGCACTCCAAGCACCTCTTGGAAGAGCTCATGCAGCCCTGAGAGCATATCTTAGCAAGTTTAATGAAGCAGCGGGCATATAGGTTTATGTCTGTCTAAATTCCATGGCTCTGAACAGTGTTCCTCCTGCATGCATTTAAACTTAAATTTCACTTTGAAGAATGTTATTCAATTTATATAGTAGCATAATTATGAATTAGTTATATAAGGTAAGGAGAGGGAAATTGATCAGCTGTGATTTTCATGTGGTTTATTTTCTCTGTAGAATTAAAACAGAAACCTCAAATTTTGCTTTGATTTGCATTAGTCCAGGAGAGAATAAGAAGTGTGAGAGGTGGGTCCCCAGTAGGATTGTAGGACCCCACAGTGCCCATGTCATCTTTGAAAGGGGATATGTCATTCAGAGGGAGGCGGAAATATATTTTCACAAACTGGGCTCATATATTAGCATGTTCCCAGTTCTCCTTTGTATCAAGTGCAAGGACAGTTACTTACCAAGAGATTAATTTAGTCATCTGGGTTTATAAATCATAAGTATAAGTTTTTATATTTGGTAAAAATGTATTAATTTCTAAAAAAAAATATGCATTAATAAATTGTACCTTTTTATAGTGGTGGTGATTTTATGCAGAAGCTTCAAATTAATTGATAGTGTTTGCCCCAGAAAAATAAATTAAAGGAGAATGTTACTCAGCACTTGATGTTAACCTTGAGTGTGACTATTTCAAGTCCCTGCTTTGACTATTACAATATATTGAAGTGTGTGTGTGTGTGTGTGTGTGTGTGTGTGTGTGTGTATAACATGTATACCTACAAATATGTGGAAGCCACAGATCATTTTTAAGGGTATATCCATCATATATTTTGAGGCAGGGGCTTTCACTAGGACTGACTGACTCATTGACTATGCAGATGGCATAGTCAGTGAGCCCCAGAAATTATGTCTACTTCTTCAGCACTGGGATTTTCATACAGGTGCTAGGTATCAAACACAGGTCTTCATACTCATGTAGCTGACACCTTGTTAACTGAATTATCTCTTAGGCATGATATTATGGTATATTTCAGCAAAAGTACATCTTTCAATGTTACTGTCCTTTGTGAACAGCCCAAAGCCTCTGGTCAATAAACCTAGCACTTACCTCAAAGACCTGTTGTATCTTCACAAAATCCTCCACACTGAGCTTGTTTTCAAAGAGGTCTGTACCATAGTATTCACTTGCAGTAAGACCTTCTGTTTTCTCAAGGCATGTTGGCTCTGACTGGGGCCCCACAGTCAATCCAAGTGCAGCTTCAGGGTAGCTCCTAATAACTTCACCCCTCTGCATCATTCTTCAACTCTCTGGGTTTGTTTCTCTTGTTGCTGCTTCAATATGTGCCTTTGAAATGGAGCCCAACTTAGAATACAATGTAAAATGAAAGTCCCGACCATATAATTAGAGAGCAAAAATCCATTGAGCCTAGATGGAAAAAATGAAACCCTTTTATAGCATCACTTACTTGAAAACATAGTTTGTTTTCAAAACCTCCACCTCTGCTCTTCATACTTTGTTTCCCCTGGACTGATTAGAAATGTGTCAGTCCCCACTTCATACTGACTAGGAAACCCCTTGTGGTCCATATTAATTTCATTAGAAAGCATCTTCTTCTAATCTCTTTGACTGACCTTTACTGCTTTCATCCTTTTCAGCTGAAGTTTTTCATCTGGGGGGTGTTCATCGACACAGGTGCACAGCTTCAAAGTCCCTTTCACTCAGGAAAGTCCTTGCATCCAAAGGCCACTGTCCCAGCAATATGGAGTTGTTTGTTTGCTCTATCCTGGTGCTTTTGTGTGTTTCCTGGCAACCAATCTCAAGCCAGCTGAGTTTCCCTTTTCTACCCCGTGCTTAGCCAATGACTGAACCGAAGATTTGAGTGTTTAATGTAAGTTTTGTTATGTTTTAGAAAAATAGTGCACTCTACTGATTTTTTATTAAGTCATGTCCCCCATTATTTAAAGGCAATCTTGACATATATACCTTCTCTGAAGCATGGCTATATGATGAGGCAAAGGAAAGAGAATGAGATTCAAGAATTTTAGACTTCCCACTCACAACGTATCTTACTTTTATTTAATTTATTTTATTTAATAAAATTATTTTTTATATTTTCTTTGTCATCAGTTACATGTGCATATTGTAAGGATAACTCAGAGAAGGTTTCAACTTACTAAAATCTAAGGAATAGCAGAACAATTATCACCTGATAAACATTTTACTACATTGATACATTTATCTGTACCATCCCCAGTTCAATTAGTAAACATGAGAAGTGGGGGAGCAGTAACTGATGGTTGTTGTTGTTGTTGTTGTTGTTGTTGTTGTTGTATTATTTGTGTTTTTATTTTGTTTTGGGGATTGCTGTTATGTTCCATTTTCCAGGAACTTGGAAATTTCCATTCCTTCTTTTAACCAGACTCCATAGAACTTTACCAAGCATATAATCTCCATTCTAGGAGGGATGTAACAACTTATGATTACTAAGGTGTAGAACATAGAAGAGTGGCTCTTGAGCATCAACCCTTGTGTTTCAGATGTATTTTGTGTTCTATTTTCATCTTCTTGAAATGAAGAGCTGGCAGGAGGCCTTCACTGAGGTCTGGCCCAGCTTTGAGGGTCTATGAGTTCCAGAGTGCATGGTGATGCAGACAGTCTTTCCTACAGCACAGAGGAAGTTTCTGCAAGCTTTCCTATGCCAAATTAGCAAAAAATTACAATTTCACTCACATGCCCATCCATTCTTTCATGTATCTATTTTATGTTCAAAATCTGTAAGAATTGTTTGGATCTAGTGGCTGATTTTGTGATGCTTACAATTTATTCTCCCTCTCCCTCTCCCTCTCCCTCTCCCTCTCCCTCTCCCTCTCCCTCTCCCTCTCCCTCTCCCTCTCCCTCTCCCTCTCCTCTCCCTCTCCCTCTCCCTCTCCCTCTCCCTCTCCCTCTCCCTCTCCCTCTCCCTCTCCCTCTCCCTCTCCCTCTCCCTCTCCCTCTCCCTCTCCCTCTCCCTCTCCCTCTCCCTCTCCCCCTCCTCCCTCTCCCTCCCCCTCTCCCTCTCCCTCTCCTCCCTCTCCCTCTCCCTCTCCTCCCTCTCCCTCTCCCTCTCCTCCCTCCTCCCTCTCCCTCTCCCCCTCCTCCCTCTCCCTCCCCCTCCTCCCTCTCCCTCTCCCTCTCCCTCTCCCTCTCCCTCTCCCTCTCCCTCTCCCTCTCCCTCTCCCTCTCCCTCTCCCTCTCTCCCTCTCCCTCTCCCTCTCCCTCTCCCTCTCCCTCTCCCTCTCCCTCTCCCTCTCTCATTCCAAGCCAAATCTAAAATTCTAAATTCTTGCTACTCACAGGGTGTTGCTCAGAAAGACTCTGAAGTCATAGGTGCAGAGGAAAGGATGGCATTACAAGTTATAGACAGTGTATCAATGATACAGAAAAGCAGATAGACAAATTTATAAGGATATTTGTCTTTGTGTGTTTGTGCATGTTTGTGTTCATGTGGGTGACATGTATGTGTATGCATGTGGAAGCAGAAGGCAATTCCAGTGCCCATTATCAAACACCATCCACTTATTCTTTTTCTCTTTATTAAGGCAGTCTTTCACTTGACTTGGTCCTCACAAATTGACTGGGTGAGCTGACTAGCAAGACCCAAGGATATTTCTATTTCCTGATCCATTTATCCTGGACTTGGGTTATAGCTTATGTTGCCATGCCCAGCTTTGTCTGTAGATTCTGAGTATCAAACATAAGGCTTGGGCTGGTAAGGTAAGCAGTTTACCAATAGAATTGTACCTTTATCTACCTTTACCTCTTTTGGATTAGGCTTCCTTACAAACTAGGAAAACATTTTTAAGACTCTAGTCATGAATGGCACTAAGGTATCTCACATGTGAACAAATTTTGTCTTCCTACCATTTTAGAGGGTAAGTTGATAATGATTTATATCAGCTAGATCCTGAGTGTTTGGGGAAAATATTTTATAATGCTATTCTGCAAAGTTAGGCTTTGTTCTGTAGCAGACACTAATGAGAGAGAGGAGAGGGAATAGAAAAAAATCTATCTGTGAAGCTTCACCAGGAAAAGCAGGTATCCCACTGGCTGATAATGCAAAATTTTCTAATTATTCTAAGCCCATTAAGCTGCCTGGCCTACTTAGTTTCCATAAAGATGCATCTCTGAGCATGTTCATTAGTACGACAAGAATGTGTAATGAGCAACTAAATAATTCTCCTAGAAACTAATCAATTAATACAGTTGTCTTTCTGGAAAATGATGACAGCAGAAATCATTCTTGATGTTAAAGTCTTAAATAGCTGTAATATTCTTTATGGTCCTATGGGTAATTTTCAGGTTACATTTCTATAGTACTGTAAAATCTATAACTAAGCTCTGTACTGCTTAATTTGACCTCCTTCACGATTTGCTGTGAAAATTACAATTTTATAAGGAACATCAGAATGAAGTCTCTGTGCTCAGTGTTGACACTTAGCTAAGGCAAAGGACTTAAAAAAAAAATAGTGGTTTCCTTCTTCCACAGAGATGGGTGAATCTTCATCAGTGCAGTAAAGCAATTGGTAACTAAGGGCCAAACTGGCTAACATGTCAACTTGTCTTTGCTTCCTTTGAAATCTTGGGACTGAATGACTTTTTTCACAAAGAATATACCTTCTATGTAGCCGTATCCCTACACTCCAGTCCACACTCAAACCCCTGTGCTTCTTCTTCGCTGTAATTACTCTGCAGTGTTTCCTCCCTCCTCTAGTTTCCTCATGCTTTGTTGTCTTTCTCTTTGGGCTGGAGTCACTTTATCTTCCCCTAGGCTTCTCTTCCCACATCCTCATTGCAAATTATCCCAAGTTGAAGCTGCTGCTTCTCTGGGCCTGAAACAGAGGAAGTTAATTCCCTACTATCTTCTTGTCCCACAGTCTATGCCTTCCCAACATGACCCCACTGTCCAGATAGTTTAAAATAAGCTTTCTCCCAGAGTTCACGGTAAAGCATAGGCTCGATCTCAGCATCATTTTAGACCTTGGGTAAATGTCAGTTTCTTCACTCCTCTTTTCTGGGTCTTCCAGATACTATTAATTGCTCTGTTTATCTTTATACATTAACCATAATAGTGGTTTCTTTGTCTATCTCATAGCATAGCTATCTGTGTCTCTCTTTCCTACTAGCATAATACCTTCAGAACAAGTCTTTATCTCAGGAATGCTGGTGACCTACATTGCCCTTCAAAAGCTTCGCACCAACCACACCACAGCACAGTGATGTGTGCTCATTCTTAGATCAGCATGAACAAGAACAACATGACCTATAAGTTATTAAACATCAAGGGGTCCAGTGCACAGACGGCACTGAGTCAGGAAAACAGGCAGAATCTGATCAAAAGAGAAACAATGCTTGAGATGCTGTGGTTTTGATGGTTGGTCCTAACCATCACCTTGACAGAATTTAGACGTACTTTTAAAACACCTCTGAGAGGATTTTCGAGAGACTCCCAGAAAGGATTAGCTGAAGGCTGAGCTTGATGCTATCCCTACAAGATATTTAGTATTTTATGTTTTCCTCATCACAAGTCCATACAATCTCAAACTGCATAGCATACTTGGACCAATACAGTGATGCTAAGAACATTATATAGATCATTCGTTCAGTTCTCTTGCAAACCCAATGGTATGAGCTGTACAATTGCCACCAGGTTTCCATGATGAAACTGAGTCATACACAATTATGAGTCATGTAACAAAGAAGCGCCAAGGCTGGAGTTCCCAACTAGACCTTTCACTGTACTTCCTCCTATAAATATTCAGAAAGAATAACCTGTTAAAAGCCACAATAAATCCTAATCCAATTTAGGAGGTAAGAGATTCAAAAAAGTAAGGGAACATGGAAATAGACACTGAGCAATAAAGTAAAAGTGCTTAGTTAGAATTCAAAGTCAGGTCACGTTCAAGGCTTAGCTCTTATTTTCAGTCCTTTAATCACAGGCAGGTTAAATCAAAATAAAGATGATACTGTTTAATGTATAGCATCATTTCCTAGGTTTAGATGAAAAACTATAATGACCACTGAAGTATATATTGTAGGCATACTATACAATGAGACAGTAACAGCAAAGAAATAGCATCTTTCCTCTAACCTTGGGGGGATAAGGTAGGATTTTTGTAGAGGGACTGGAGCATTGCAGTTGAAAGCCTGCATGCAGTCAATTTATCCGCATCAGGGCATGCCATGTCTACACGGAGATTCTGTAACCATTTTCATTGCTTCTAGGAAGGTCTAATGGCTAAAGATATCCCAGAGAGCGATGCTATATCAGTATTTCAAGATTAGTCATGATATGCAATGATGAAAAGTGTGTGGGGAGAAGGCATTATCACTTTGAAAAAAATCATCTTTAGCATGAGGCATAGATAATGGCCACTGTAGCAGTCTTTCCTGAGATCTGGTGTGTTTGACACTCTGAATAATTTTTAGATATATTGGAGGATACCTTTAAGTATGTATATAATGCAGCCTTGTCACATTCATCTTTCTGGTGGCACTTATCTTTCTCCCACACCGCCAATCCCCTACCTTTTTTCAGCCAAAAACATTTGCACTTTCATGTCTTTTTGCTTTGTTTCTGCTTTTGCTTTGTAAGCTATTGGGTTTCACTAGGGTCTCTCCCATGGCATTTGTGTGAAAGTATCCACCGTAGCATGAGTAACTAACTCACCAGCAGCTCCAGCACTGAAGATAATGATTTCCATTCCTGCAGGAGCCCTGGATTGCCGTTAGTTTCTCTGGGTGTAGCCCCATGAGCCCCACCTCCACCTATAACTGTCTAATGGCTCAGTCTTATGCAATGTTTGTGCAGGCAACCACAGCTGGGAGTTAATGAGCACCCTGGCCCTGCCATGCCTAGAAGACAGGGCTTTTTATATGCTGCCATTTGGCTCTTACATTTTTACCTGTCTAAATTTTTTTAATAAAAATACACTTAATGCATTATAACTATAGCCAGGTAGAATATGACCCTCTTTGACTAGTGTAACACAAACCACTGGTCTGATTTGTTTTGTTTTATTTGTTCATGTTTAGAATCACAAACTTTACATTGGAGGTGGGTTTAATCCTACATGGGTTTACTAAATGGAGTAGACTATACAGTAGAAATATACTGAAATAGAAAAGATACATGGTGAAGACAGAGGTAGAGAAACATAAATACATACCACACAGAAGCTTGTATGCCAAACACACAAACAGAAAGGTTATTTACTGAATGAAAATTTTAATATAAAATAGGTTACAGAAAGAGCAGCAGATTAATATTAAATACATTCTTTAAATCAATTTTACAGCCTTTGTTTTCATGTCTCTTTTTCGGTGTTTCTTTTCTTCTCTACTTAGTATTTAAAAAGATAAAAGAAAAAGAAATCACCCCAGCCCACTGTCCTATGAAAAATGCTGCCATTTCACCTTTGTTTATGGCAAAAATTCTGTGTAAGAAAGAAAAGAAAAAAGGCACAATAAAGGGGAATTCAAAACTTGTTAAAATCAAAGTTCTGAAGCAAACTGCACTTTAGAAGATTGAAAGCTATAGTCCCAGAAAGAACAGCACCACAATAAATACTTCTCCCGGAACATGGTGCTCCTGAACACAGTGCTTCTAATTAAGTACCCAGAAGACTAGGGCTCTAATTCTTCATGGCAGGAGCAGCGATTGTAAAATTAATATTGGAAACCTACCCAAAGTCAAGTTGTTTCGGGCATAGTTAGAGAAGTCATCTTCAAAAATGCAGATGGTGCTTTGGAAAGCATCGTCTCAGCCAAAATGCTGCCACAGAAAACATGTTTCAATTACTCAATGCATTTTGGTTTTCTACTTTTCAAAATAATGTCTTCCCATTGTCTGAAGAAATATGAGATTCTTTTGGGGAAAGCCATAAAAATTCACTCTGGAGTTAGATAGGGAGACATACAGGTTTAAAGCCGAAGATGGGAATGCTAATGGTATTTTTGTCTCCACTGATGATGGAGGCAGCAGTTATTTCAGCAGAAAGCTCATCCATCTATTGAGAAAACTTAGCAGTAGAGATGCTCTGCACACAGCCTTACCACAGTGGGTTATTAAAATTTGGAAACTAAGGTAATTCTTTAATTGAGTAAGAAACAATGAATGAGTTCAGGAGCAGCGGGGGACATCTTGGTTCCAGGACTCCACCGAACTTAGGAACTTAGTCTGCACAGGTGAGAGCATGCACCACAGAAGCGGACAGCTTCCGGGACAGGCGGGAGCCACAGAACCGCTGAGGCAGCACCCTTTTTGGGCCACAGACATCCAGCGACCCTCCCAGACAGAGGACAGGTGTCCGCCTGGCTCAGAAGCCCTCTACCTCAGGAGCAGCGGGCGATATCTTGGTTCCGGGACTCCGCATAACTTAGGAACTTAGTCTGCACAGGTGAGAGTGTGCACCACAGAAGCTGACAGCTTCTGTGACCTGCCAAAGCAACAAAGCTTCTGGGAAAGATCCTGTTTTGGGCCTTCTTCTTCGGCCAGGAAGAGGTCCAAACGCAAGATATCTGTGCACCTTCCCTGTAAGAGGAGAGCTTGCCAGCAGAGAGTGCTCTGACCACTGAAACTCAGAGGAGAGAGCCTGTCTCCCAGGTCTGCTGATAGACAGTAACAGAATCACCAGAAGAATAATCTCTAAACAGAGTCAACTATAACAACTAACTCCAGAGATTACAAGATGGCGAAAGGTAAACATAAGAATCTTACTAACAGGAACCAAGACCACTCACCATCATCAGAACCCAGCACTCCCACTGCGCCCAGTCCAGGGCACCCCAACACACCCAAAAAGCTAGACCTGGATTTAAAAGCATATCTCATGATGATGGTAGAGGACATCAAGAAGGACTTTAATAACTCACTTAAAGAAATACAGGAGAACACTGCTAAAGAGTTACAAGTCCTTAAAGAAAAACAGGAAAACACAACCAAACAGGTAGAAGTCCTTACAGAAAAACAGGAAAACACATCCAAACAGGTGATGGAAATGAACAAAACCATACTAGACCTAAAAAGGGAAGTAAACACAATAAAGAAAACTCAAAGTGAGGCAACGCTGGAGATAAAAACCCTAGGAAAGAAATCTGGAACCATAGATGCAAGCATCAGCAACAGAATACAAGAGATGGAAGAGAGAATCTCAGGTGCAGAAGATTCCATAGAGAACATAGGCACATCTCAGGTGCAGAAGATTCCATAGAGAACATAGGCACAACAATCAAATTTATTATGAATATTGATGCAAAAATCCTCAATAAAGTTCTTGCTAACCGAATCCAAGAACACATCAAAACAATCATCCATCCTGACCAAGTAGGTTTCATCCCAGGGATGCAGGGATGGTTCAATATACAGAAATCCATCAATGTAATCCAGTATATAAACAAACTCAAAGATAAAAACCACATGATCATCTTGTTAGATGCTGAAAAAGCATTTGACAAAATCCAACACCCATTCATGATAAAAGTCTTGGAAAGATCAGGAATTCAAGGCCCATACCTAAACATGATAAAAGCAATCTACAGCAAACCAGTAGCCAGCATCAAAGTAAATGGAGAGAAGCTTGAAGCAATCCCACTAAAATCAGAGACTAGACAAGGCTGTCCACTCTCGCCCTACCTATTCAACATTGTACTTGAAGTCCTAGCCAGAGCAATTCGACAACAAAAGGAGATCAAGGGGATACAAATTGGAAAGGAAGAAGTCAAAATATCACTTTTTGCAGATGATGTGATAGTATATATACGTGACCCTAAAAATTCCACCAGAAAACTCCTAAGCCTGATAAACAGCTTCAATGAAGTAGCTGGATATTAAATTAACTCAAACAAGTCAATGGCCTTTCTCTACACAAAGGACAAACAGGCTGAGAAAGAAATTAGAGAAACAACACCCTTCTCAATAGCCACAAATAATATAAAATACCTTGGTGTGACTCTAACTAAGGAAGTGAAAGATCTGTATGACAAGAACTTCATGTCTCTGAAGAAAGAAATTAAAGAAGATCTCAGAAGATGGAAAGATCTCCCATGCTCATGAATTGGCAGGATCAATATAGTAAAAATGGCTATCTTGCCAAAAGCAAGCTACAGATTCAATGCAATCCCCATCAAAATTCCAACTCAATTCTTCAACGAATTAGAAAGGGCAATCAGCAGATTCATCTGGAATAACAAAAAACCTAGGATAGCAAAATCTCTTCTCAAGGATAAAAGAACCTCTAGTGGAATCACCATGTCCGACCTAAAGCTGTACTACAAAGCAATAGTGATAAAAACTGCATGGTACTGGTATAGTGACAGACAAGTAGACCAATGGAACAGAATTGAAGACCCAGAGATGAACCCACACACCTATGGTCACTTGATCTTTGACAAGGGAGCTAAAAACATCCAGTGGAAAAAAGACAGCATTTTCAACAAATAGTGCTGGCACAACTGGCTGTTATCATGTAGAAGATTGCGAATTGATCCATAACTATCTCCTTGTACTAAGGTCAAATCTAAGTGGATTAAGGAACTCCACATAAAACCAGAGACACTGAAACTTGTAGAGAAAAAAGTTGGGAAAAGCCTCGAAGATATGGGTACAGGAGAAAAATTCCTGAATAGAACAGCAATGGCTTGTGCTGTAAGATCGAGAATCGATAAATGGGACCTCATAAAATTGCAAAGCTTCTGCAAGGCAAAAGACACCGTCAATAAGACAAAAAGACCACCAACAGATTGGGAAAGGACCTTTACCTATCCCAAATTGGATAGGGGACTAATATCCAATATATATAAAGAACTCAAGAAGGTGGACTCCAGAAAATCAAGTAACCCCATTAAAAATGGGGCTCAGAGCTAAACAAAGAATTCTCACCCGAGGAATACCGAGTGGCTGAGAAGCACGTGAAAAAATATTCAACATCCTTAATCATCAGGGAAATGCAAATCAAAACAACCCTGAGATTCCACCTCACACCAGTCAGAATGGCTAAGATGAAAAATTCAGGTGACAGCAGATGCTGGCAAGGATGTGGAGAAAGAGGAACACTCCTCCATTGTTGGTGGGATTGCAAGCTTGTACAACCACTCTGGAAATCAGTCTGGCGGTTCCTCAGAAAATTGGACATAGTACTACCGGAGGATCCAGCAATACCTCTCCTGGGCATATATCCAGAAGATGTCCCAACCGGTAAGAAGGACACATGCTCCACTATGTTCATAGCAGCCTTATTTATAATAGTCAGAAGCTGGAAAGAACCCAGATGCCCCACAACAGAAGAAAGGGCTCTTCCGGTCAGAAAAGCACCGGGGCAGCTGGAGCGCAGGGTCGGCTGACACTCGCCAGCTACCCACAACACCCGCCACAGGATCTTAAGACTTCTGGTGAGTGGAGCACAGCTTCTGCTCCAATCCAATTGCGTGCAGGACCAGAGACTGCATTAGTTAGGGAAGCAGAAGCCGGCCTGAGTAGGGCCACAGGCCTCATCCGGCCGGATCAGCGCCAGGGTAGCTGGAGCGCAGGGTTGCCTGACACCTGCCAGCTACCCACGACCCCCGCCGCAGGATTTTGGGACTGCTGGTGAGTGGAACACAGCTTCTGCTCCAGTCCAATCATGCGGGACCTGAGACTGCTCTGGTTGGGGAGAGAGAAATCCGGCCTACATAGGGCCACAAGCCTCTTCCGGTCAGAAAAGCACCAGGGCAGCTGGGGAGCAGGGTTGGCTGACACTCGCCAGCTACCCACAACACCCGCCACAGGATCTTAAGACTTCTGGTGAGTGGAGCACAGCTTCTGCTCCAATCCAATTGCGTGCAGGACCTGAGACTGCATTAGTTAGGGAAGCAGAAACCAGCCTGAGTAGGGCCACAGGCCTCATCCGGCCGGATCAGCGCCAGGGTAGCTGGAGCGCAGGGTTGCCTGACACCCGCCAGCTACCCACGACCCCCTCCGCAGGATTTTGGGACTGCTGGTGAGTGGAACACAACTTCTGCTCCAGTCCAATCACGCGGGACCTGAGACTGCTCTGGTTGGGGAGAGAGAAATCCGGCCTACATAGGGCCACAAGCCTCTTCCAGTCAGAAAAGCACCAGGACAGCTGGGGCGCAGGGTTGGCTGACACTCGCCAGCTACCCACAACACCCACCACAGGATCTTAAGACTTCTGGTGAGTGGAGCACAGCTTCTGCTCCAATCCAATTGCACGCGGGACCAGAGACTGCATTAGTTAAGGAAGCAGAAAACCGGCCTGAGTAGGACTATAGGCCTCTTCCGGCTGGACCAGCACCGGGGTACCATCAGCTACCCACGACCCCCGCCGCAGGAGTTTGAGACTGCTGGTGAGTGGAACACAGCTTCTGCTCCAATCTTTAAACAGTGACAACGATAACAACTAACCCCAGAGATTACCAGATGGCGAAAGGTAAACGTAATAATCTTACTAACAGAAACCAAGACCACTCACCATCATCAGAACCCAGCACCCCCACTTCGCCCAGTCCAGGGCACCCCAACACACCGGAAAAGCTAGACACGGATCTAAAAGCATATCTCCTGATGATGGTAGAGGACTTCAAGAAGGACTTTAATAACACACTTAAAGAAATACAGGAGAACACTGCTATACAGGTAGAAGACATTAAAGAGGAAGCACAAAAATCCCTTAAAGAATCGCAGGAGAACACTGCTAAAGAGTTACAAATCCTTAAAGAAAAACAGGATAACATAATCAAACAGGTAGAAGTCCTTACAGAAAAACAGGAAAACACATCCAAACAGATGATGGAAATGAACAAAACCATACTAGACCTAAAAAGGGAAGTAGACACAATAAAGAAAACCCAAAATGAGGCAACACTGGAGATAGAAACCCTAGAAAAGAAATCTGGAACCATAGATACGAGCATCAGCAACAGAATACAAGAGATGGAAGAGAGAATCTCAGGTGCAGAAGATTCCATAGAGAACATCGGCACAACAATCAAGGAAAATGTAAAATGCAAAAAGATCCTAACTCAAAACATCCAAGAAATACAGGACACAATGAGAAGACCAAACCTACGGATAATAGGAGTGGATGAGAATGAAGATTTTCAACTCAAAGGACCAGCAAACATCTTCAACAAAATTATAGAAGAAAACTTCCCAAATCTAAAGAAAGAGATGCCCATGAACATACAAGAAGCCTACAGAACTCCAAATAGACTGGACCAGAAAAGAAATACCTCCCGACACATTATAATCAGAACAACAAATGCTCTAAATAAAGATAGAATACTAAAAGCAGTAAGAGAAAAAGGCCAAGTAACATATAAAGGCAAGCCTATCAGAATTACGCCAGATTTTTCACCAGAGACTATGAAAGCCAGAAGATCCTGGACGGATGTTATACAGACACTAAAAGAACACAAATTCCAGCCCAGGCTACTATACCCAGCCAAACTCTCAATTAACATAGATGGAGAAACCAAAGAATTCCATGACAAAACCAAATTCACACATTATCTCTCCACGAATCCAGCCCTTCAAAGGATAATAACAGAAAAAAACCAATACAAGGACAGGAACCACGCCCTAGAAACAACAAGAAGGTAATCCCTCAACAACCCTAAAAGAAGACAGCCACAAGAACAAAATGCCAACTTTAACAACAAAAATAACAGGAAACAACAATTACTTTTCCTTAATATCTCTTAATATCAATGGACTCAACTCCCCGATAAAAAGACATAGACTAACAAACTGGCTACACAAACAAGACCCAACATTTTGCTGCTTACAGGAAACTCATCTCAGAGAAAAGGATAGACACTACCTCAGAATGAAAGGCTGGAAAACAATTTTCCAAGCAAATGGCATGAAGAAACAAGCTGGAGTAGCCATTCTAATATCTGATAAGATTGACTTCCAACCCAAAGTCATTAAAAAAGACAGGGAGGGACACTTCATACTCATCAAAGGTAAAATCCTCCAAGAGGAACTATCAATCCTGAATATCTATGCTCCAAATACAAAGGCAGCCACATTCATTAAAGAAACTTTAGTAAATCTCAAAGCACACATTGCACCTCATATATTAATAGTGGGAGACTTCAACACACCACTTTCACCAATGGACAGATCATGGAACCAGAAACTAAACAGGGACACAGTGAAACTAAGAGAAGTTATGAATCAAATGGATCTGGCAGATATCTACAGAACATTCTATCCTAAAACAAAAGGATATACCTTCTTCTCAGCACCTCATGGTACCTTCTCCAAAATTGACCACATAATTGGTCACAAAGCAGGTCTCAACAGATACAAAAATATTGAAATTGTCCCATGCATCCTATCAGATCACCATGGACTAAAGCTGATCTTCAATAACAAAATAAATAATAGAAAGCCAACCTTCACATGGAAACTGAACAACACTCTTCTCAATGATACCTTGGTCAAGGAAGGAATAAAGAAAGAAATTAAGGACTTTTTAGAGTTCAATGAAAATGAAGCCACAACATACCCAAACTTATGGGACGCAATGAAAGCATTTCTAAGAGGAAAACTCATAGCTATGAGTGCCTCCAAAAGGAAACTAGAGAGAGCACACATTAGCAGCTTGACAACACACCTAAAAGCACTAGAACAAAAGGAAGCAAATTCACCCAAGAGGAGTAGACGGCAGGAAATAATCAAACTCAGGGGTGAAATCAACCAAGTGGAAACAAGAAAAACTATTCAAAGAATCAACCAATCAAGGAGCTGGTTCTTTGAGAAAATCAACAAGATAGATAAACCCTTAGCCAGACTCACTAGAGGGCACAGGGAAAGCATCCTAATTAACAAAATCAGAAATGAAAAAGGAGACATAACAACAGATCCTGAAGACATCCAAAACACCATCAGATCCTTCTACCAAAGGCTATACTCAACAAAACTGGAGAACCTGGATGAAATGGAGAAGTTCCTAGACAGATACCAGGTACCAAAGTTGAATCAAGATCAGGTTAATGATCTAAACAGCCCTATATCCCCCAAAGAAATAGAAGCAGTCATTAATAGTCTCCCAACTAAAAAAAGCCCAGGACCAGATGGGTTTACTGCAGAGTTCTATCAGACCTTCAAAGAAGATCTAATCCCAGTTCTTCACAAACTATTCCACAAAATAGAAACAGAAGGTACTCTACCCAACTCATTCTATGAAGCCACAATTACTCTGATACCTAAACCACAAAAAGACCCAACAAAGATAGAAAACTTCAGACCAATATCCCTTATGAATATTGATGCAAAAATCCTCAATAAAGTTCTTGCTAACCGAATCCAAGAACACATCAAAACAATCATCCATCCTGACCAAGTAGGTTTCATCCCAGGGATGCAGGGATGGTTCAATATACGGAAATCCATCAACGTAATCCAGTATATAAACAAACTCAAAGACAAAAACCACATGGTCATCTCCTTAGATGCGGAAAAAGCATTTGACAAGATCCAACACCCATTCATGATAAAAGTCTTGGAAAGATCAGGAATTCAAGGCCCATACCTAAACATGATAAAAGCAATCTACAGCAAACCAGTAGCCAACATCAAAGTAAATGGTGAGAAGCTTGAAGCAATCCCTCTAAAATCAGGGACTAGACAAGGCTGTCCACTTTCTCCATACCTATTCAACATTGTACTTGAAGTCCTAGCCAGAGCAATTCGACAACAAAAGGAGATCAAAGGGATACAAATTGGAAAAGATGAAGTCAAAATATCACTTTTTGCAGATGATATGATAGTATATATAAGTGACCCTAAAAATTCCACCAGAGAACTCCTAAGCCTGATAAACAGCTTCGGTGAAGTAGCTGGATATAAAATTAACTCAAACAAATCAATGGCCTTTCTCTACACAAAGAATAAACAGGCTGAGAAAGAAATTAGGGAAACAACACCCTTCTCAATAGTCACAAATAATATAAAATATCTTGGCGTGACTCTAACTAAGGAAGTGAAAGATCTGTATAATAAAAACTTCAGGCGGGACCTGAGACTGCATTAGTTAGGGAAGCAGAAACCAGCCTGAGTAGGGCCACAGGCCTCATCCAGCCGGATCAGCGCCGGGGTAGCGGCAGCGCAGGGTTGCCTGACACCCGCCAGCTACCCACGACCCCCGCCACAGGATTTTGGGACTGCTGGTGAGTGGAACACAGCTTCTGCTCCAATCCAATTGCGTGGGACCTGAGACTGCATTAGTTAGGGAAGCAGAAACCGGCCTGAGTAGGGCCACAGGCCTCATCTGGCCGGATCACCGCCAGGGTAGCAGGAGCGCAGGGTTGCCTGACACCCGCCAGCTACCCACGACCCCCGCCGCAGGATTTTGGGACTGCTGGTGAGTGGAACACAGCTTCTGCTCCAATCCAATTGCGCGGGACCTGAGACTGCATTAGTTAGGGAATCAGAAACCGGCCTGAGTAGGGCCACAGGCCCCATCCGGCCGGATCAGCGCCTGGGTAGCGGGAGCACAGGGTTGCCTGACACCCGCCAGCTACCCACGACCCCCGCCGCAGGATTTTGGGACTGCTGGTGAGTGGAACACAGCTTCTGCTCCAATCCAATTGTGCGGGACCTGAGGCTGCATTAGTTAGGGAAGCAGAAACCGGCCTGAGTAGGGCCACAGGCCTCACCCAGCAGATCAGCGCTGGGGTAGCGGGAGCGCAGGGTTGCCTGACACCCGCCAGCTACCCACGACCCCCGCCACAGGATTTTGGGACTGCTGGTGAGTGGAACACAGCTTCTGCTCCAATCCAATTGCGTGGGACCTGAGACTGCATTAGTTAGGGAAGCAGAAACCGGCCTGAGTAGGGCCACAGGCCTCATCGGGCCGGATCAGCGCCTGGGTAGCGGGAGCTCAGGGTTGCCTGACACCCGCCAGCTACCCACGACCCCCTCCGCAGGATTTTGGGACTGCTGGTGAGTGGAACACAGCTTCTGTTCCAGTCCAATCACGCGGGACCTGAGACTGCTCTGGTTGGGGAGAGAGAAATCCGGCCTACATAGGGCCACAACCCTCTTCCGGTCAGAAAAGCACCGGGGCAGCTGGGGCGCAGGGTCGGCTGACACTCACCAGCTACCCACAACACCCACCACAGGATCTTAAGACTTCTGGAGAGTGGAACACAGCTTCTGCTCCAATCCAATTGCACGCGGGACCAGAGACTGCATTAGTTAGGGAAGCAGAAAAACGGCCTGTGTAGGACTACAGGCCTCTTCCGGCTGGACCAGCACCGGGGTACCATCAGCTACCCACGACCCCCACCGCAGGATTTAGAGACTGCTGGTGAGTGGAACACAGCTTCTGCTCCAATCTTTAAACAGTGACAACGATAACAACTAACCCCAGAGATTACCAGATGGCGAAAGGTAAACGTAATAATCTTACTAACAGAAACCAAGACCACTCACCATCATCAGAACCCAGCACCCCCACTTCACCCAGTCCAGGGCACCCCAACACACCGGAAAAGCTAGACACGGATTTAAAAGCATATCTCCTGATGATGATAGAGAACTTCAAGAAGGACTTTAATAACACACTTAAAGAAATGCAGGAGAACACTGCTAAACAGGCAGAAGACAATAAAGAGAAAGCACAAAAATCCCTTAAAGAATTGCAGGAGAACACTGCTAAAGAGTTACAAATCCTTAAAGAAAAACACGATAACATAATCAAACAGGTAGAAGTCCTTACAGAAAAACAGGAAAACACATCCAAACAGATGATGGAAATGAACAAAACCATACTAGACCTAAAAAGGGAAGTAGACACAATAAAGAAAACCCAAAATGAGGCAACACTGGAGATAGAAACCCTAGGAAAGAAATCTGGAACCATAGATACGAGCATCAGCAACAGAATACAAGAGATGGAAGAGAGAATCTCAGGTGCAGAAGATTCCATAGAGAACATCGGCACAACAATCAAGGAAAATGTAAAATGCAAAAAGATCCTAACTCAAAACATCCAAGAAATACAGGACGCAATGAGAAGACCAAACCTACGGATAATAGGAGTGGATGAGAATGAAGATTTTCAACTCAAAGGACCAGCAAACATCTTCAACAAAATTATAGAAGAAAACTTCCCAAATCTAAAGAAAGAGATGCCCATGAACATACAAGAAGCCTACAGAACTCCAAATAGACTGGACCAGAAAAGAAATACCTCCCGACACATAATAATCAGAGCAACAAATGCTCTAAATAAAGATAGAATACTAAAAGCAGTAAGAGAAAAAGGCCAAGTAACATATAAAGGAAAGCCTATCAGAATTACACCAGATTTTTCACCAGAGACTATGAAAGCCAGAAGATCCTGGACGGATGTTATACAGACACTAAAAGAACACAAATTCCAGCCCAGGCTACTATACCCAGCCAAACTCTCAATTAACATAGATGGAGAAACCAAAGTATTCCACGACAAAACCAAATTCACACATTATCTCTCCACGAATCCAGCCCTTCAAAGGATAATAACAGAAAAAAACCAATACAAAGGACAGGAACCACGCCCTAGAAACAACAAGAAGGTAATCCCTCAACAAACCAAAAAGAAGACAGCCACAAGAACAAAATGCCAACTTTAACAACAAAAATAACAGGAAACAACAATTACTTTTCCTTAATATCTCTTAATATCAATGGACTCAACTCCCCGATAAAAAGACATAGACTAACAAACTGGCTACACAAACAAGACCCAACATTTTGCTGCTTACAGGAAACTCATCTCAGAGAAAAGGATAGACACTACCTCAGAATGAAAGGCTGGAAAACAATTTTCCAAGCAAATGGCATGAAGAAACAAGCTGGAGTAGCCATTCTAATATCTGATAAGATTGACTTCCAACCCAAAGTCATTAAAAAAGACAGGGAGGGACACTTCATACTCATCAAAGGTAAAATCCTCCAAGAGGAACTATCAATCCTGAATATCTATGCTCCAAATACAAAGGCAGCCACATTCATTAAAGAAACTTTAGTAAAGCTCAAAGCACACATTGCACCTCATACAATAATAGTGGGAGACTTCAACACACCACTTTCACCAATGGACAGATCATGGAAACAGAAACTAAACAGGGACACAGTGAAACTAAGAGAAATTATGAATCAAATGGATCTGGCAGATATCTACAGAACATTCTATCCTAAAACAAAAGGATATACCTTCTTCTCAGCACCTCATGGTACCTTCTCCAAAATTGACCACATAATTGGTCACAAAGCAGGCCTCAACAGATATAAAAATATTGAAATTGTCCCATGCATCCTATCAGATCACCATGGACTAAGGCTGATCTTCAATAACAAAATAAATAATAGAAAGCCAACCTTCACGTGGAAACTGAACAACACTCTTCTCAATGATACCTTGGTCAAGGAAGGAATAAAGAAAGAAATTAAGGACTTTTTAGAGTTCAATGAAAATGAAGCCACAACATACCCAAACTTATGGGACGCAATGAAAGCATTTCTAAGAGGAAAACTCATAGCTATGAGTGCCTCCAAAAGGAAACTAGAGAGAGCACACATTAGCAGCTTGACAACACACCTAAAAGCACTAGAACAAAAGGAAGCAAATTCACCCAAGAGGAGTAGACGGCAGGAAATAATCAAACTCAGGGGTGAAATCAACCAAGTGGAAACAAGAAAAACTATTCAAAGAATCAACCAATCAAGGAGCTGGTTCTTTGAGAAAATCAACAAGATAGATAAACCCTTAGCCAGACTCACTAGAGGGCACAGGGAAAGCATCCTAATTAACAAAATCAGAAATGAAAAAGGAGACATAACAACAGATCCTGAAGACATCCAAAACACCATCAGATCCTTCTACCAAAGGCTATACTCAACAAAACTGGAGAACCTGGATGAAATGGAGAAGTTCCTAGACAGATACCAGGTACCAAAGTTGAATCAAGATCAGGTTAATGATCTAAACAGCCCTATATCCCCCAAAGAAATAGAAGCAGTCATTAATAGTCTCCCAACTAAAAAAAGCCCAGGACCAGATGGATTTAGTGCAGAGTTCTATCAGACCTTCAAAGAAGATCTAATCCCAGTTCTTCAAAAACTATTCCACAAAATAGAAACAGAAGGTACTCTACCCAACTCATTCTATGAAGCCACAATTACTCTGATACCTAAACCACAAAAAGACCCAACAAAGATAGAAAACTTCAGACCAATATCCCTTATGAATATTGATGCAAAAATCCTCAATAAAGTTCTTGCTAACCGAATCCAAGAACACATCAAAACAATCATCCATCCTGACCAAGTAGGTTTCATCCCAGGGATGCAGGGATGGTTCAATATACAGAAATCCATCAACGTAATCCAGTATATAAACAAACTCAAAGACAAAAACCACATGGTCATCTCGTTAGATGCGGAAAAAGCATTTGACAAGATCCAACACCCATTCATAATAAAAGTCTTGGAAAGATCAGGAATTCAAGGCCCATACCTAAACATGATAAAAGCAATCTACAGCAAACCAGTAGCCAACATCAAAGTAAATGGTGAGAAGCTTGAAGCAATCCCTCTAAAATCAGGGACTAGACAAGGCTGTCCACTTTCTCCATACCTATTCAACATTGTACTTGAAGTCCTAGCCAGAGCAATTCGACAACAAAAGGAGATCAAAGGGATACAAATTGGAAAAGATGAAGTCAAAATATCACCTTTTGCAGATGATATGATAGTATATATAAGTGACCCTAAAAATTCCACCAGAGAACTCCTAAGCCTGATAAACAGCTTCGGTGAAGTAGCTGGATATAAAATTAACTCAAACAAATCAATGGCCTTTCTCTACACAAAGAATAAACAGGCTGAGAAAGAAATTAGGGAAACAACACCCTTCTCAATAGTCACAAATAATATAAAATATCTTGGCGTGACTCTAACTAAGGAAGTGAAAGATCTGTATAATAAAAACTTCAAGTCTCTGAAGAAAGAAATTATAGAAGATCTCAGAAGATGGAAAGATCTCCCATGCTCATGGATTGGCAGGATCAACATTGTAAAAATGGCTATCTTGCCAAAAGCAATCTACAGATTCAATGCAATCCCCATCAAACTTCCAAATCAATTCTTCAACGAATTAGAAAGTGCAATCTGCAAATTCATCTGGAATAACAAAAAACCTAGGATAGCAAAAACTCTTCTCAAGGATAAAAGAACCTCTGGTGGAATCACCATGCCGGACCTAAAGCTCTACTACAGAGCAATTGTGATAAAAACTGCATGGTACTGGTATAGTGACAGACAAATAGACCAATGGAATAGAATTGAAGACCCAGAAATGAACCCACACACCTATGGTCACTTGATCTTCGACAAGGGAGCTAAAAACATCCAGTGGAAGAAAGACAGCATTTTCAACAAATGGTGCTGGCACAACTGGTTGTTAACATGTAGAAGAATGCGAATCGATCCATTCCTATCTCCTTGTACTAAGGTCAAGTCTAAGTGGATCAAGGAACTTCACATAAAACCAGAGACACTGAAACTTATAGAGGAGAAAGTGGGGAAAAGCCTTGAAGATATGGGCACAGGGGAAAAATTCCTGAATAGAACAGTAATGGCTTGTGCTGTAAGATCGAGAATTGACAAGTGGGACCTCAAGAAACTACAAAGCTTCTGCAAGGCTAAAGACACCATCAATAAGACAAAAAAAAAAACACCAACAGATTGGGAAAGGATCTTCACCTATCCTAAATCAGATAAGGGACTAATATCCAATATATATAAAGAACTCAAGAAGGTGGACTCCAGAAAGTCAAATAACCCCATTAAAAAATGGGGCTCAGAACTGAACAAAGAATTCTCACCTGAGGAATACCGAATGGCAGAGAAGCACCTGAAAAAATGTTCAACATCCTTAATCATCAGGGAAATGCAAATCAAAACAACCCTGAGATTCCACCTCACACCAGTCAGAATGGCTAAGATCAAAAATTCAGGTGACAGCAGATGCTGGCGAGGATGTGGAGAAAGAGGAACACTCCTCCATTGTTGGTGGGATTGCAAGCTTGTACAACCACTCTGGAAATCAGTCTGGCGGTTCCTCAGAAAATTGGACATAGTACTACCGGAGGATCCAGCAATACCTCTCCTGGGCATATATCCAGAAGATGTCCCAACCGGTAAAAAGGACACATGCTCCACTATGTTCATAGCAGCCCTATTTATAATAGCCAGAAGCTGGAAAGAACCCAGATGTCCCTCAACAGAGGAATGGATACAGAAATTATGGTACATTTACACAATGGAGTACTACTCAGCTATTAAAAAGAATGAATTTATGAAATTCCTAGCCAAATGGATGGACCTGGAGGGCATCATCTTGAGTGAAGTAACACAATCACAAAAGAACTCACACAATATGTATTCATTGATAAGTGGATATTAGCCCAAAACTTAGGATACCCAAGATATAAGATACAATTTGATAAACGCATGAAACTCAAGAAGAATGAAGACCAAAGTGTGGACACTGTGCACCTTCTTAGAATTGGGAACAAAACACCCAGGGAAGGAGTTACAGAGACAAAGTTCGTAGCTGTGATGAATGGATGGACCATTTAGAGACTGCTGTATCCAGGGATCCGTCCCATAATCAGCTTCTAAACGCTGACACCATTGCATACACTAGCAAGATTTTGCTGAAAGGACCCAAATATAGCTGTCTCTTGTGAGACGATGCCGGGGCCTAGCAAACACAGGAGTGGATGTTCACAGTCAGCTATTGGATGTATCACAGGGCTCCCAATGGAGAAGCTAGAGAAAGTACCCAAGGAGCTAAAGGGATCTGCAACCCTATTGTTGGAACAACATGATGTACTAACCAGAACCCTGGAGCTCTTGTCTCTAGCTGCATATGTATGGAAAGATGGCCTAGTCGGCCATCAATGGAAAGAGAGGCCCATTGGACTTGCAAACTTTATATGCCCCAATATAGGGGAATGCCAGGGCCAAAAGTATGGGAATGGGTGGGTAGGGAAGTGGGGGGCGCTATGGGGGACTTTTGGGATAGTATTGGAAATGTAATTGAGGAAAATATGTAATAAAAATATAAAAAAAAATAAAATAAAAAAAAGAAATCACAAAAAAAAAAAAAAAAACTTCAAGTCTCTGAAGAAAGAAATTATAGAAGATCTCAGAAGATGGAAAGATCTCCCATGCTCATGGATTGGCAGGATCAACATTGTAAAAATGGCTATCTTGCCAAAAGCAATCTACAGATTCAATGCAATCCCCATCAAAATTCCAAATCAATTCTTCAACGAATTAGAAAGTGCAATCTGCAAATTCATCTGGAATAACAAAAAATCTAGGATAGCAAAAACTCTTCTCAAGGATAAAAGAACCTCTGGTGGAATCACCATGCCGGACCTAAAGCTTTACTACAGAGCAATTGTGATAAAAACTGCATGGTACTGGTATAGTGACAGACAAATAGACCAATGGAATAGAATTAAAGACCCAGAAATGAACCCACACACCTATGATCACTTGATCTTCGACAAGGGAGCTAAAAACATCCAGTGGAAGAAAGACAGCATTTTCAACAAATGGTGCTGGCACAACTGGTTGTTAACATGTAGAAGAATGGGAATCGATCCATTCCTATCTCCTTGTACTAAGGTCAAGTCTAAGTGGATCAAGGAACTTCACATAAAACCAGAGACACTGAAACTTATAGAGGAGAAAGTGGGGAAAAGCCTTGAAGATATGGGCACAGGGGAAAAATTCCTGAATAGAACAGTAATGGCTTGTGCTGTAAGATCGAGAATTGACAAGTGGGACCTCAAGAAACTACAAAGCTTCTGCAAGGCTAAAGACACCATCAATAAGACAAAAAAAAAACACCAACAGATTGGGAAAGGATCTTCACCTATCCTAAATCAGATAAGGGACTAATATCCAATATATATAAAGAACTCAAGAAGGTGGACTCCAGAAAGTCAAATAACCCCATTAAAAAATGGGGCTCAGAACTGAACAAAGAATTCTCACCTGAGGAATACCGAATGGCAGAGAAACACCTGAAAAAATGTTCAACATCCTTAATCATCAGGGAAATGCAAATCAAAACAACCCTGAGATTCCACCTCACACCAGTCAGAATGGCTAAGATCAAAAATTCAGGTGACAGCAGATGCTGGCGAGGATGTGGAGAAAGAGGAACACTCCTCCATTGTTGGTGGGATTGCAAGCTTGTACAACCACTCTGGAAATCAGTCTGGCGGTTCCTCAGAAAATTGGACATAGTACTACCGGAGGATCCAGCAATACCTCTCCTGGGCATATATCCAGAAGATGTCCCAACCGGTAAAAAGGACACATGTTCCACTATGTTCATAGCAGCCCTATTTATAATAGCCAGAAGCTGGAAAGAACCCAGATGTCCCTCAACAGAGGAATGGATACAGAAATTATGGTACATTTACACAATGGAGTACTACTCAGCTATTAAAAAGAATGAATTTATGAAATTCCTAGCCAAATGGATGGACCTGGAGGGCATCATCTTGAGTGAAGTAACACAATCACAAAAGAACTCACACAATATGTATTCATTGATAAGTGGATATTAGCCCAAAACTTAGGATACCCAAGATATAAGATACAATTTGATAAACGCATGAAACTCAAGAAGAATGAAGACCAAAGTGTGGACACTGTGCACCTTCTTAGAATTGGGAACAAAACACCCAGGGAAGGAGTTACAGAGACAAAGTTCGTAGCTGTGATGAAAGGATGGACCATTTAGAGACTGCTGTATCCAGGGATCCGTCCCATAATCAGCTTCTAAACGCTGACACCATTGCATACACTAGCAAGATTTTGCTGAAAGGACCCAAATATAGCTGTCTCTTGTGAGACGATGCCGGGGCCTAGCAAACACAGGAGTGGATGTTCACAGTCAGCTATTGGATGTATCACAGGGCTCCCAATGGAGAAGCTAGAGAAAGTACCCAAGGAGCTAAAGGGATCTGCAACCCTATTGTTGGAACAACATGATGTACTAACCAGAACCCCGGAGCTCTTGTCTCTAGCTGCATATGTATCGAAAGATGGCCTAGTCGGCCATCATTGGAAAGAGAGGCCCATTGGACTTGCAAACTTTATATGCCCCAATATAGGGTAATGCCAGGGCCAAAAGAATGGGAATGGGTGGGTAGGGAAGTGGGTGGCGCTATGGGGGACTTTTGGGATAGCATTGGAAATGTAATTGAGGAAAATATGTAATAAAAATATTAAAAATCAAAAAAAAAAAGAAGAATGGATACAGAAAATGTGAGACATTTACACAATGGAGTACTACTCAGCTATTAAAAAGAATGAATTTATGAAATTCCTAGCCAAATGGATGGACCTGGAGGGTATCATCCTGAGTGTGGTAACCCAATCACAAAGGAACTCTCACAATATGTACTCACTGATAAGTGGATATTAGCCCAGAAACTTAGGATACCCAAGATATAAGATGCAATTTGCTAAACACATTAAACTCAAGAGAACGAAGACTAAAGTGTGGACAATTTGTCCCTTCTTAGAATAGGGAACAAAACACCCATGGAAGGAGTTACAGAGACAAAATTTGTAAGTGTGACGAAAGGATGGATCATCTTGTGATTGCCATATCCAGAGATCCATCCCATGATCAACTACCAAACACTGACACCATTGAATACAATAGCAAGATTTTGCTGAAAGGACCCAGATATAGCTGTCTCTTGTGAGACTATGCCAGGGCCTAGCAAACACAGAAGTGGATGCTCACAATCAGCTATGGAATGGATCACAGGGCCCCCAATGGAGGAGCTAGAGAAAGCACCCAAGGAACTAAAGGGAATTGCAACCCTATAGGTGGAACAACAATATGAACTAACCAGTACCCCGGAGCTCTTGTCTCTAGCCTCATATGTATCAAATGATGGCCCAATAGGTCATTACTTGAAAGAGAGGCCCATTGGACTTGCAAACTTTATATGCCCCAATACAGGGGAATGCCAGGGCCAAAAAGGGGGAGTGGGTGGGTAGGGGAGTGGGGGGGATATGGGGAACTTTTGGTATAGCATTGGAAATGTAAATGAGCTAAATACCTAATAAAAATGGAAAAAAAAAGAAACAATGAATGAGTTTGACAGTAAGGAAAATAAGAAACTTAAGAGAATCATTTAAATTTCCATCTTCAGAATCTTCTTGAGTAAAATTTAAAACTTAAATAACAGTATCCCTAAGGTTCCTCCAAGAAGTTATATCATAAATCAGGGAGGATGAAGCACAAGAGTGCACTGAGCTCTGCCTGATAAAGAGAGCTGCTCTGTTCCGTGCAATGGCATTGCATGAACCCTTGAAGTATAAAGATAGCATAATTAAACATTGCCAGGAATTTTTAAAGATGTTGGATGATATCATAATATAGACCAAGCATCAATCTGTCACTCACACATCTGTTATATCAGCCAAGCTCATCCATGCACTGCCTGCTACTGGTGTTGGAAGAGCAGTGGAATTTTAGCACTTGCTTGTATTAAATTTATTTCTCAAAGGAATGCAAATTGTGTTCATCTGCTTACTCATTAGTCATTCATTTTCCTATACGTTGTTTAAGCATTCATTAGGATAAGTTCACTAGGTAAGATGAGCTGAGGATTGTTGTACACGGCTACAGGAATTCATTGAGGTGCTATCCAAGGAAGAGTGCACAGGAACTCCTATACTACAGTTGCAAAGTTAGGTAAGGATGATAGAGTGACATTTTACATACAACAGAACTCAAAGGGTGATAAGGTAGAAGGAAGATCAAAAACAGAAGGAGGAAAGGTTATACAGAGGAAATTGTCTTTGTTATGATATAAATATGACAGTTTTCTTGATAGATAGTGCCAGATTCGAGTTTAGAATGTAACTTGAGGCTATGCATCGGAAAGACTGAACTGGTCATTGTTTTCCCAGCAGTTCAATACTAGGTAGATTTGAAAATGACCCAGATAGTTTTGAAAGATCCACTGTTTAGCCCCATCCTAGAGAAATTACATAAAATTTATCTCTGCAGGTGTAATTCAGACATGAGAAGTTTTTAAAGCACCTTAAATATTTCTTGTGTGCAGCCACAACTCTGACTAGTAGGTTGAAGGGAACCTGGCCTGATAGTAAGGAATAACAAAGAAGAGGAAGGAAAGGATGATGAAATAAACACTAACTATGACCTTATCTTCACTACTTTACTGTGCATGCTCAAAGAACAATGCATTCTCTTTTATAGACAAGCACTGTATCTCAGAGCTGTACCCCTTGTTTTGGTTTCTGGGGGTATTTTATTAGAGGAAAGTATTGAGTTATATTTTACAACCATTTTCAGTAAAAAATGATCCAGGAAAAATGGTTATCAATGGATGAAGGTTTCTTGGGAAATAAAATATTTGCACCATCTCTAAGTAGCTCCCCAACAGTTTGTTTACAATTACAGGAAGAGAACGAGTTTCATATTCTAGGAGTAACACCACCAGCGATGGGCTAAACTGGCATTGTGTAAATTCACACACGTATATTATTATACTATTCTGTTTTTTTCACAATTTGTTTTATGGCTTTATTTTTTTTTTAACTTTAAAGTAGAAAAAAAAAAAAAAACCAGATTTCAGCATTTGGCTCGCAGCCATTGTAGCATTCATAGACTACCTGAGGTGCTGAGTGTAGCCTCATTGAAGAAGCTGTTTGGTTCCTCTTAGTTTGGCTGTCATAACTGGGAGTCTCTGAATGCCTTCTGCCCCTGTCGAGGCATCCTTCACTTCATGGTCACTCTCTATGTCTAGTCTATTGTTCAGCACAATATGCATTTTTTATTAACACTGGCTATTCATTCCCTCGTGAATATGACAACAATGGAGAACAGATGCTTGACCCACTACAGTCCTATAACCAATCTTCATTTTCCTGTGTCCAGAACACTTAAGCTCCTTCAGATTCCTTGGAGTTAATGTAGTAAGAGGGATTTTCATAAAAGTCCAAATGTCTAAGCATTTCTGAAGCTTGAAGAAAGGCTTTTGAACCAGAGGTGAGCCCTCTTCTCTGATGCTCTGAGAACAGTTTGAATTCACTCCCTGACATTTCTCTTTTCTCTCTAACCTGCTAAAAAAAAAAAAAAGTACTCATATTTTTTGCAGGTCATTGTGCCCACATTAAGTAAAGACAAACTGCCTGCCAGGTTTCTTTACAGGTAGAAAGGACCACAATGCACAACTCTGGCTAATGGAAATAAACATGCCTGGAAGATGTTGGGAACCAAGAACAGCTATTGCTTTATTTAAAATGAAGGAAAGGTGATTGTTCTTCCCTTTGCTAACATATGGATGTGATGCCTGTCACAGCTGAGAGTAGGATCTTAAGACTCATAGAAAGTCATTATTTAACCATTTAACCACCAGTGACAAGTGTCTTCCTCTTATTCCTTCTGTGTGAAATAACAGCTACCAAACTGAGAGTAAGGAGGGAGTTAAGCAGAGGGCCTCAGAAGTGGTGAGAGGAAAGAAAGGGAAAGGGAAAGCAGGGAAAGTATATTTTAATTAGAAATGTATAAGATAAAAATAATAACTGTAGTAATACTGATAGAATCATGTTTTCAGTCAAAAAATCATTATTTACTTAAATATTACTAAGTATTGTTACCTGTAATCTAATACTTCAGTAACCAATTCAAGCAATTATTTACATACAGATCACCATTCGTAGTAAAGTTATGGCTATAATGATTTTCCTGTATTTCAGTGTGTTTCGTATAAGCATTTCTGAGGCTTTTGAGAAACTTCCTTCCTTCCTTCCTTCCTTCCTTCCTTCCTTCCTTCCTTCCTTCCTTCCTTCCTTCCTTCCTTCCTTCCTTCCTTCCTTCTTTCCTTCCTTCCTCCCTCCCTCCCTCCCTCCCTCCCTCCCTCCCTCTCTCTCTCTCTCTCTCTCTCTCTCTCTCTCTCTCTCTCTCTCTCTCTCTCTCTCTCTCTCCTCTTTAATGTGTCACCTGAGCACCATCTTTTTTTTTTTTTTGAGTGCTCTGTTTTCCTCCTATGTATAAAAGAAAAACGTTAAAGCTAAATCATGAGCTCTTCATTTTCCTTAGTTATAGGCAGGCTGTTAGGGACCATTCTTCTCTGAATCTAAGGAAGCAGTTTCCCTCTGTTTCTTCTGGGCATCCTGATTGGCGAGAGGAGTTCTGCAGCTCAGAAACGTGTATAGCAGCAGAGAAAACCCAGGTGCACGAGTACGCTGATGGGCTTTTTCTTTCTCCATCTCAGTGGCAAATCTACAAGTAAAACTACACAGCAGAAGACAAGGCAGACACTTCGGAGCAAGTGAAAGGAGATTCTAGTGGTTTAGCATCAGGAAACATAATCTGAGCACCTAAAGGGCCATGCTCTCAGAGACCTCCAAAACACTGCACCGCGCTGATCAGGCTGCTTTGCTTAGAAAGTACCTGTTACTCACATAAGCAACTAATGAGGACTTCTTATCACTGCTTGTGATTAAAACGAGAGACTATGAGCAAATTCCAGGGAGAGGAAAAGACAAGGAAGAAAAAAAAAAAATCCAGGGAAAGTGAAAGCTTACCACAAAGTGAAGCTGGCTCATCCTAGAGTTTAAACACCATCCTTCAACCCTTGGGGAGGCTTGGGAACTGGAGCAGTTTAAGTCAGCTGAATTTTTTTTCTAAATGTAACTTGAGCAACATTTGGGATGGGGTGTGTGTGTGTGTGTGTGTGTGTGTGTGTGTGTGTGTGTGTGTGTGAGAGAGAGAGAGAGAGAGAGAGAGAGAGAGAGAGAGAGAGAGAGAGAGAGAGAGATGTTTATATGCCTGTTTCTCTTTACCAGTTTCAACTGACACCCTGCCCTCTGACTGATGGTATTTATCTCACCCCTACTTGTGGTTTCAGCTTCCTCTTGCAGCTTCCTCTTAATGCTGGCTCCTGTGTGTGCATTGCGTTCAACCTTTTGTTTCTTCAGCTCCCTTCCCACTACAGACCAATCCTTAGAATTACCCAGGGTAGAATTTCCAGCAAGAATTTGAAGTCATTCTGCCACCAGTAAGTTACCCTTTCTCTCCCTGGATAAAAACTGTGGGTAGGCATGACACTCTTGGCTTGGTGCTGGCATTTTGTGTATCCCCTGGCACTTGGCAGCAAGGAATATTGGCAGCAGACCTGAGGGTGTAACAGCCAAAATTAGCACCTTCTAGTGTTACAATTCAGACAGTGGTAGATCTCCCAGCTTGAGTGGTCTGAGACTCAAGCCTTAATGCCGGGACATCCCCCTGGAACTCGCGCAGTGATTAAGATTTTATTTGATGATTTAACTCTGAGAAGCCTTCTAATCTTGAGCCTCAGTTCTCTGCCTTCTCTGAATATCTCGCTACTCTTATGACCCTTCCTTCTGCTCTGGCAACTTTCTCAAACTATGAAACCACAACTCATTAGCCACACCTTAACCATCTTGCTATTTATCAGCTTGGCTTGTGACTCTTTAACACACACACATGCACAAATGTCTTTCAGCTGACTCACTATGGGAGCCTGTATAACTTGCTTCTCTAGCCAGAGAAAGGGTATTCAGACCATCATAGCAGAGTGTAATACATGTAGTTGGAGGTATGTCTTTTGCACCAATTGCAGCAGTCCCCCAGTTAGGGCACAAGGGGGAACTGACCCCTATTTGACATAGATGAAAATAAATAATCACTTTGAGTTCATTGAGACTTATGGCAGAAAAAAAAAAACTTTTACAAGGTGCTTAAAATAGAAATGAATGGCTCCACTCTTTTAGGGCTAGGACAATCAGCTGCAATAATTGGTTAGTTGTCTCAAAGCTTCCTTAGAGTGTTCCAGACAGTCAGGGCTGACATTAAGGTCCTCCCATTGACTGTTTTTTTTTTTAATTTATTTATTGGTTATTTTATGTATTTACTTTGCAAATGTTATCCCCTTCCCAGTTTCCCCTCCACAAACCCCCTATACCCTCTGCTGCCCCTGCATTTATGAGGGTGCTCCCCCATCCACCCATTGACTAGATAGTCAGAGCATCATGGGAGAGTCCAACAACTGAACCCAACCTCTGTTTATTTACAAGAAAAGAAATATGGCCTGGAATAGTTAGAACAAGCACTTGAGCTTGTCATTACTCATCATAGAGACTTTAACAGATTTGTTTCATGCACTTCAGTTAAACCACAAGTCAGCAATTTTTTGCCCTTCCATAGGTTTTTACTAGGAACAGATATATGAGAATGGACAGCAATCTCAATCTCTCTCTCTCTCTCTCTCTCTCTCTCTCTCTCTCTCTCTCTCTCTCTCTGTCCTGATTGAGCCAGAGGTCTTGAATGAGGCAGGTTCCTTCAAATTATGATGTGTAGGGCTTGTGAATACCACTACAAAAGAAAAGTTAAGGCATTTGTTGTGAATGAGTGTACTGATGTGATGGTTAATCTTAACAGTCAACATGATAGGACTTAGGAAAAGCAAGGAAATACATTCCAGGATATATAGGTGTTTCCAGAAATGTTTAACTGAGGAGGGGAAAATTCACCCTGAATGTGATAGCATCATATCATCATAGACTAGGATCTAGGATTGAATAATTAAAAGTGACTCTCTCTTCCCTCCTCTTCTCTTCTCTTCTCTTCTCTTCTCTTCTCTTCTCTTCTCTTCTCTTCTCTTCTCTTCTCTTCTCTTTTACTCTTCCTCTTCCTCTTCCTCTCCTCTCCCCTCCCCTCCCCTCCCCTCCCCTCCTCTTCTCTCCCCTCCCCTCCTCTCTCTCTCTCTCTCTCTCTCTCTCTCTCTCTCTCTCTCTCTCTCTCTCTCTCTCTCCTTTCTGACTGTCATGGCTACTCATAGTGGTCAACTTGACTACAACCATTATTAAATAAAACCCAAGCTCACTACACCTGTTAAGGATTTTTTCTTGATCAGATCATTTGAGGTGGAGAGACACACCCTAAATCTGAGCAACACCTTCTGGTGGCACCCCATAAACAGGACATGAAAAGAAGAAGTTCTTGCTCCTCGCTTGCTTGCATGCTCCCACTCATTGGTAGGTTCATGTCTTCACTGTCATTGGAACCTAGTTGTTCAGGATTCTGCCAAATACTGAAGACCAGCTGAGACATCTAGCTTCATGGACCAAACAACTAATAGATTCTTAAACTTTCTGTTGGGTGCCAGCCATTGTTGGGATAGTTGACACACAGCCTGTGAGCCACTCTATTCACTCTACCAGTTCTGTTCCTCTCTAGAGAACACAGACAGTGGATGCAATCTAACTAGCCACTTCATGTTCTTGCCACCATGATGAGTTGTACCCTCAAACTGTAAGCCAAAAAATTCTCTCATTTTCTCCTAATACATACAGTTAAGAACTTATTATATATTAAAGACATTTGAACTTCATCTGGCTTCTGAATAGTGAACAGAAGTTTTCTGAGAAAAGAAACTTAATTACTAGTGAATAGCATCAATAGGAAGCATGCCATTTTAAACCTTTAAAATATGTTAGTTTATTGGTGTTGGTGTATACAATATCAATTAGTGCTTTTCCCCTCTTATTTGTTTAATTTTAGCCACGATTATCTCAAATCTATGACAAAATAGTTCCCTTTTTTTAATTAAACATACATTCTTTTCTCCTGCCATATAATCTGACTACAGTTTCCCCTCCTCTACTCCTCCCACTTCCCCTCCACCTCTTCCCCATTTAGATCCACTCCATTACTGTCTCTTATTAAAACCAGAGCAGGTATCTAAGAAATAACAAATAAAATATAAAATGAAACAAAAACCATCATATAGAAGTTGGACAAGTCAATAGAAGAATAAGATCCCCAAAAGAAGGCACGAGAATCAGAGACCTATTCTTTTGCACATGCAGGAGTCCCATACAAGAACTCAACTGAAAGCTATAGTATATACAAAGAAGACCTGGTACTGACATGTATTTAAGCACAACAATGAGAAAAAAAAAACTGATACAACTGCACGTAGAGAATTACATTCTACCACACTTGCAAAGCCAGACACAGAATAAAGTAGGTCTGTCTGGAAATGTGTGAATTGATTTAAGAAGGTGACCTCTCTCTCTGCCTTCTGTGCTATCAAGTAACTAGGCTTATTTTCTCTAAGAATTTAAGAATGAGTGGTTAGAAAAACTTAGCACTTTTGCTTGGAACATAAATGTCAAGCTGTCAAAATCATAAAATGTTCTCTACAAATTTCAGAAATAGGTACATAGAAAAGAGAAATCCATTTCCATGATGAAGAGGTCCAATACACATGACAATGAAAATAGACGACAGAGAGCAGGGTTCAGCTATGCTCTTCCACACTGCAATCTTACTTTCATTTGGCAGTTTAAGTTTGTAAATTTATTTTAAAATTCCACTTAGAATAGTATCTGGTATTACTAGTACTTCAACATTTGTATTCTGTCTGTCTGTCTGTCTGTCTAATTCCCTGGAGGTGCACAAATGCCATGACTCGGGTGCAGTAGTTAAATGACAATTCAGAATCAGTTCTCTCTTTCTACTGTGGAAATAGAGAATTGAACTCTAGTTACTAGCCTTTGGAGGCAGACATTTCTTCTGTTTGAGCCATCTCTCCAGCTGGCTTTCCTTCTTTTTACCCATTGTTTCTTATGTATATGTGCATATATGTGTTTTAGGGTACACAGACATATTGTGTGCATGGGTTCAGAGGGTCAGAGGTTAATGCCTGGCGTCTTCAATCTCTCTCCACCTTACTTTTCCAGACAGGATTACCTGGAGTTCACTGATTTGGATAGATTGGTTGTCCATATCCTGGGGATTCTTCTGTCTCTGAAACCCTAGCTCTGAAGCTACAGAAATGCACCACCATGCTTGGCTTCTTCCGTGAGTGCTAGGGATATCAACACAGTTTTTCATGCTTATGCAGCAGACACAACACAAACTGAGTCAGTTCTACTATTTACTCTTTCTCTAAGTCTTTCTATTGCCAAATTACTGGACTTGACTTTCACATGTTGGGTAAAAAGGTTGAAGAACCTAGTGACAGGAAGTAAAGCAGAGACCATGGAGGAGGAATGTTGCTTAGTGACTTGCTTAGCTTGCTTTGTTATTCCAGCCCAAAGATAGTGCCTCCCACAGTAGGCTGGGCCCTCCAACATCAATATCAAGAAAATGCCTTCACAGACTTGCCTATGTGGAATCCAAAATAAATTCAAAACCACTCAGCCCCTTTCCCCTCTGAAGGGACTTTCCAAACTATACTAGCAGGCCAGATGCAAAGCCAGATAAGGAAGATGGCCGACTAAACAAGCTGAGGGGAAAAACAAAACAAAACAAAACATAACAAAACATAAGGGCAGGCGAGTGAAGGACTAGGCCAAAAGTAGTCACCCCATGCAAACCAACCAATGTCTGAAATGGTCACTTGCTACATCAATTAGAATAAGCCAGCTAGCCCTGTTGCCTAAATCTGCCCCTTACAAGGTATAAAAAGTATGTTCTTTGTTCATTCTGAGTCTCCTCTTGCCTGTATGCTGAGGGGCCCCAACGTGTTGGATCATAAAAAACCTCTTGCAGTTTGCAGCAATCTTGGTCTCTGTGCTCTTTGTGAGAAATCTTTGTGAGTGAGGGTCTTCTGGCGAACTTCAACACCAACAGTCCAATCTGTTGGGAATAATTTCTCAGTTTCGATCTTTCTCTCTCTCTCTTCATAAAAGGCACTATGCCAAGCTGACAAAAAAAAAAAAAAAACCAACCAGTATATGTGTTGACTGTTTCACCAAGTGCCTCCGATGAGGTGTTTCTATGCTTTCAAAGGGTGTCTAACTTTAATTTAGTAGACTGAAGATAGCATGTGACCTCCATAATGAGTGTGGGCCTCCTCCATTCAGTGAAGCTGGGCATGAAAGGAAACAGCTGCCCCTCTTCTGAGGATGCTCTTCCTTATAGCTTTGAGCAAGACACTGGCCTAGGCTGACACTGATTCCTTCTGGATCTTAGGTATGGTAGTCTTTGGCTACAAATTAAATCACGGCTCTCATAGTTGCAAGACTTTTAGACATAGATGGAGCCCACTCTAGGTCTCCTGCTTGTCAGCTTGCCTTTCAGACTTGTAGGTTTCCAAAATTAACACACATTCCTAAATCTCATGAGTGGACATATGGGTCTATATGGTTGTTATCTCTGGAGAATCCTGTGACAACATCCCACTGCTCTGTACAAACTTCCCCGCACCACCTGGAGGACAGAATGAATAGACGGAAGTAAGGACAAAAAAAAAAAAAAAAAAACACCACCACCAACAACAACAACAACAAAACCTAGTGAGGGTTAGTTTTTCTAAAACAGATAAGAAGAATTCAGGTTGGGGCAGAAAGGTGACCAGTGACAGGCAGCATGAGGAGCATTTGAGAACAATGAAGATGTAGGGACAATAGACGTCAGAACGAATTGTAAAGAAACACACTATCCTGGGGGCATCAACATTTGTGATGTAAATAGATAAAATAATTAATTTTAAAAAGGAACACACTATCCTGTATAGAAATGGTTAACATGGAGTGAAGACTTGCTTCTAAATATCTCAGGGAGGTATCCGAAGCCTGGGGCACTATGATTTGTATAAGGATGTCTGTTTGGTAAGAGAGTAGTGCTCCAGTCTACAGAGAGACTTTGGGAAAACCCAGGTTACAATGTAACTTCCATCTACAAATATCCCCAAAAAAACATCAGTTAGAAAATTGGTGTATCTCACTCAGGATGATATTTTCTAGTTCGATCCATTTATCTGCAAAACTCAGGATGTCCTCATTCTTAATACCTGAGTAGTATTTCATTGTGTAAATGAACTATGTTTTCTGTATCCATTCTTCTATCAGACCCAAAAGGACATGCATGTTATGTACTCATTAATAAGTGGATATTAGCCAAAAACAAAAACAAAAAACAAAATAAAAAACAAACAAAAAAAACAAACTCCCAAAACTGTACAGAATACCCGAGACGCATTCCACAGAACCCAAAAAGCTGTACAAGATGAAGTGCCCAAGTGAGGACACCTCAGTCCCACTTGGGAGAGAGATGAAAGCAATCATAAATGGGGAGGGAGGGAAGGGCATGGACTTGGGAGGGAATGTGCATAGGTGGAGGGGAGTCTCGAGGAGAGGGGAACCTGATCTGGTATTGGGTGAGGGAAAAGGACTGAAGACCTGAGGGCAAGCAGAAAGAATGTAAACAGGCAACCTCAGGGAATAGGAGGCTTGGGGGAACCTCCAGAATGCACCAGAGACCTGGGAGGTGAGAGACTCTCAGGACTCAAAGAGAGGGACCTTAGATGAAATGCCCAACAGTAGGAAGAGGTAACTTAAATAGAGCCCACCTCCAGCAGAAAGACAGGACATCAAGTGATGGATGGGGTTGCCATCCCACAGTCACAACTTTGACCCATAATTGTTCCTGTCTGAAAGAATTACAGGGATGGAAATTGAGAGGAGCCTCAGTTAAAGACAAGAACTCCGGGGTATTGGTTATTTCATTATGTTGTTCAACCTATAGGGTTGCAGATCCCTTTAGCTCCTTGGGTACTTTCTCTAGCTCCTCCATTGGGGGCCCTGTGATCCATCCACTAGCTGACTGTGAGCATCCACTTCTGTGTTTGCTAGGCCCTGGCATAGTCTCACAAGAAACAGCTATATCTGGGTCCTTTCAGCAAAATCTTGCTAATATATGCAATGGTGTCAGGGTTTTGAAGCTAATTATGGGATGGAACCCTGGATATGGCAGGCTCTAGATGGTCCATCCTTTTGACACAGCTCCAAACTTTGTCTCTGTAACTCCTTCCAGGGGTGTTTGGTTCCCAATTCTAAGAAGGGGCAAAGTGTCCACACTTTGGTTTTCGTTCTTCTTGAGTTTCATGCATTTAGCAAATTATATCTTATATCTTGGGTATCCTAAGTTTCTGGGCTAATATCCACTTATCAGTGAGTACGTATTGTGTGAGTTCCTTTGTGATTGGGTTACTTCACTCAGGATGATACCCTCCAGGTCCATCCATTTGCTTAGGAATTCCATAAATTCATTCTTTTTAATAGCTAAGTAGTACTCCATTGTGTAAATGTACCACATTTTCTGTATCCAGTCCTCTGTCGAGGGGCATCTAGGTTCTTTCCAGCTTCTGGCTATTATAAATAAGGCTGCTATGAACATAGTGGAGCATGTATCCTTCTTATGGGTTGGAACATCTTCGGGATATATGCCCAGGAGAGGTATTACAGGATCCTCCGGTAGTACTATATCCAGTTTTCTGAGGAACCGCCATATTGATTTCCAGAGGGGTTGTACAAGCTTGCAATCCCACCAACAATGGAGGAGTGTTCCTCTTTCTCCACATCCTTGCCAGCATCTGCTGTCACCTAAATCTTTCATCTTAGCTATTCTGACTGGTGTGAGGTGGAATCTCAGGGTTGTTTTGATTTGCATTTCCCTGATGATTAAGGATGTTGAACATTTTTTTCAGGTGCTTCTCAGCCATTCGGTATTCCTCAGGTGAGAATTCTTTGTTTAGCTCTGAGTCCCATTTTTTAATGGGGTTATTTGATTTTCTGGAGTCCACCTTCTTGAGTTCTTTATATATATTGGATATTAGTCCCCTATCTGATTTAGGATAGGTAAAGATCCTTTCCCAATCTGTTGGTGGCCTTTTTGTCTTATTGACGGTGTCCTTTGCCTTGCAAAAGCTTTGCAATTTTATTAGGTTCCACTTGTCAATTATCGATCTTATGTCACAAGCCATTGCTGTTCTATTCAGGAATTTTTCCCCTGTACCCATATCTTCGAGGGTTTTCCCTACTTTCTCCTCAATAAGTTTCAGTGTCTCTGGTTTTACGTGGAGTTCCTTAATCAACTTAGATTTGACCTTAGTACAAGGAGATAGGAATGGATCAATTTCCATTCTTCTGCATGATAATCAACAATTGTGCCAAAACCATTTGTTGAAAATGCTGTCTTTTTTCCACTGGATGGTTTTTGCTCCATTGTCAAAGATCAAGTGACCATAGGTGTGTGGGTTCATCTCTGGGTCTTCAATTCTATTCCATTGGTCTACTTGTCTGTCACTATACCAGTACCATGCAGTTTTTATCACAATTGCTCTGTAGTACAGCTTTAGGTCAGGCATGGTGATTCCACCAGAGGTTCTTTTATCCTTGAGAAGAGTTTTTGCTATCCTAGGTTTTTTGTTATTCCAGATGAATCTGCTGATTGCCCTTTCTAATTCGTTGAAGAATTGAATTGGAATTTTGATGGGGATTGCATTGAATCTGTAGATTGCTTTTGGCAAAATAGCCATTTTTACTATATTGATCCTGCCAATCCATGAGCATGGGAGATCTTTCCATCTTCTGAGATCTTCTTTAATTTCTTTCTTCAGAGACTTGAAGTTCTTATCATACAGATCTTTTACTTCCTTAGTTAGAGTCACACCAAGGTATTTTATATTATTTGTGACTATTGAGAAGGGTGTTGTTTCTCTAATTTCTTTCTCAGCCTGTTTATTCTTTGTGTAGAGAAAGGCCATTGACTTGTTTGAGTTAATTTTATATCCAGCTACTCACTGAAGCTGTTTATCAGGTTTAGGAGTTCTCTGGAGGAATTTTTAGGGTCACTAATATATACTATCATATCATCTGCAAAAAGTGATATTTTGACTTCATCTTTTCCAATTTGTATCCCCTTGATCTCTTTTGGTTGTCGAATTTCTCTGGCTAGGACTTCAAGTACTATGTTGAATAGGTAGGGAGAAAGTGGGCAGACTTGTCTAGTCCCTGATTTTAGTGGGATTGCTTCAAGCTTCTCACCATTTACTTTGATGTTGGCTACTGGTTTGATGTAGACTGCTTTTATCATACCATACCAAGGTATGGGCCTTGAATTCCTGATCTTTCCAAGACTTTTATCATGAATGGGTGTTGGATCTTGTCGAATGCTTTTTCAGCATCTAACGAGATGATCATGTGGTTTTTTTCTTTGAGTTTGTTTATATAATGCATTACATTGATGGATTTCCATATATTAAACCATCCCTGCATCCCTGGAATAAAACCTACTTGGTCAGGATGGATGATTGCTTTAATGTGTTCTTGGATTCGATTAGCGAGAATTTTATTGAGTATTTTTGCATCGATATTCATAAGGGAAATTGGTCTGAAGTTCTCTATCTTTGTTGGATCTTTCTGTGGTTTAGGTATCAGAGTAATTGCAGCTTCATAGAATGAGTTGTGTAGAGTTCCTTCTACTTCTATTTTGAGGAATAGTTTGTGCAGAACTGGAATTAGATCTTCCTTGAAGGTCTTGTAGAACTCTGCACTAAACCCATCTGGTCCTTGGCTTTTTTTGGCTGGGAGACTATTAATGACTGCTTCTATTTCTTTAGGGGATATGGGACTGTTTAGATCGTTAACTTGATCCTGATTTAACTTTGGTACCTGGTATCTGTCTAGAAATTTGTCCATTTCGTCCAGGTTTTACAGTTTTGTTGACTATAGCCTTTTGTAGAAGGATCTGATGGTGTTTTGGATTTCTTCAGGATTTGTTGTTATGTCTCCCTTTCATTTCTGATTTTGTTAATTAGGATGCTGTCCCTGTGCCCTCTAGTGAGTCTAGCTAAGAATTTATCTATCTTGTTGAAGCAACTCCTCGTTTGGTTAATACTTCGAATAATTCTTCTTGTTTCCACTTGGTTGATTTTGTCCCTGAGTTTGATTATTTCCTGCCTTCTACTCCTCTTGGGTGAATTTTCTTCCTTTTTTTCTAGAGCTTTTAGATGTGTTGTCAAGCTGCTAGTGTGTGATCTCTCCAGTTTCTTTTTGGAGGCACTCAGAGCTATGAGTTTCCCTCTTAGAAATGCTTTCATTGAGTCCCATAGGTTTGGGTATGTTGTGGCTTCATTTTCATTAAACTCTAAAAAGTCTTTAATTTCCTTCTTTATTCCTTCCTTGACCAAGGTATCATTGAGAAGAGTGTTGTTCAGTTTCCATGTAAATGTTGGCTTTCCATTATTTATGTTGTTATTGAAGATCAGCCTTAGTCCACGGTGGTCTGATAGGATTTCAATATTTTTGTATCTGTTGAGGCCTGTTTTGTGACCAATTATATGGTCAATTTTGGAGAAGGTCCTGTGAGGTGCTGAGAAGAAGGTATATCCTTTTGTTTTAGGATAAAATGTTCTGTAGATATCTATTAAGACCATTTGTTTCATAACTTCTGTTAGTTTCACTGTATCCCTGTTTAGTTTCTGTTTCCACGATCTGTCCATTGATGAATGTGCTGGGTTGAAGTCTCCCACTGTTATTGTGTGAGATGCAATGTGTGCTTTGAGCTTTACTAAAGTGTCTTTAATGAATGTGGCTGCCCTTGCATTTGGAGCATAGATATTCAGAATTGAGAGTTCCTCTTGGAGGATTTTACCTTTGATGAGTATGAAGTGTCCCTCCTTGTCTTTTTTGATAACTTTGGGTTGGATGTCGATTTTATTAGATATTAGAATTGTTACTACAGCTTGTTTCTTCAGACCATTTGCTTGGAAAATTGTTTTCCACCCTTTCACTCTGAGGTAGTGTCTGTCTTTTTCCCTGAGATGGGTTTCCTGTATGCAGCAGAATGTTGGGTCCTGTTTGTGTAGCCAGTCCATTAGTCTATGTCTTTTCATTGGGGAATTGAGTCCATTGATATTAAGAGATATTAAGGAAAAGTAATTGTTGCTTCCTATTATTTTTGTTCTTAGACTTGGCATTCTGTTCTTGTGGCTGTCTTCTTTTTGGTTTGTTGAGGGATTACTTTCTTGCTTTTTCTAGGGCGTCATTTCCGTCCTTGTATTGGATTTTTTCTGTTATTATCCTTTGAAGGGCTGGATTCGTGGAAAGATAATGTGTGAATTTGGTTTTGTCATGGAATACTTTGGTTTCTCCATGTATGGTAATTGAGAGTTTGGCTGGGTATAGTAGCCTGGGCTGGCATTTGTGTTCTCTTAGTGTCTGTATAACATCTGTCCAGGCTCTTCTGGCTTTCGTAGTCTCTGGTGAAAAGTCTTGTGTAATTTTGATAGGCCTACCTTTATATGTTACTTGACCTTTCTCCCTTACTGCTTTCAATATTCTATCTTTATTTAGTGCATTTTTTGTTCTGATTATTATGTGTCGGTAGGAATTTCTTTTCTGGTCTAGTCTATTTGGAGTTCTGTAGGCTTCTTGTATGTTCATGGGCATCTCTTTCTTTAGGTTTGGGAAGTTTTCTTCTATAATTTTGTTGAAGATATTTGCTGGCCCTTTAAGTTGAAAATCTTCATTCTCATCAACTCCTATTATCCGTAGGTTTGGTCTTCTCATTGTGTCCTGTATTTCCTGGATGTTTTGAGTTAGGATCTTTTTGCGTTTTGTGTTTTCTTTGATTGTTGTGCGGATGTTCTCTATGGAATCTTCTGCACCTGAAATTCTCTCTTCCATCTCTTGTATTTTGTTGCTGATGCTCACATCTATGGTTCCAGATTTTTTTTCCTAGGGTTTCTATCTCCAGCGTTTCCTCACTTTGGGTTTTCTTTATTGTGTCTACTTCCATTTTTAGGTCTTGGATGGTTTTATTCAATTCCATCACCTGTTTGGTCGTGTTTTCCTGCAATTCTTTAAGGGATTTTTGTGCTTCCTTTTAAGGTCTTCTACCTGTTTAGCTGTGTTCTCCTGTATTTCTTTAAGTGAGTTATGAAAGTCCTTCTTGATGTCCTCTACCATCATCATGAGTTATGCTTTTAAATCCGGGTCTAGCTTTTCATGTGTGTTGGGGTGCCCAGGAGTAGGTGGGGTGGGAGTGCTGTGTTCTGATGATGGTGAGTGGTCCTGTTTTCTGTTAGTAGGATTCTTACATTTGCCTTTTGCCATCTGGTAATCTCTGGAGCTAGTTGTTATAGTTGTCTCTGGTTAGAGCTTGTTCCTCAGGTGATTATGTTAGCCTCTATCAGCAGTTCTGGGAGACTAGCTCTCTCCTTAGTTTCAGTGGTCGGAGTACTCTTTGCAGGCAAGCTCTCCTCTTGCAGGGAAGGTGCCCAGATATCTGGTGTTCAAATCTGCCTCCTGGCAGAAGTTGTGTTCCACTCACCAGAGGTCTTAGGATACCGTGGGGGACCCTGTGTGGGTCCTTGCGGGTGTCTGGAGACTCAGAGAGCCAGCAACCCTGGTGCTGGAGTGGACCGGAAGGGATCTGTGCCCCTGATCAGGCCAGGTTATCTGCTTCCCTAGTTAATGCAGTCTCAGGTCCCTCGAGATTGGATTGGAGCAGAAGTTGTGTTCCGCTCACCAGAGGTCTTAGGATACCGTGGGGATCCTGTGTGGGTCCTTGCGGGTAACCGGAGTCTCAGAGGGCCAGCAACCCGGGTGCTGGAGTGGACCGGAAGGGACTTGTGCCCCTGATCAGGCTGTGTTATCTGCTTCCAGGAAAGATCTTTATCTGTTTTCTTTGCTGAAGTTTGGATCCAAAGTACCCCACAATGGGTTCTTTATATATAGTGGAAATTGTGCTCAATCTGATGTGGAGTTGGTAAGAAGGTCCCGTTCTATGAGCTGCTGCTTTGTCAGAATAAAAATGTCCTTTGATTTTCAGATGCTTTTCTGTTTTATGAGGTGCTATCTATTGTAGATTTTGATCTTAGTCCTTGTACTATCAGTGTTCTGTTCAGAAAGTTGACTCCTGTGTCAATTTGTTCAAGGCTGTTCTTCACTTTTTCTTCAAGCAGGTTCAGTGTATCTAAATTTGAGGTCTTTGATCCACTTGGACTTAAATTTGGTGTCTGGCAATTACTATGGATCTATTTACCTTCTACACAGAGACAGTCAACTTGATCAGCACCATTTATTGAAGACGCTGTTGTTTTTCCATTGTGCGTTTCAGGCTTATCAAATAAACAGGTATCCATTGCTGAGTAGATTTATGTCTGGGAATGCAATTTGATTCCATTGATCAATGTGTCCATTTTCATGCCAGCACTATGTAAGTTTTATTACTATAGCTCTGTACTACAACTTGAAATTGAGAATGATAGGATCACCTGAAGTTCTTTTATTCTTCAGGATTGTTTTAGCTCTCCTAGGATTTTTTGTCTTCCACATGAATTTGAGAATTCTTTTCAAGATCTATAAAGGATTGATTGAAATTTTCATGGGAATTGCATTGAGTCTGTAGACAAATTTTAGTAGGATGGTCATTTTTATTAAGTTAATTCTATTGCTCCATGAGCATGGGAGATCTTTCCATCTTCTAATATTTCTCAATTTCTTTCTTCAAAGATTTGATTTTTGTTTAATCATACAAGTCTTTTCACATGCTTGGTTAGTGTTACCCCATAATATTTTATATTATTTGAGGCTACTGTGAAAGGCGTTGTTTCTCTATTTCATTCCAAGTACATTTGCCCTTTGTATATAGTAGAACAAACTTTTATTTTCTTGGGTGAATCTTTTATCCAGCCATGTTTCTGAAAGTGTTAATCATCTGTAGAAGTTCTCTTTTGGAACTTTGAGGGTCATTTATTTATACTCTCATGTTGTCTGGGAATAACTATATTTTGGCATCTTACTTTCCAATTTGTATCACCTTGATCTTATTTTACTGTCTTATTTCTTTAGCTAAAGCATCACATACTATGTTAATTGATATGGACAGAATGGATACTCTTGTCATGTTTCTGATTTTAGTGGAATTGTTTTGAGTTGTTGTTTTTTTTTTTTTTTTCATTATCTTTATGTTGACTTTAGGTTTACTGTAAGTTGCCTTTATTATGTTGAGGAATGTCTCTTGTATGCCTAATATGTTCATTACTTTTATATTGAAGGGCTGTTGGCTTTTGTCACCAGTCTTTTCTGCATTTACTGAGAGGATAGTCTGTGTGTGTGTGTGTGTGTGTGTGTGTGTGTGTGTGTGTGTTTGTGTGTGTGTATAGTTTTTATGGTGGATTACATTTACTGATTTTCATGTAGTGAACCACCCCATAATTTCTGGGATTGAGACCACTTACTTGCTCATGGTAGATGAATTTTTTGACATATTCTTGGATCTGGTTTTCAAGTTTTTTATTGGGTAGTTTTGCTTATATGTGCATATGGTAAATTGGCCTGTGATTGTGTTTTTATTGAATCTTTAGTTGGTTTGTGTATTAGTGTATCTGTGACCTCATAAAATGAATAGGGTAATGTTCTTTCTGTTTTTATTTTGTGGAATAATTTGAGGAGTATTGTCATCAACTATTCTTTGAAAGACTTCTGTACTAAAACTATCTGGCCCTGGGTTTTCTGGGGTTGGGAAACTTAACAGATTGCTCCTATTTCATAAAGAGTTATAGGTCTATTTAAATAGTTTATCTGATCTTGATTTAAATTTTGCAAGTGATACCTATTCAGAAAACTGGTCCTATTTTATAGCCAGGCAAGGCTTCTAGTGGCTGGACTAGGTTGCATGTAATTGAGTTGTTAGCCAAAGGGGTCCCATGAAAATCCCTACACCACCCAGACAAAAGGTTGCTCTAACCTACAGCAAGCTGCCACTGCTGAGCAAACACCCACACAACTCAGTGAACATGGAGAATTGCTGGTGCCTGAATGAACCTTCATCCTTAATTTGGGGTCCAGGCTGGATTTGAACTCATGATCTTTCTTCTTCAGTCTCTCAAATACTGAGATTAATGCACCATGCCAAGCCCCAGACTTCTTTGTTCATTCAGAACACTTGAGGACTATATTGTAGCTAACATCAATGCACCATTCAGAACTGACCTCTTAAAAAGAATCATTGTACTTGAATGTAACCTGAACGTTAACATGTAAGCACAGAAGGGAAGAATGTGACACAGCTAGTTGATGTCCCACAGTTTTGCCTATGGGACCGGAGGGGCAGACAGGAAGAAGGTCCTGGGTAGTATGTCCTCCAAGGAGCACCATTAATGTAGAAAGTTTATCTCTAAGTCTGTTTCGAAAATACAGTCCTTAGGAACTTGGATTTCACAACTCGGAAAAAAATTATTTCTATAACTGAAAAGGAGGTTGGTGGCGATATGGCTCAGCTGGGAAAGATGCTCGCTGTAGAGGCTGATGAGCTGCTCATGCCTCAGGACCCACGGGATGGAAGGAGAAACTTGACTCTTGCAAGTTTTCCTTTTACCTTCATATGTGCTGCAGCATGTATGTGTGTGCATGTGCACACATGCATGCATACACACACACACACACACATGAAAGTTCTTTAAAAATCTGAAGAACAATAGGAGCTGCTACAGAATTCTATGACATCTTCCTAAATGACCAACAGGGAGGTTTGATTAAATTCCACTAAGAAGAAATTTTGATGTTCATATTAATCAAACAAGGGAAATGATAAGTAACAAGTTAATAAGAAGATATTAGTTAATAAGAACTAACCAACACACTGACTACATCTCAACAACAGAGAATATATCATTTTCCTGAGTATACAATGAAAGTCAATGTACAATCAGAAAGATCCTTCCATGAAGAGACAAAAGTATTCTCGTTAAACTGAACTCTTGGGTAAAGTAGAAAATACCCCCAAAATAATAGATTAAAGAAATGATGATAATATACTCTATCCTGGTGCCTTCTAAGCTACAATCAGACAATGCTTCATTGAATTGTATCAGTTTAAATAGAATTCTCAGCTAAGAATACAACCAAAGTAAAATAAAACCCCAAGGAAAATTGTGAGTGAAATACTGACCACCCAGGACAATGTAACACGCAGCTTGCTAGTTTAGGAGAAAAGAGACATAAGGGGGAGGGGCTAGAAGAATGTCTCAGCCGGAAAAGTACTTGCCTTGCAGAAATGAGGACCCAACTTTGATCCCTAGAACCTGTGCAAAAAGCTTAGGTGCTTATAAAGCTACTACTGGGGGAGTGAAGACAGGTGTGTTCCTGGGGCTTGTTAGCCAGTGAACACAGACAAATAGGTGACAAGCAGGCCAGAGCAGGACTCCATCTCAGAAAGCAAGTTGGGTAGAGCTGTTCTTAGTGAGGCCTCAAACTTCCACATATACTACACATGCACATCCACATACATATGATCACACAAGCAAGCAAACATAACAACACACAAAAGAAACAAACAGGAAAATATTCAAAAATTTAAAAATAGGTATTACTATGATATGATGGCATATTTAAAAATGGAAAGGGGGGTCATTATTTAAATACACACCCATAAACATAGGATGATAAAAGGACTTCTCCACAGATAGAAAGCATAAACCTGTTTCTTTTTGTAAATGAAATCCATCAGCAATCAATTTTCATATAAGTAAAAGAAAAAGCTATCCACAGAGAGTTCCTTTTGTGGAGAAGAGAGAGCCTGAATGAGTAGGACAGGTGATATAAGGAAGGAAAGGCCTGAGAGGGGGAATGTGCACTATAAACACTGTTAGATCAGAGAAATGCAGATTGTCCTTATGCATTTAAGACATTTGCCTTCACTTGTAACAAGTGAACCTATGCCTCTTTTAGGAGCAGTGGTGGGAACTAGTCTCACATCTTAATGCTAGAATGTGAAATGCCAACACCATCGACTGGAAACTGGTACTGTAACAAATTACATATGTGCACAGTTTTAAATGCAACTATTCCATTTCTAGACTAGTCTAATGATATAACTTAAACAAAGCAGTGTTGAAAAGTCATGTAGTTTTGCAAAATACTAAGAACCATTTACATGTCCACGTATAGATTGATCAGATAAACTATGGTGTATAATGGAACAGTGCATAAAAATACTAAAGTTCTGTTAACCTATATGGAATTATTACTGAAGGGATGAAAAAGTAACAAAAGTATGTGTGGGTAATAACGAGCCCATGGGATGTTAATGTCATTGTTAAATACACACACACACACACACACACACACACAGAGGGAGAAGGGGAGGGGGGAGGGGGGGAGGGGAGGGGGATGGGAGAGAGAGAGGGAGAGGGGGAGGGGGAGGGGGAGAGAGAGAGATTAAAGCCACTTCTAGTTAGCAGTGTACACCTGATACTCATTCCAGCATGGGGAGACTGGAACAGGAAGATCAGGAATTCAAGGGTAGCCTGTACTATAAAATATCCTTCCACTCCAAAAATAGTTAATAAATAAAAACACATCACTTACTAGAATACCTGTAATAGAAAGAAGTTGTGGGTTGAGGAACGGTACAGGGCAAGAGTAAGGTTCTGTGTTTAGATTCTCAGAACACACATAAAACCACAGTGCTGGGCATCTGTTATCTCAGGGTATCTAAGAAGGGAGACAGAAACAGAAAAATTCAGGGTAGGATCCTGGCCAGTCAGCTTTGTACACAACAGAACACAAGAACCCATATCAAACATGGTGGAAGGCAGAGATGAACATTTAAGGTTGTCTTAAGACCTCTACATACATCTTACAGCATGTATGTCATGGCATGTGTGGTATGAGTATGCACTCATATACATGAACACACACCACCAGCATACATATTCTTGGCTGCTTGTGTGCACAACCCCCCCCCCACCCCTCTGCCTGCCACATATACACATGCACTCAAAAACTTTAGAAGTTGTTAACATGATAAAGATGTGAGAAAATGTAGCACCTTCGTATATTACTTCCAAGGATGTAAAACAGCACAGCTACTTGGAAGCTCTACATCAAATTACTGAATAGCAATTATACTGCTAAATACCCTCTAACAAAAATTCAGGTCTTACAGCAAGATTTCTACTTAAGTTTATAGTAGCCAGAAAATAATTAGATTTAACTGAAATGCTAACAAATTTGTAGATGAGTAAAGGAAAATATGAAACATGATGGATTGCTACTCCGCAATAAAGTACAGCACATATGCTGACATGGTTAAGTTAGAAGGCCGAGAGGCAGATGCAGAAGGCAACAGTCCACACTGTGGTGGTTTGAAGGAAAATGGCTCCCACAGCCTCATGTATTTCAATATGTGTTGGTGACGTTTCATGGTTTAGATGTGGCCTTGTTGGAGGAGGTAAATCACTGGGAGTGGATTTGAAATTTTAAAAGTCCACGTCAAGCTGTGTGCGTATGCATTCCCCTGATATGCCTCTAAACTCTTTTCTCTGCTTCTTGCTTGTGGATCAGATGTGAGCTCTCAGCTAATGCTCAAGCAGCCTGGCAATCAACTTGCTTCTGGCCATGATAGCCATGGACTCACCCTCTGAAAACTGTAAGCAAGCTCCCCACTAAATGCTTTCTTTTCTAAGTTACCTAGATTATGGTGCCTCTTCATAGTAACAGAACAGTAACTGAGACATGCATAGTTACAGAAAATGCCCTAAAACGGAAAACCTCTAGGGACAGAACATAGCTCATTTTTGCCTGGAGATGGGAGTGAGAAATCAGAATAGTTGAGTGAGAGATGTCACAGTCATGCCTGTTCTACCTCTGAGCTTAGGTTGCACCACTCCATATTTTAAAATCACTGAATGGAAAAACTAAAATGTGTTTTGTGATACAATTTTAATCTAATCTTTCTAAGGGTTGATATACTAGTTCCTGGACCAGCTAAGCTTTGCCATTATACCTATTTTAGAGAAAATACATAAAGCCCTCTGTATGCTGGCTCACAGCACTTATTCCAGAATTGGGGGCTGAATGAGAAGGCTAGTTTGATCTTCACAGTTAAGACAAAAACAAAACCCTAAGAGACTTAAGTACATGCAGGCAAAATGACTATTATGGTTTTAAAACGTTTTTCCTTTTCAAAATTCCTGTTGGGACTTCATCACTGTAAGCTGTTAAATGGATGGAAACTTAATCCAGCCATACAATTTGGCAGGGAAGCCCCTGGACACGGGTAGGCAGCAGGGTGGAGCCGAATACATACAAGGAGAAAGCAGGTCCTTCATTACTCTGGGGCTGCCAGATGTGGGTCTGAAACATCTCAAACATCCAAGCTTCTCAAATCCGACCAAATCTTTAAGCTTAAATACATCTCTTTATAACTTAATCTGCAGTCGTGTTGTCAACAATAAAAAAAATAAGGCTAATTCCTTCTGTTTGCCCATTTTTAGTTTCAACTCTCAACATTTTGTGTCTCTTGTCTTGGGACAACTGCAGTGGTTTTACTCTCTACATGTATGCTGAGGAAAGAGTAGAACGGGGAGGAGGGGAATTTCGATGTTTCTTTTATAAAAGAAAAAATACACAGGAGGAAAAAACAGCAAAATCCTAAGTGCTGAGGCACCTTTTTTAAAATGTTTCTGAGTAATGCTGAGCTGTACCCACATGGTAAGCTTCAGTTTACTTTAAAATAATTAAGTCAACAAGCATAAGCAGTGGCTTTCAACTACACCTTAAGCCTTCAAACCAACTGAAAAAGTAAACAACTGCATTTTCATAATTAGTAAAAGACAAAAACTAATTTATGAATGCATAATATAACATTCTTAATCTTTAACAGGACACTGGGCCATCAAGAACAAATCCTCTTGTTTAGTTAGGTGAATAAAGTAATTCTAAGACTCTGGGATATACTCCCATGATGAACAAGTAAGTGACTGGAACTACAGAGTAAAGGGCAAAGAAATATGGAAAGAGGATGACAAGAAAGAGCTCTGTGGAACTTGGAGTTGTGAATTCATTTCTGAGAACCATGTAAGGGCACATATACATTTGTATGTATGTAGGCACATTGGTCTGATGAATGGCCTAGATGCAATGAAAACACTCCAGATCACAGTGTAAACTTTTAATAACTTCATTCTGGCTGTATAAAGAAATAGATGGTCACAGATCTTGGGATGCTTTTATGAAGGGTTAATTAAGGGGGAGGGAGTGGCAAGACACACAAACGGAAAAGAGGACTCACAGGGCACAGGAACCACCTAGGAGCTATCTGTCAAATTTCAAATAAAATTTGCATACCAGAGTATGGGATATAAACCACTAGGAAAAGATAAAATAAACAACAAACAAATCAAAACCCTTATGAACCTATAACATCCAAATTTAGGTGGAAACACATAGCTGGGTAAATGAATGACAGGACAGGAAAACAGGATTTCTGTTTGCAAGCAGAATGTCCAATGCTGACTGGTCCATGTGGGAACAAATTTAAGAATTGGAAAGTCACAGTTAGATTGGAGCACACAGCATCAACATATCTTCATCCCCAGAGGAAGATGTTGGCATGTACTTAAAAGCCTCCCAGAGGTCATGTACTAGTAAAAACAAGTTATATTCTACATTGGAGAAAAACAACTGCACTACGAGCAAGTGATGAAAACTAGAATCACCAGTGAGGAGATGGATCCGAGCTCTCCATCTCCTCATGACAACCACCAGTGCAATGTTCGGAACAACAGTACATAACTTGGATCTAGGTAGAAAACGTGAAGTGAGGAACAACTTATAGCACTAAGGCTATAAGGCAGGCAAAGCATCCAGAGTACAGTGATGCGAGGCAGGGTAAGCAACGAAGATGGCAAAAGGTACGCAGTTTTCTCTTTGAGCAACTATTATTCTTGTAAGTTTCCTGAGAGTCTGAAGATATTCCCATATGGAAAATCAAAATTATTAAAAAGGACAGCTATTAGCTCCTCATCCTACTCCCACTCCCACCTATCATTTACTATGTTATGTTGTGTAAGTATAATGGAAGGGGCGTTGGATTTCTGAAAAGAAACCACATTGCTGTAATTTGTATCCCAGTAAACCAAAAAGGGGTTTGGTGAAGCAGCCTCTTACATTCTGTTTCTGGCAATGGAGCAAAAATAAGTGGAGCAAAAACACAGAAGAGGTGAACCAAAAGCTCAGCCCTCAGCTGACAGCTAAGCTCTAATCTCATTTCTGTTTCTTCAAGTATAATGAAGATGATTAAGTTATAGGTTGACTCTGAACAGATCAAATGTAATAAATGCATTTTCAATAGTACTCAACATAGAAAGCACCAGAATCATGTGTTTCCTTCCATTCTCCTCCTCAGAAGCCACTGGAAGCAAACCGTATCCCTCTCCACTGATTCACCTTAGATCTTTTAGGACTTGTAGAAATAACTGACACTCAGAATCCGCCCTCTTTATGAACACATGTTTGTTTCACTACAATGGAAGCCAATGCAGCCGATGACAGAATTAAGAGAAGACTTGAGGCTGGCACCTTCTAAGAGGAAATGAAAATACAAGAAAGGCAGTTGAGACTTAGTTAGAAGTCCTCTACCAGTCATACACTTGTCTTCCTTACATTTTCCAACAATAAATGCTGAGTTTTGATGAAACTGCCAAAGGTTACCACCTATGCTTCTATTAATGGTTCTGCAATGGTCTTTTCAATAAAGACAAATCAAATTAGGGACACACTCATAGGTTGTAAGTTTTGTCTTTTCTGCTTCGCTTCCTTTCATACACTGACTTATATTTACCAGGGCGTTTTTATGCTGTCAATGACAGCAATCTAAAAAAATTCACTTTCTAAAAACAACTAAATAACATAAATAACTAAATTGTCTTATAGCAAAGATCTACCAACAGATTTTAATATTTCATTTCTTTATAAAACATGAACAAAACCTGATTTTCCCTTTATTTTATAATTAAAAACTCAAATCACTCAACATGAATACCGATACATAGTTTTCTTATAACTTCTCTAGTGTGAAACAAACTATACATATTTAAAGAGTATATATTATATTAACACTGATAAAAATCTCAATACAACTATTAGAAGTTTTTTTTAATTGTGATTACTCTGGGGACAATGTGCAAAGCTTATTAGGGCCTAGTATACCAGAAGTAATTTCGTAGAGCCATAATCTACAACTCAGAAAGTGTCATTAACTTGAAGTGTTACTACAGTACAAAGACACCGTGGCTCCATCTCTCTTCTCAGGTCTCTAAAGATTGGAAATAGTGAAAAAATATCCAGTTCTTTATATGTAACAACTAACAAAAGTATTTTCACTGACTACATTTTTGCTCAAAGTGATTAAGGACAAAAAATAGGAATTCTCGTTGCTTTATTATTTGATAAACTGCTAGTAAGCTCCCATTAGAAGATCTTTAACATTATACCAAGTTGTCTTGGTTTTCTGATCATATATACACACACACATATATATATGCATCTTTTTTCAAGTAAAGAAATGTTTAACAGATGTAAACTATTTATTGAATATTTGCCACCAAATATTGTTAAATACATTATCTTGCAGCATATCGCTTTCAAGTTAAAATGTCAGAAACAAACACCAATATTTACAGTTCTTGTAAGGAATGTTATATAATGACACATTAAGGCGTAAATTCTTTTGGCTTATAATTCTTAAAAGAATGATAATAGCAAAAGTGATGCAAAATCTTCAGTGTGAGATTATGATTAAGCTACATTTTACAAAAATATGGTGTAAGATGGCAATAATCCCATTCAACATCCTGGATTAGATCCCTTCAGGAGGGACTGATAATTTATACAGTCAAACTTTAAAATTTACAGATAAATGCAGTTTAATACTGCCACTGAGAAGTACATCTCTTAACATATACAACTTTCAGGCCACAGTTTTGAAGGTCTGAAGTATCAAGTTGGTTTGATGAATTAGCCGGTTGGCACTTATGAACACATTTATTGCCCTGTTTAAAAAGAAAAAGAACAATCATTAATTTCATTTCCCAAATTCACTATTTAAACTAAAATATTTATAGTTAATGTTATATTAATGATAGCAATAAAATGAAAGGGGGGGAGGGGGGAGGCAAGTAAGTTCTGAGTATTCCAAACTTTCATTCCAGTTGAGAATTTAATGTGGGTTATAAACTATAGTGTCTAGGAATCACTGCCCCCTGGTGGTTCTGACTGGCAATAAGGGGTTGTAGGGTTGCTACCCCAACAACCATTTACAGGCTAAACAGATTACTGATCAAACAGAGGATTCAGACTGGTTTTCAGCTGTGATTTCAAGTACAAAATAAATACAATTTTTAAAAATTTTGTTAACAAAATAAAACCTGATATGCTCAAATGATGACTAAGTTGAGGTTCCCAGTTAACCTGATCTGCTGAAGCATGCAAGACACTAAGCCTTGAGATCTATAATGGCACAGTGACATCTGGCATCAATGAGCATGATAAAGAAATGTTAACTACTTCTAACCTACCCTAATCTAATCCTTGCCTAAAAACATGTGATTTAGTATCTGGGGTCCAACAAATACAAAAGTGTGATTTTAACCGATGCTTTAATTACAAACATGGAGCCTGTAAGGGTTTGAGCTAGGTCACAGGCATATACTTTATGGTGGTATAGCTTGTTCTTGTGGGGCTCCCAACAATGTGATTCTTTTGCCTGCACATGGGATCCTTTTCCTCCTACTGAGTTGTCATGTCCAGCCATGATATGAGGGTCCATCTCAGTCTTCTCTATCTTGTTAGTTTGGTAGATATCCCCTGAGAGGCCAGAGAAGTCCTGCACTCTTGTGCTCTTTCTCTGACTCTCTCTCTTTCCCCTTTGGAAGGGAAGCAGAGGAGTAGTTGATCTGGGGGAGGGGAGAGGTTGGGGGAGGGACAGGAGGAGTGGAAGGAGAGAAAACTGTGAGAAGATGTAATGTATGAGAGAAGGGGACAAAGCTACTTTAAGAGCCAGGATGTTCTTCAGAGGTTCACGGTTCCCTCATTGTACAGCCTTATCAGTACCTCATTGTACCAGGGATGAAGGTTGGATTTTCATCTTAGATGTTTTCAACCTAGGAGGACTTAGGGATGACCCAGTTGAGTCAATGAGAATTTGTCTCCCTAGTACAAGATGTCTTCAAAGATTTTGCTCCACTAACAATTTTCCATTTGGAGTAAGCAAGTACAAAATTCACAACATTTAAACAAAACAAAATTGAATTTAGAGCTGTAGAGATTGGAAAAACAATAGCAAGCTTGAATAATCAATATATACAAATTTTAGATTAGTGAACTATAAACTCCTGCCTTTCAACATTCATTGTACATGATTAATTAAAGTTAGAAATTATTATACCCTTATGTAAATCATACCTTTGGTTATTTGGGCTTAGTTTATTAAACTGTGTCACAAAACATTTTCCCTAAACGATTTGAATTTGCATATGGGATATAAAACTATTAATGCAACTATCTTTAATTTGTAATATAAATGAAAATATTTATATCTGCCTGAACATTAAAACTGATTGTAAAAGTTTTATATCCATGTACTTTTAAAATATTTTATACTAATATCATAAATGTGTGGTTCTATATAGGATCTTAAAACTTCAAGGTTTGCTGTACCTGTTTGGAATATTTTCTAGCTTTATACATATACATAAGTATATGTCTTTTTCAATATAATTTCTAGCATCTTAACTAAAGTACAGTCAACAACCTGTATGAAACCATATTGCAGATGTCATAACCCAGACTATCTGTTTAAATACTGAGTACATATACAAAACACAATCCCTAGATCTACACAGGGCTCTATAGGAAGTTCTGCATAAACTTAAAACTAATGTTCCCAATGATGGCCAACTAGGCCATCTTCTGCTACATATGCAGCTAGAGACACGAGCTCTGGGGGTACTGGTTAGTTCATATTGTTATTCCACCAATAGGATAATAGACCCCTTCAGCTTCTTGGATACTTTCTCTAGCTCTTGCAAACTTTATATGCCTCAGTACAGGGGAACACCAGGGCCAAAAAGTGGGGGCGGGTATGAGGGACTTTTGGGATAGCATTTGAAATGTAAAGTAAGAAAATACCTAATTAAAAAACAAAACAAAACAAAAAACCCCCTAATGTTCCACTTACAATTTCCATATCATTTTCTTAAATAGTAATTTGCTTTTGTCTTCTTTCCAATCTTTTTAGTGTTCTCTTATTTAGCTATTTTATCTTCCCTTTAGCATAGTGGATCTCTAGCCTGGGATCACTCTAAAGCCACCTGGACACATTTACAAAACATCTAGACCATGTTCCTATTCAAGTCAAGGTAGAAATCTCTCAAAGTGGAATTGTGGCAATGAGCTTTTTAAAAACTGACACAGGATGGTTTTAATATGGAGAGAGGATTGAGAATTATTGTTATTAACCTCTATCCTCTGTGTATTATTTTTTCAAGGGGCTGGCACCTTTGACAGCAACTGAACAATCTTAAAAATAATGTTCAATTATTGGACCCCAATAGTAGACCCATACCATCAGATGCTACTAAAGTTTAAGAAAAAAAAAAATTAGGGTTGGTACAAGCCAGTAAGTTAAGATTTACTTTTTATCTTTTAATATTAAAAAAGGAAAACACCAAAATCCCCCCCAAGAACAAACAAAACAAACAAACCACATTCAGGTGAAGACTGTACAATTTAAATTTCAGTATCAGGTCCTTTTCAGAAAGTATCAAAAATCCTTACTGTAATTTTTAAGTTGTGGTCAGAACAGTAGCCACTCTCCAATCCTCTGCCTTTGTTAAATCAGATGGCTTGACTCTTAACAATGGAAGATAGATCTTAGCTGACATAGCTTTTCCATTTTAATTTTTACATTCAATTTTCTCCATCTCCTGGCTCCTTTCACCAAGTGGGTGTGTGGAATTAAATTTAGGCTGAGGCCAGGCTGTGAAAGCCTTTACCCATGGAGACCTCTCACTGGCCCAAATAAACTGGTTCCAATATCCCACAAAAACATTCATTTAATTAGAGCAGAAAAGTATAAATGACAATACTTACTTGCCATCTTTAAAATAAGTCTTCAGCGTGTCACTGAAACTTTTGGAGTATTTTACAAATTCTTTCTTTTGGTGTTCAAGTGCCTATGTTTATAAAAAGAAAAACAGGCTAAGACAGAAGAAGAGCACACAAGGCCAAGTCAAAGGGCAATGGCGACAATGAATACATGATTTATAGTCTGTAGGTCTGAGGAGTGTTTACTCACATAACCACACAACATTTACATCTGAGGACAAATGTAATGAGACAATTTCCACAAGCCAAACCCTTTAGTGCACAGGTCATAAAACAACTGCCCATAACTACAATGGCAACAAGCAACTTACCCTGCGGTTCTGGTACTGATATTTTTTGAAGACATTATTCACTGTATCAAGTAGTTCTTTTATTGCACTAGCTATATCCCTGTTTGGAAAGGAACAGCAACAACAAAAATCTTTAAAATCATCTACATTAAGAAATATATATTTATAATTATGAATCATGATATACCACTCCACTTCCCCCACTGATATATGCCAGAGTGGCCTGTACCTCAGAAACTGTCATAGATTACCTATCCTGCCTCTGCCTCAGTGCTGGGATTAAAGGTATGCACCACATGGTTGGCTATTCATATATCTATATCCATATATCTTTTTGTTTTGTTTTTGAGATATGTTCTCAAGTAACCAGGCTAGCTTTGAACTCTACACGTAACCAAAAACACTGAACTTTATGATCCTCTTGGATCCACATCCAGAGTGAAATCATCCCAAGGTTAGTGCGCTGTTGGGGATTGAATCCTGCTCTTCATGCATGCAAGGCACACTGCGCTCTTCCAACTGAGCCCCATGCCTTGCCAGACCCTCAAAGTGCTCATTTGCATACTTAATTCTCTGGGATCATGAGGTACTTCAGCTCACCTGCCATAGTAATGCCCTTTTTCCCTAAGTATTATGATGAATACATACCACCTTTTATATGTAAACCATTGACACTAGGCTAGAACAAAAAACGTTCCTTACTGAAGTACAATTATTTTCACACAGAAATGTCACCTGGCCACTTGCTAGCATCGCTGCTCCATATTTAAGAGTAGCAGCCTAAATCATGTACGGGCCTCTCTATTTTCAAGCAATTTCAATATTTTACACTGCTGTGAAGGGCATAGTCAATCATATTCAGTAAAGTAGTGTCACCAGAACTTGCTATGTTTTTGAGAAAAACTATAGTTGTAACCAATATAAAATGTTAAATCTCTACATATGAAAGTTTCAATAAATTCATATTGGAGCTAACTAAAATAAATATAAAGAAGGTAACAGTGATCACATAGATATGCAATTGCATATCATTTTAGCATATTTTAGTATTCTATCAAAAAGTAATTATTAACTTGTTGTCATGGCTAATGCGAAAGATGTGAATCCAACAGAAATTTTTGGACAGGGCAGGTCAAGCGAGCAGCCCAGAAACAGACTGCTTAACTGCAAAGAAAAGCAAGACAAGAAGAAGAAAAAGGGCTTTGCTAGAGTCTATCTATATCTGCTTGTAAGAACTGGGAATCTGAAAGGTGAGCATGATGACAGGCTGCTGAATTAGTCTCTAGTGAGGCTTTCCTCAGATACAGCAAATTAAAGAGCTATCACAAATAACAAAATATCTGCACAAAGCTAGGGTAATCAGGTGAGTGACTAGAGAGTCTGGTTTTAGTTACACTTAAAGAGGTTGGAAGGAAAGAATTTCCATCATCCTTGTCTTTCAGCTTCAAGAAGCCCAGTACAGAGCAAGGTACCTTACAGTTAGAGGAAAAGGAAATTGTTCATGCCCCAGGGATGCAGCAGCCTTAGCAAAGTCACAGTGGAACCCAGGGCTAGACAAAGTCCCAGTAACTTAACTTGATTGTAGGGCCAGGAACTTAGCTTCTAGAAGAGCATCAGGCCAGGAGGCTGATAGCCTCAATAAGCTCTGCCCTATAGAATAAGCTGGGAGGAAGAACAGAACAGGAAAGTTCGCACAGCTTTGTCTCATTATTCAGGTCTAAATCCACAACGAGGCAAAGCACCTAAGAGATAAGAGACACTGAGGCTTTGTATGAGAGAAAGTGCTCAAACGGCCTAGCACCAGCTCTGACCTTAGGCAGAAGTCTGTACATCTACAACTCATATTTATGTTACCTGAGGAGTATGTCCCTTCCTCCTAAGACTTATACAGATCTCTGAGGTACAACTCAATTTTGCATTATTAACCTTGTGGCTCCCTTCTCCACCCAAGTAGCACATAAAATTAGGCCTGTGCTCATAATGGGATTCTAGCACTGTCTCAGCATCTAACTAGTCTGGCTTCCAACACTGCTGGCTACCACAAGGGGTGAGGTATACCTGAGACTAATGTACAACAAAACCTGGCAGAAGTTCTCAATCTAAAGCAGTACAGCATAGTGACAGACCATGCATTGATAGGATGCATGATACTGGGAAATTTCCCAGACTGTGCTGTTAGCAGAGCTTCCTGAACAGCTCTAGATAACCTGGGAACATAAACTTCTAATCTAGGAGCATCACTGGTAGCTAGTATTTTTCCATGATTGTATGTATACTGAAAACCAGGAGCCTTTGCCAAGAATTGGCCTTGGTCCTAATCCTCCAATGTGCTGGTCTTCATTGCCCATGGGCTTGGAGCATGGCAGAGATTGGTGGAATGATGGCCACAACTACATGATAGTACTCTAGGACTGCTCCACCCAGTGACTCTCTCTGAAGGCAAAGACAACTTTGTAATGTCAGACCTTAGGACAGGTACTGTGAAAAGGGCCTTTACCTTATGTGGGCCACAGAAGAAGGCTTAAGCATAAGAAAATCTTTACTCTTCAATTTCTGAATAATACATCTTAACAATATACCAAATTTGCCTTTATTCCAACCTCCCAAGAAATTCTAGGAGACAATATTATCCCAACACCAGAAAAAGAAACATATATCACTGTAGCAAAATAATAAAACAGACTAAGAAATGGACAAGAAACTTGAATAGACATTTTTTAAAACATCAGGGTCCAACTAATAATACTAAAAGTAGGTGAAAAGACAACACCGCTAAGTAACAAAGAAACATAAATCGAAAGCATAATAAATAAGCCATCATTTTACCCTAGGATGAGTGACAGTGATATCAACACAAAGTAACAAATGCTGGCAAGGCTGTAGATAGAGAAAAGCAGAGCCACAAACACTGAGGGTGGGGGTGTGCATTATTAGTATGTTATTGTAGAGAACAGTACTAGTAATTTCACTGCTTGGGTACATAGCTAACACAGATGAAATAAGTCTATCAAACAGATGTTCTATACTCCCATGTTCACTAAAGAGCTGTTCACAAAATAGTCAAAATAGTAAACAAGTCTGATATTTATCAATTGCTGGCTCAATGGATAAACACAGTACAGATACACTGGATACTAGTTAACAGTGAGAAACAGTGGGATCCTGTAATTTATGATAATGTGAGTGGAATTAGACTCTATTATTAGGTGAAATAACACATACAGAAAAAAAAAACACATAATTTCACTTGTAAATAGAGTCTAAAAAAGTTGATTTGATAAAAGGTGAAAGTAAATGGTTGTTAGGAGATGCTGCGGAATGGAGCGAGGAGTACAGATTAAGTATGATCACTGAGAACTAAGTCACAGATAGGAGCATATTATGGCCTGGTCCTGCATAGTAAGTAGTAAGCCATTACTTTTTAATACATAAAAATTACATACCATTTTTTCAAAAACCACCTAGGATTTTTAAAGTTGACCTAAGGGAAACATGCACTGGACAGCACATGGCACCCCACTGTTACATACAACCTCTGTACTCTTGTATATCTGTTATAATACAATTAAGCGCCTGTATAAGTTTGGATGGGGTTGGAGTAGAAAGAATCCTCCCCAGGTACTCTGTTGATGAGCCACATTTTAAGTATTTGGGAATATGTGGTCAAGATCTTCTAACTTAGTGGTATAGAGCACTCTTATAAACTGTTTTGACCAACATTATCCCTAAGCCTGGACTACTAGGAGATCTGGTAAACCACAGTGACTTACCCAGTCGTTGAAAAACGTTCTTGAAAAATATCCTGAAATAACTTACATTGCATACATTATCCATAGATAGTAAAACATTCTTACTTATAGCACCAAGGTTTGTACTAGGGACATTGAATTATATTAGTAATCACCTGAGAATTAGCAAATTACAAAAGAACATTACAGCACAAAGGAATACTGTACCAGTGAGCCAGATAAAGAATTGAGGTAATATAACTCTCAGTTTTGAATAATTTACAGCAGATGAAATCTGTCATAACTGACAGCAAGATTTATATTCTCATAAAATTTGGTACAGTAGGTCATACTCGCTTAATGTTGGTACAATATGGGAAGGTATGATTACTAATTTAAATATGAAAAGTACAGTATGTTAAAAAAAAGCTCAACTGTAGCCATCTGCACTGTTCACACAAGATTGACTTCTCCTTTCCAAATAATTTGAATACCCCAAAACTTAAGACAAGTGAATCCTGAAATGTATACAAACTTCATTTCTACTGCCATTACTTTTTAATTCAATTGTGCTTATTAGTACATTCAAAAAGTGGAAGTAAAACTGCAATGTCTAAGCCTTTGTTAAAAACTATGGGCAAACTCTTCCATATGTAGCTTGCACACTATTTCCCTTCAGCCACAGCAGGTTAAAGAGACTCCCTAAAGTTCTTAATCTTTCTAACAGTGCAACCCTTATGTTGAATTAATCCCAATCATAAAATTATATTGTTACTACTTCATAACTATAATTTTACTACTGTAGTGAACCCTAATGTAAATCTGTGAGATACAGAATATCTGATATGTGACCCAGAGAGGTCACCACCCACAGAGTGAGAACCACTGCTCTAGGAGGACAGAAACTGTCATGAGGATTCCAGCTCTGCTTCTATCCTTTTTTGCCTTGGTGTTCACTGTAATATTCCTGTCTAATCTACTCACATTCAATAGATGATATCCATTATCACATTTCATTCAAATAGCAGAAACCTGTTTCAAGGTTTCAAGGATTCAAGGTATGGTTTCAAGGTAGCACAATTTAGCCTATGCCACAGAAACATGCCAATAAAACTATGCTTCCCAGAAATCTTTACCTATGGTTTCCCCAAGACACTGCATTAAATAGAGATATTATTATTCCAGCTTGTACTGCTTTCTATCTATGAAGGCTGAAGAGAATTACCATAGAAACTTAGCGAGAAAGTATTTTCTCCACCACTAGTACAAACGTCAAAGGCTGGTGATTTTATCAACCTGACATAAGCTAGGGTCTCTCAATTGAGAAAATGGCAAATGAGCCATAGGATTGGCTGTGGGGCATTTTCTTCTTGGATGATTGATGTTGGAGGGACTCCTCCTGGAGAGGTAGTCATGAAGTATCTAACAGTAAGCTTGAGCCAGTCAGTAAGCAGCATTTTTCCATTGCCTCTGCTTCAGAGCCTGACTCCAGGTTCCTGCCTTGGCTTTCCTAAATAGACTGTGACTTAGGATACATAAGCCTTCCCCCAAGTTGCATTTTTGGTCATGGTCTTTATCATAGCATTAGAAACCTAACTAAGACAGATGGGCCACAAGTCTGCTACCTAGGTTCTCTAGAACTTTTGCTGTTTGGCTACCAGTCAGCTTCTTAGCCCTTATTTAGTAATCTATAACCCAAAAGCAGGGATTTAGAGTTCAGTTCGGTAAATATCAAAAAATGCCATTCACATCTATACAAAAGTGATTTATGCCATTTTTGAAATAAAAACAACATTGGAACTTTCTTGCTACCAACATAGTGCCTACACTTATTTTTATCTGAACTATACAGGTTATTTACAGAATCTGTTTATATAGTGTCTTAGGGTTTTGTTGCTGTGAGAGGACACAATACCAAGGTCATAAAGGCAAACCTTTAGTTGGGGCTGGCTTACAGGTTCAGAGGTTCAGTTTATTATCATCATGGCGGGAAGTATGGCATTATGCAGGCAGACTTGGTATTGGAGGACCCAAGAATTCTATATCCTGATCTGAGAACACAGACAGGAGACTATGTCTTCCACAGGCAGCCAGGAAGAGGCTTTCTTTCCAAACTGGGCGGAGCTTAAGCATAGAACCGTCATAGCCCACCCCAACAATGACAATCTTCCTCCAAGGCCTTACTTACTCTAACAAGGCCATATCTCCTAAAAGTGCCACTTCCTACACTCCACATGGGCCAACCATTCAAAAAATGAGTCTATGGGGGCCAGACCTTTTCAAACCACCACATAAAGTTTAATTTATTATATTATTTACATCACTATGTTTAGTCCACTATTTCATTGCTGCCACTTAAACATCCTAAAGACAGGGTACTCTGAGGTCATTATATTCAAAGTCCATGGCATTTCAAATTTTCAGATTTTATTCCAAACTAATATTTTACTTGAATTAATTAATGATTCTTGTTTTTAAACAAATCAGAAAACTTCACTTACTTGATTGTCTGCAGAAACCTCACTCTGTCATTGATCTCATCGGGAATCTTACTGAGAATCTGTTTAAGTGCCCGTGCCTTTTCATTTAGGTCCTGGAATTCTGGCTCTGGCCGCTCAATCATGTACTCTGATAAAATGGAAACACAATAAAAAGTATCATGTAACTCTGACAAATTCAAATCTAAGAGCTCTCAATGCTGATCAAAGGAAGGAGAGAGGGGGAAAAGTCACTGAGCCCAAAAAGAGAAACGAAGTTCAACTTGGTCCAGTGCAAAAATAATCTCTGAAGTAAAACAGAATAAGACTACACATCTTTGAGATATGTGGTTAAGCCTAATAAAATCCACCCATCCATTGATCAAAAAAAGAGGAGGCTTCATTAACTCATCAGTCCTAATACTCTATATTCATGTCCCATGAAACCTTAAATAACAAAATTCATGAAGGAGGTCACTTATATATCTGTAAAAGGGAAATTTGAGTTCAGAAACTTAAGACCCCTATAATGTGGAATATATTAAGTCTATTTTATTAACTTTAGTATTGACTATACATGGATCATTATATTAAAACTCCTACAGTACTGAATGCACTATAGTTCATTATATTAAACCCCTATAGTGTAGAATATTTTATGGTTCATCATACTAAAAGTTGTATAGTGTTGAATATAATATGGCTCATTATATTAAAATGTCTACAATGTAAAATATACTGTGGTTCACTATATTATAACCACAAACTTACTACAATTTTCAGTATATTCTTAACATTTCATTTTAAAACAAAGACCAATATAAGCCCAACATATAGGTAGGGATCACAGAATGGCTTTTTAAAAAGAAGTTTCAATCAGACCTGGTAGATAAGAAGGCTTACCACCAGGCCAACTAATGGGAAGCTCATCAACTTACAAACGGCTCACTTCTTTCAAATGCAACAGAGAATATTTCTCAGAACTTCCAGTGAAATTGAAATGTGTTAAACATTATATTAATGGGTAAAAAGATAAAAGCATATAGTATCAAATACATCACATAACTGTGATGTATTCTGGCAAATACAGAAAAGTTAAAGGGTCTCCTTGTCTACTTTGTACAGATAATAGCCATCACCGTCACAAGAAGCATGAGGGAATGAGGAGGACTGTCTGGTCAAATGGGAATGGTCTGAAGGAAGGGCTTCTCAAGAACGGAGAACTACACACAAGTCTTCTTTCTGATACCTTCTACGTCATCAGCTGCCATACGAAGGAGGGACTCGGTGAAGTTAACTTCTACACTTTTTTTCTCTAATATTTTCATAATGATGTCTTGTGTGAGGCCTGGATTTTCCTTTTCAGCCTGGAAGAAGAACATGCAATGAGTCATAGGTCTGGTTCAGGATCTCTGGCTTCTGACAGAGGGAGGGATATACCGTGGAAAGCATTGTGACATACTACAGCTTCCACAATGACATATTTTCTATGCTTTGTTTTTTGTCTGTTTTTTATTTTGGGGTGAGGTTTTAAGGACAAAGGACAGATATGACATAGATGAGACTGGCACACATGATGCAAAACCCACAAAGAATCAATAAAAGGTTAAAAAAAAAAACCCTTACATTTCTAATCTTTTTCTGTGAAGAAAAAAAATCGCTAGTTTTGATACATAGAAATGTGATCAACATTTTAAAGCTAAAATTTAATTGTTCTGAATTTATTCACTTATAAGGACAAGAAAACACTGGTGACACAGGTGCTAAGAAAGGCGCCATCAGCTTTGTTTAGCTTATGCATCAGAAGTTTTTATTATGTGCAAACTCACAGAAGCACCCAGCATTCCTTGTCTCTCCAGTATGTCCTCTTTCAATCAACCTAACAACTATGACAAAATGTCTTTATTATATATATATTACTCTTTTCATGACTACACTGAGAATTTTTAGCATATGTAACATTTCATCTTAAGGATGGGCAGTAATAATTCCTATCAAATATTTTTGGAAGATGTGCTGTATTAGAATTAAATGCCAGGAAATGCAAAATAAAACACTAGGGTAGCTTTTGCACTTTTAAATAAAATTGATTTATTCCCTTTTCTATAGAATAATTCCCACTGCCTATTTTAGTTTTATAGCAAAATATTTTGTTCAATGGATTTTAAAGTATCACTCATTGAAAACTGATTTTCATTTATTATTATTGGGGTGTGTGTGTGTGTGTGTGTATGTATGTATGTATGTATGTAAAATGGGTTGCTTAGCCATAGGCAAGCACACATGTGGAAGTGTAAGTGAGTAGGCAGCTCTGGGGAGTCAGTTCTCTCCCTCCATCTTAGCGTGGGCTCAGGGGATTACATTTTGCACATCAGGTTTATTTGATAATTGCATTGATGCATGGAACCTTCCCTCAGGCCCTCTATAGTACCCTGGAAAGCTATATACAGAGCATGATCAGTAATATGGAGCATGATAAATAAATGTACATTTCTTAGGGTTCTTGAATTTTAAGGCATTAAAACCTAGCCATACCAAGATTAATTATAAAGGCAAATTTTACATTTTCATTTTCATAGTAATTTAGCTTTTTTCATTACAAAAAAAAAGAATTTTTTTTTTGAGATTTATACATATATAATATCCATAAATTTGTGTAGGTACAATGTATGCATGTATCCAAATAAACAGAAGAGAAAAGAACAATTAAGCTACTAGAGAGACTCACTAACATGATCAAGAAAATGGGAATAATAGGAAAAAGTAATATAAAGGAAGAAGGGCAGCCTTCATTGGACTGATAATAATGTATTATGACTTGACGGTTATGATTAAGGAAACCTGGAAGTCCACAGCAAGTTAGCCAAAGCAGCAGACATGAGGGTGCAGAATTTATTTGCTATTGTGTTCGATGATTACATCACACACGGTGGCCAGCTGTGAGGCGCAGCACCAGCGGCTGCTTTCTACCCAGGCAATCCCTTCAATTGACCCTTAGCTGTGCCTTTCTAATCCCTGCCCTATTGTCTCAGCCAGATTCTTTAGACTTGTGTCAGCTGATGTCACAAAAAAAAGGAATTTTAATCACATTGAAAGTGTGTCTCTTTTAGGATGCCTGCCAATTAAATCTATATAATGCTTTTCTTTTATCCCAATAATCATGTAATTTCCAATCATGATTCAATGACACTCTGCTTCCTTAGTTTCAAACACAATTAATCTGTCTTTGCAGTTTCATTCTAATGTCACTGGGATCCTTTTTGTTTTTTGTTTGTTTTTCTTTTCTGTTTCATCACTCTCTTAAAACACTCTTGTTTGTATGAGGTATCAAGTAAGAAAACCTCAGAGGTTGTGAACTGAAGTGGGGAAAGACACAAAACACACACAGTACCTCAGTGAATGTTGGGATCACTGTACTTGCTATGCTGATCACTTTGATAAATGATTAATGAAGCATCTAAATTCTGTTTGCCAAGGCAACTCTCAAAAGAAAAACGATTCAAATATGGCTAAATGCACTATTATAGTCTTAGTTTCCTGAACTGCCAAAAATTTTACTTGATGCTTATTTCATAACACTTGTTTATCTTCCTTGTCCAAGAAGCATTAAGTCCACCTACATAATGAATTATCTTGGGGGCATGGTGTTTACAGGAAATAACTGCAAAGAAACAGCTTGCTAATTAAGTTAAAGTGCTGAAAGAATTAAATCAAAGTCTGCACACAAAGTTTTTAATACTAGTTTGATTTGGCACAGCAAAAGGTCAGCACTGGAAAATGCAGAAGTCTCACAGAGGCCCTGAACTTTGCCAGTTCTCAGAGCTCAGAGAGCCAAATGAAGCTTATTAAGTACTTTAGGTAGTACAAATATCTTAGGAAAGTGGTACACCCTGCTAACTCAGTTACCTCCAAAACTTTGTACACAAGATAGACAGCATTTTATCTCACTGCTAGTGAAGGCTATGTATTAATGGGATGTCTGCACTTCCTGAGCACTGTAGTTTCTCAAACACTGGACGTAGATTGGCACAATTCTCATTTCTTTCTGCACATTGATTTTTTTCTCTTTGTGGTAATTGCTTTTAGTAGTTCCACAAAGATATGACATCATTTAAAGGAATGGAGATCAATCTAGTATGTTGAAATCACAAACTACTTCAAAAGAAGTTCATAGTGTAAACAGATGTTAAATATCACAACACTCACTTTTCTAAAACACTTCACACAGCCCACTAGGTTTGCAGGGCGGCTGGGTACAATATTTGGTTATTATGTCTTAGTGCAGTTCTCAACCTTCCTAATGCTGCGACCCTTTAATATAGTTCCTCATGTTGTGGTGACCCCAATCATGAAATCATTTTCGTTGCTACTTCACAACTGTAATTTTGCTACTGTTATGAATCGTAATATCAATATACTCTTAGGTTACCTTTTGAAGGGCATTCAAAAGGGTCACAACCTACAGGTTGAAAACCACTGTCCTAGTGTCTTCTAGCTAAAGTCCTGGCTAAATCTTCAAAAGCTCAAATTCAATCGATATGTCTGAACCTTCTGCTCTTAGATCAGAGATGCTATCTGCACTTGAAAGATTTCAACCAGGAACTTGATGGGTACTCAACCTTTGTGAAGACTCTAATGCAAGAGAAAAACATCCCACAGCATAAAAGCAGTTTCATAGCCAATGATTATCAATGTAGGAGATAGCACAACCTGTCTGCAGCGGACAAGACGGACAAGGTACTTCTAATCAAGAATGTATATCTTAATAAAAATTGTGATATATATTTATTTTGGGAAAATTATTAATCCTCTTTTTCTGCAAATAATATACGATGTGACTAAAAACCACTGTATAGGAAAAGAACTGGAAATATGGGTATAAAAAAGTAGTTCGGCAATAGTTCTTTGTCATTTTCAAAAAGAAAGTTTTAAAAATTCCTTTTCATTTTCTTTAATTCTGTGGTTGCAGGTAGGTATGTGCATGTGAGTGAAGGTACTCGAGTAGGCTAGAGGTATAGAGTCTCCTAGAGCTGCAGTTATGGAAGTTGTAAGCTTCCTGGGGTGGTGCCAGGAACTGAATTTAGGTTCTCTAGAAGAGCATTAAGTTCTTTTAACCTTTGAGCTCTCTCTCCAGGTTCTCAAAAATAAATTTAAAAACACAGAATCACCTTTCCTGCATAGCTTTCATTAGTTTTACTTGAGATCTACCTAGCTTTGATAGTTAACAATAAATCACTACTTAATATGAGATTCATGCTCCTCTTAAATAATTGTCACCATTTTTTGAATTAAGAAATATTGTGAACTTGAAGCAGAATAGTATATGCCTACAGTTTCCAGTACTTGGAAGGCTGAGACCAAAGTGTCATGTGAGGTAGAGGTTCAAGGCCAGACCTGTGTAACTTAGACTCACTAGTGAATAAACAAATAAAGCAAAACACTAAAACTCCAGTGCTGTGAATATTAACTGTATCCATGGGCAAACCCAGATATGCAGGTCTGTCTTAGCCACACAACTCTATTTTTGTCAATGTCATAAGAAAATTCCTCAAGGATACATTGTTTTACCAGTTTTTTGAATATCACTAAAAGGAACAGCTACAAAAAATTTAAGCGTATTCTTAACTTAAACATTAACATATTTTGACTTAAAAATAAGATATTTTAATTAATGATGGGAATTTCCAAGTACATAAAAATTAATTTGGGGCCACAGAAACATATATGTTAGTTGAGAAAGCAGGTAACATTTTAAAACAATATGCTCAAAATGTACATTGAGTCTCTAGAGTAGAGCTAAACAACAGAAATATACCCTGAGAACAAATATGAAATCAAGTAAGCATTGTTAATTTTTCTCTAGTGGTTGTGCACAGAGAAATTGTTTTTATAGTGTCTAAGAAATAATACTAAGCTAGCTTCTGCTAACTTTAAAACAATGTCACCAAACCTGTATCCTCAGGACAGGACTGTTTGAACAAGTCATACTTCCTAGAGCTCAACAAGTTACCAGTAATGAACAACTCAACAGCTCTGGTCTAAGGACAATGAAGGAATGCACCTGAAATGTCTTAACTACATTCTCAAAGTAACCTTAGTCTGTCATATATGAGGTAGATTTTTATATCTCAATATTAAACTATTTGAAGTATAACTAATTTATACTTTAAAACACATTCTTAAGAAGTAATAAAAAAAGAATGTAAAAATGCACATCTAAGAGAGACCATCTGATACACCATTTGCTGTTGTTTGCCTTTTATAAGTATTCAAAGCTTTATGTAATAGACCAAAGCATAAGAAATATCTAAGTAGTCTAAAACTAACAACAATCACCTGGTATTTAGATTTACGTATAACAGTTTAATAAATGCAAGAAGTGAATGTACCTCACCTTAATGAAAGCGGCTCTCAGAGTCTGAGCTGCAGACAAATTTACTCGTTCTAGCTACAATGAGAAGTTTAAAGTTATGATTAGTATAAGTGGTTTTTGGGGAAAAACATTTCTGATGTTCTGTTCTCTATTAATGATAAATCCATCAAACAATAAGCAAAAATGTCTCAATAGTTATAAGTCAGAACTCTTCAAAAAATTAAAATTCTTACTCAACCCTGTAAAAAAATTTTTTTAAAAAAATAAGATGTACATTACCCGAAAGTAAGATTTACGATACAGAATACATGATATAAATATGTGATAAGGAATTCTAAGTGCTAAGAAACAATAAACACATCAACTTGAATTCGTAAAAATAATGAGGACTAAGAATCAACTTACAGCTCTGATTCCCTAGTTATAGTTCTCTTTGTGAATATAAGTAATGATGAAAGGGTAAAGGGAAACATGTATTTGGATTCTGCTCATATTTACTTACGTTTTTAATTACTCTAATTTCTCAGTCAAGGATTAAGCTTTGGCAAAAATTTCTTGCCAATCAGCAAACAGTGCTGACAAAACAAAACAAAACAAAACAAAGCACCCTTAAACTAAAGCCTAGGTCATGTGAACTTCAGTGCTGTTTCTGTCTGTCATCTGCTCCTAAGTAACCGAACATTAACCGTAGGTGCTGCAGGGATAGCAGAGTAGATAACAGCACCCACCCTCCTCTCCACAGGACCCTGTTTCGATTACCAGCACCCATAGGACTCATACCTACCTCTAACTCTAGTTCCAGAGGATTTAATACTTCATTCTGACCTCTGCAGAAACTGCACACATACATAGTACACTTACATACATGCAGCACCCAAAACACTCATATATGTAAAAGTACAATATTTTAAAAGATTAAATATAATGAGTTTAATTTTATATGTGAGGCTAGTAAAGCCAATTTACATTAATAGTGAACAACACAGTTCAAGTAATTACAGTGAATGCTGTTTAAAGGAATAGCACAGTTCATCAGATCTCAGGTATGTATGAAAGTCGGGCTAGACCAATAGGATGAATATTGCCGTACTGACTGCCCATGATATTTGGGTTTACACCCTACTGCCTGCTTTTCATCAGCTAAAGGTCTGAGTCAGATATGTCCCTTCTAGCTCTGGCATTAATAAATGATTGAGTATCAATCACCCTCACTGAAATGCAAGTAAAAGGAGACGAGAACAGCAAGGGAAGAGCTGGTACAGAAGTATCCAAGTTCTAGACTATATTTGAGTATTTCTATCTTACTAAGAAAGTAGCCACAGGAAGGTCAGTTAGACAAGTCTCAGTAGATCAGAAGTCTGTAACCTTCAGCAGAGCTCTGTTACGAGTAATTTTGGAGTATACTGTACACCATATTATCTGCAATGAACTTAATATATTTCCTTATTCATCTGGTTCCCAATACCCAAAAGTAGCCAGGCACACACAAGCCCAGACCTCTTGTTTGCAGAGAAGTAATTTATCATCTCAATGAACTCATCAAAACTTGTCTCAAATATCTAGAGGCACTTTGCTGCACTTAGGCAGCAAAGACTTTTACCTACCCAACAAAAGTACTTCTTTTATGCCTCTCAGTTGTAACGAAGATATAACAAAACTGTATTCACTACATCATCTCTCTCCTGACAGAAGTTCTGAGAACATTCTAACAACAGCAGCCATTTCATTAATCATCAACTAAGTGCTTGCCGAGTGTTTTTCTACAGAATAGTCTCTAATTTTCATACTATACCTTTCATAATTTTACATACAGAAAACTGGCTGATAGAAATTTCCAACTTTGTCCTGAGACAGAGTTCATGCCATCATCTTGGCTCTGTGGCCTATACACAAGCAGCCTTTATCACTTTCCACACTGGAGTTGAATATCTATAAGAATTAATGGACTTCTGAGTTCTACCATGTGCAAGAAGTCAATGTTGAAAAATTATTCAGTCCTTAGTAAGACTTTGAAAAGGTGAAAAGTGGGACTATCATCAGTTTACTTTTAGGAGAAAGTATCTAAACTGATCTTGAAGTGGCCCGGCTTCTTAAAACTATCTTTACAAGTTCTACCACTTAGTTTCTTCAGAGTTGGTAACACGTGGCACAGAATTGCATGTCAGTCTAAAACAGAAGAAAAAACTGCATTTTGTTTCCAATACTTATTACTGAGTAAAATCATGTGAACTGTTGGGTTTATAATTGTTGGCTAGAACCCTGGTCTGTTTCAAAATTATTAGATTACTAGCAATTGATAGCATATACACCACATGGTTCATTCTAAAGAGGGAAGATTAGAGCTACATTTTGCATCACTAGATAAGCAAAAATTGGCATTGCTTTGTCTTAGCCACATTTCATGTCACTACTGAAAGGAAGGGGAAAACTCCAAATGAGAGAAAAGAGTGCTTAAGATATCTTCACTACGAGGCAAAGCAACATTGCCAGCTGAAGGATCCCTAAGGAAGGCAGCATCAGTCTCTCAATTCAGTCCCACAATCAACCAACAGGATCTATAGCTCCTTCTGCTACAACTTTGAGGACAGATCTTGAATACTTACTATTATCAACTGAAATGCCAAATTTATAATTCAGGTTCACTAATAAAATACATTTAGAGTTTAAATGCACTTCTAGTTCTCAGTAGCTCACTTATTGCATCGATCCCTTTAGAGACATCAGTTCATTCCCATATTTTTCAACATCACATGAGTTGTCAAACTCATGATTAGTAGAAAAAAAGAAATCAATTCAGCCTTTGTTCACATTTTCAACAGTCTTGCATACATTCTTGTGAAAGGTTTTTTTCTTAAGGTCCAAAGAATTAGGTTAATTAGTTCTAAATTGCATACAAATCTACTGGCCTCCTCAACATAAGACAAGATTAGGTTTTCCCAGAGTGAAACCATCCTTACACCTCCTCCAAACTTATTGATCCTACTTATTCATCCTACTAAACTGGGCCATATCACAACACTAAAATCTCAAGGTGTATTGTCTAAGAATATGGTGAATCAGATTTAAAAGTTGGCACGTTAGCAGCCACAAAAAGGACAATGCCATAACCTATGCTCTATACAGAAAAAGCTATGCTCCTTTCAGAAAAGTTCCTGTGTTTTTTAAACGCTATGACAAAGCAGGTAAGAAGGGCCACCTAAGCATTGTAAAATCATCTGCTAAAACACTGTTGGCAAGTACGCAAATATTCTTATGGTGACCACATTTTTCTCAAAAATATTGGGTAAGATTTCCATAATTATAGCAACATATACCTAGGATTATTCTAAATACATTACATTGGTTGTTTAATTAAATGAAATATTATTTATTCCAATTTTAGCAATGAAAACCGAGGAAAAAATATGTCTGTTTTGCAGCATAGCATTAACTAAATCATACTCCAAACTGATCATGTCAGAATAAATAAACTTCAGGTAGAATTCTATCTACTAATTGTTGAGGACTTGTGTTTAGTTTGTCTGAATTCTTCCCCTTCCAACAAAGGAGAAATCTGAAAGAAATTAAGCTAGAATAATTCTCAGGCCATATCTGCTTGTTAGAACTACATATCAGAAATAGTCTGTCTTACAGATAATGGAAAACTTGGTTTCTATAATCCTCATGCCAGGCCTGAGGGCAGGTTCTCCTGTAGCTATGTTTCTTAACTGATACTTTGTAAATGGCGAAGAGAGAGAATTTATTTCTTCTAGGAAATATAAGCCATGTTCGTGTGGAGGGACATATTTTAAAACAGAGTACATTTTATGAAGCATTTTGTGCCATGTATTGTGAAATAACATTGTGTACAGTATACTTGGACTCTGAACTCAGTGGCAGCTGGCTGAACAAGAAGTATGCTCTTCTTAAGATATCTTGAATCTGCTTTACTATGTACAATTAGTCCCAGAGTGCCGTAAATAAATAGTCTGTAACCTTGAATATCTACAAACTTCTAACATGAAGCTTATCCCTCTGGATAAATAATATCTAAACTGTAGCTACTATGAATAGAATGTTAAGGAGTGATGAGCAGATATCCTAATGCTCATGATTTACTATGGGGAAGATCTGGAGGGTCACATACATTTTCACCATCCTTAATGTAGAACTATTTTCTGGAACATTAATTTGAGACTATCTTTATTATTATTTATTTTTACTGGTTATTTTATTTACTTATATTTCAAATGTCCTCCTTCGAGGACATTTACACTTTGCAAATCTCCCATCCCATTCTCCATCCCCTTTGCCTCTATTAGGATACTCTTCCACCCATTCACCCATTCCTGCCCCACCACTCTAGCATCCCTGTACTCTGGGGCATCAAGGACCTCCCCTCCCTCTCCTCTCACTGATGCCAGATAAGGCCATCCTCTGCTACATATGTAGCTGGAGCCATGGATCTCTCCATGTATACTCTTTGTTTGGTGGTTTAGTCTCTGGGAGGTCTGGTTAGTTGATACTGGTTCTTGCTGTTGGGTTGCAATCCCTGTCAGCTCCTATTGTCCTTTCCCTAGCTCTTCCATTGGGGTCCCTGGGCTCAGTCTGATAGTTGACTGTGAGTATTTACATCTCTATTAGTAAGGTGCTGGCAGAGCCTGTCAGGTGACAGCCATTTGGGGCTCCTGTCAGCAAGTGCTTCTTGGCATCAGCAATAGTGTTGGGATTTGGTGTCTGCTGATGGTGGCACGGTCTCTGATTGGCCTTTCATTCAGTCTCTGATCCATTTTTTTGTCCATGCATTTCCTTTAGACAGGAACAATTCTGGGTTAAAATTTTTGAGATGGGTGGGTAGCTCCATCCATCTGGGGGCTGTGCCTATCTATTGGCGGTGGCCTCTATAGATTCTATCTCCCCTTCCTGGGTATTTTGGCTAATGTCATCCCCATTGGGTCCTGGGAGCCTTTCTCTTCCCTGGCACCTGGGGCTTTCTAGCTAGGTTCCCAGTTCCCCACCACTCACTGGTACATATTTCTATCAATTTCCTGACCCTCTGATATTTTTTCCTGTCCCTTCCATACCTGATCTTGCCCCCCCCCCTTTCCCTCCCCTTCCTCTCTCCTTCTCAGGTCCTTCCCTCTGTCTACCTTCTGTGATTATTTTGTTTCCCCTTCTAAATAAAACTGAAGTATCCACACTTTTGTCTTCCTTCTTCTTAAGCTTCATATGATCTGTGGGTTGTATCATGGATATTCTGAGCTTTTGGGCTAATATCCACTCATCAGTGATGAGTTCTTTTGTGTCTGGGTTACCTCACTCAGGATATTTTCTAGTTCCATCCATTTGCCTAAGAATTTCATGAAGTCATTGTTTTTAATAGCTGAGTAGTACTCCATTGTGTAAATGCACCACATTTTCTGTATCCATTCTTCCTTCGAAGGACATCTGGGTTGTTTCCAGCTTCTGGCTATGTATTATAAATAAGGCTGCTATAAGCATAGTGGAGCATGTGTCCTTGTTATATGTTGGATCGTCTTTTGGGTATATGACCAGTAGTGGTTTGGCTGGGTCTTCAGGAAGAAGCTTAGCAATTTTATGAGGCCCGATTTATCAATTGTTGATCTTAGAGCCTAAGCCATTGGTATTCTGTTCAGGAAACTCCCCCCCCCCCCCATGCTGAAGTGTTCTAGGCTCTTTCCCACTTTCTCTTCTATTAGATTCAATGTATCTGGTTTTCTGTGGAGGTTCTTGATCCACTTGGACTTGAGCTTTGTACAAATAGATAAGAATGGATCAATTTGCATTCTTCTACATGCTGACCACCACTTGAACCAGCACCATTTGTTGAATATGCTGTCATTTTCCACTGGATGGTTTTGGCTTCTTTGTCAATGAAAAGGTGGCCATACGTGTGTGGAATTATCTCTGGGTCTTCAATTCTATTCCACTGATCTATCTATCTTCTCTATACTAATATCATGTAGTTTTTATCAGGGATGGTGATTCCCCCAGAAGTTCTTTTATTATTGAGAATAGTTTAGGTATCCTAGATGTTCTGTTATTCCAAATCAATTTGAGAATTGCTTTTTCTATCTCTGTCAAAATTCAGTTGGAATTTTAATGGGGATTGGAATGAATCTGTAGATTGCTTTTGGTAAGATGGCCATTTTTACTATATTAATCCTGCCAATCCATGAGCATAGGAGATTTTTCAATCTTCTGAGGTGTTCTTTAATTTCTTTCTTCAGAGACTTGAAGTTCTTGTTATATAGATATATGACTTGCTTGGTTAGATATTTTATATTATTTATGACTATTGTGAAGGTTTCGCTTCCCTAATTTCTTTCTCAGTTTTTTTGGGTGGAGGATTTGAGTTAATTTTATATCCAGTCACTTTGCTGAAGTTGTTTATCAGCTGTAGGAGTTCCCTGGTGGAATTTTTTGGGGTCGCTTAAATATACTACATTATCATGTGCAAATAGTGATACCCTTCCCTTCCTACTTTCCGATTTGTATCCCTTTGACCATCTTTTGTTGTGTAATTGCTCTAGTTAGAACTTTGAGTACTATATTCAATAAATAGAATGAGAGTGGGTAGTCTTGCCTTGTCCCTGATTGACTACTTTTATCCAAATCTGTACAGTATAGATTAATAAAGATAAATTATAATTTTCTCACTAGTACCCATAAGGAAAATTCTTAGTTGAACTATAGTTAACTATGAATTTAATTCATTATTTAATTATAGTTAACTTTAATTTAATTACATTAGCATACCAAAATGCTAAAAGATAATGTGAATATTTTTTTAACAGGCATATTGCTAAAATAGCAGTCAATATATCATCTTTAACCTAAAACTTTATACATGAAGGGCCAACACTTCTATTGTATTCCTCCATCCAATTCTAGATGTCATCTATTAAGAGGGAATTTAAGTATCATTGCCATTTCTAAAATAAGAGTTTAGAGCATGTTTTTGAATACTATCTTGTATTCAAAAGTACGTTTTAAAAAAGTACCCTACAAGATTAGGCCAGCAAACTGACCCCTAGATAGACCTCACTAATGTGCTGTAGCAATGTCCCATTTGCCAGTCAGCCCCTTCGTTTTCAAACCTTACTCTTAAAAATTAGCTCCTAGATAATGCTGAGTCACATGTCTATGCCCATGAAGCCACATGTGTGTTCAGATCTAACTGGGAAAGGAGCACCATCTTTACTTATGTAAAGATTTATCAGCCTATTCACAGCCTCTTCTTTTTTTGGAAGTAAATTTCTCTTACGTATGAGTAAAATAAGTAATTTTCCTCAATGAGAAAATTTTCATCAAAATTAATCCCAATATTTCATTTAATACAAACCCCTTATTTTCACAGCAAAGTCTAGATGCAAATAGTGATCCTTCATACACAGAAATAAGTTGGCCTGTGTTGCTAGCCTTCGCTCATTTCTCTTTACTAACTGGAAGATAAAACTAATGCTGTATAAATGAATTTGCCTCTTCTCAAATCAAGACTCAACCTAGCAGACTAATCTGAAATTTCTCCCCAACCCAACACTCTGTGTAGTGATACTAAGCTGGATGCACGGACCTAAAAAACAGAGTACCCGTGGGCGAAATTATGAAAATGATTTATGGACTACGTAAGAAGTTCAAATTCTAACTACTGCAAACTCAAGTTACTCATCTAAGGGATGTCTTCTTTTCTCACTCCTGGCACAAAGTTAATTACATATCTTTAAATAGCTCTGTTCCTAGTGGATTCTTGAGAACAGGTCCATTGCTTGTTTTCTCTTAAACTCATGGCCTAGCTGAGTACTAAGCAAATAAACACTTGGTATTTACCACAAGGAAGTCCTTCCTTCTAATAATAGCTACTTGAAATGAAGTATCACAACAAGGTGGATCTAATCATCAGCTTGTTGAGAGCTGCCCCAGAGGAGACGACCACAGGGACAAGTTTTACAAGAGAGGCTTTCTCCTCGGTAAGAGAACATTCCTGAATTTTCTAACCTCTTGTGCAGTTAGGTTTGGTCATAAGTTTAAGTTCTTAAAAATAGTGCACATGGATGTCCTGTGTAGGGCTTTTTTTTTTTTTTTTTTTGGTAAAGGGGTAAAGGTTACATTAAGTAATTAGACTCCGTTGAAAACAAGACTCCACAACTTACTTCATTTTTTTTTTCCTTCTGGACATGATGAAACAAGATTTCACACCTTATTGCATTTTTCATCCTTTAGTACATGATGGAATTTGGTTGTAGTTGTACATACTAAATAGACTGTGACATGTTAAAACAAAAGATGAATTTCTGATGATACTAACTCATAATATTACTAGCCTTAAATCCCCTGCCTCCAGAATCTTTTATGTAATGGAGACAAAAACTTTTACTTATACTACCATTTTGAATTCTCCCACAAGGACTCTGAACCTGTCAGTATTTTGTAGTGTTTATAACTCTAATATATGCATGGTATATCAAAAAGGATAAAGAAATCATTCTCTACTGACTCCAAGTTTAGGCTCGTAAGATATCAAGTGCATCAACCCCAATAATGTGAGGGAAAATGGATTTGAGTCTAAAAATAACACTCTAAAAATGCACTGGCATTTTTGTTGCAGCTTCCAGCTATCTTAGAAACAATAAGATTGGTCATTTAAAAAAAAATTGTCACGTAGCAATAAATAAATAATTACTTTTTTTTTCTTTTTCTTTTTTTTAGGTAAAACCAATGAATGACTTTAGAGACAGAACACAAACTGTAAATGTTAGTCTTCTTTCTGTTAGTAAAATTATTTCACTATTCAAGGTTTCCATTCATGACTACAGGGAAGGAATTAATTAACTAAGGGACTTACAGATCTAAAATTTTCTTCAGATATTAGTATATTAATTTAAACCAGAAATATAACTGTGCGATGTTCAAGACAATTCCTTCAATAAAAAAGCTTCCATGACTTCTTTAGACACAATGCAACAGCATCCCAGAAATCCATTTTTAAACAGGACTTTGTCACTATGACCTTTGTGCCTGCCATTCTACCTATCATGTACTTGTTTCTACTCTCATTTGTCCTTTTGGACTTCTACATATCTCGTTTAGTGAGGCCTTTTCTGAACCCTAAAATAGAGACCATCTACCGCTTTCTCTCTCTTTTTTTCTTGCTTGATAGTACTTACTAGAAATGTTGGACTTAGAAACTTATAGGTACCATCTATCTCTTCCACTAAGACTAACACATCTATTTACTTTTATTTCTTCAACTCCATGGATGGATTAGACCCAAAAGCCAACACAGGGGTTTCAGTTCATATATATGTCTGCCATGTGGAAGAACAGTGGCAGACAATAAGGAATTGCAGCAATCTTAAATGTACACTCACCTCATTAAACACAGGATACATGACTGCATAGAGAGGCATAGAAACCATGGAAGTGGTCTCAGCTTCATTCTTCATCTCTTCCATTGTCATCCTCATTCAAAAGCCAACTACAGTAGAAAAAGCAATGCTAAAATGCAGAGGAATCTTCATTCACTGCCGAATTTCTTCCCTTTTGTATGTGTATGTGATAAAGACTGGTACACAAAGAAGAACAGCAATCTGGTGGAAGGGAAAGGAGAAAAAGTAACTTACACTAAAGGGAAACCACAAATTCTAGAAACTTTCTTATCAAAATTAGAGAATTGCTAGCTATTATACCTAGAAGCTAATTTGATACCACACTTTCCATTTGAAAACAACCCTAGTCAGGGAGATTATTTTCCTCCTCTGTTAGACCAAAGAAAAACCTCATTTTAACCCAGCTAATAAGTCCTATTTCCAAGGCAGTGTATCCAAAACCTACTTCACGTGGATGCAGTGAGTTTTCCATAAAACACCATGAAAAAGTATGTACTCACTTGCATGATGTACAATTATGAAATCTACCAACAAGAGCCATGGTTATATTCATGAGTAACTCATATGTAAAATAATATTAATGGAATATGGACAGCTAAATTAAAAGGGTAAAACAAAGAATTAAGTGTTGCATTGTACTACTGCACATGCCAGCAAGATTTTGCTGACAGGTCCCTGATATAGCTGTCTCTTGTGAGGCTATGCCAGTGCCTGGCAAATACGTAAGTGGCTCACAGTCATCTACTGGATGGAACACATGGCTCCCAATGGAGGAGCTAGAGAAAGTACCCAAGGAGCTGAAGAGGTCTGTAACCCTATAGGAGGAACAGCAATATGAACTAACCAGTACCCCAGAGCTCATGTCTCTAGCTGCATATGTAGCAGAAGATGGCTTAGTCGGCCATCATTGGGAGGAAAGGCCCTTGGTCTTGTGAAGATTATATGCCCCAGTATAGGAGAATGCCAGGGCCAGGAAGCTGGGGTGGGTGGGTTGGGGAGCAGGGTGGAGGGAGGGTATAGGGGACTTTCAGGATAGCATTTGAAATGTAAATGAAGAAAATATCTAATAAAAAAAAATTTTTTAAAAGTATTGCCTTGTTTTGTAAAACTTTTTTGGCTACTTTTCCACTGGTTTTTAGCACCTGAAAATAACAACAAAACAGCAGCACCAGAGATTTGAGGCAAATCTTAACATTGATAAAATAATAGGAAATGCAATTTGTATGGAAATAGCATACATTGTACTCTTTCTTTGAACGTAGTTAGGAATTAAAAATCAAGAATTCAACAATACACTCCAGTACTTGAAAGTGAGTTAAGGAGATGCTAAGTATAATAAGGCCTGTGGAAAACAATAAAAAGTTTTAAAAAGGAATGTATACTTAAAGAAGGCTGAACAATAAATTTAATCGTAAACTGCTAGTAATTACAAATGTATTTAAGAAAAAGCTTTTAACTCTGAACAATTCTTACTGAAGAAAGGATTTCTGCATTATAAAACATTTTTCATATAGTAGCTACCATTTCAATTTTACAAATACAGAAGGTCTGAAAGAATTCGTGCAGAGGCCCAAGATTTGATTTCAGATGCAGACTCCAGGCCTAATATTTACACAGCACATACCTCTTGAATAGAAAACTAAGGAACACCCTTTCTATCCCCACCTACTCAAGGAGCCCACGAGCTTCACGTTCCCTGGACAAATGAACATTTAGTAGCTATAGAAACAAGATGTCCAACAGTCATTTAGCAGGTATCTATACAAGATTGTTTTGAAGAAGTAAACTTCACTTGAAGAACTATATTGTGAGAACCACACAGAGCTAGAGGGCTGCTTCAAAAGCTCCACCTCCCTGTCAAGGCTGACTGCTCAGTGTTCTAGTGCACCCTTCTGATTGACAGCGGCTCAGTATCTGCCAACAGCTGAGTCCTGGTTTGGGTGATTTTTAAAAATAGAAAAGAAAGAAAAATCCTTCCTTTTTCTGAGCTAAATTTTGCTCCCCACCTTTACAGAGGACCACCAAAACCAATCCTTAAACTTTATAATACAAAGCAAGAGAAAACCACTAACATAACATTCTATGGTAGAATTACAAATATTGCTTTGTCAATAAAAGCACTTTATTGTTTTCCTGTTCCAATGTAAGTATTTAATATGCTTCTAGGTGATCTACTTTTATGCTGGCACACACTTCTAATCCCAGAACTAAGGAAAGAAAGGCAAGTTTGCCAGTTAGAGGGCCATCTGTGCTACAAAGCTAGTATTACTTAGTTGCAACCCTGTCCCAAAAAAAACAAAAACAAAACCAAAAAACAAACAAAAAGCCCAACAACAACTATACAAAGCAAACTTGAAACCAAGAAGGCTGATAAGCAATAATAGTGAAAATGCAAACTACAGAATTTGGGCAAAGATTAGACTAAATAGTAAGAATCCATGATCCAACAGCAAAATAGGACCAGAGACAGAACTTGAAGACCAATTGAATTTAGTAACAGAGAGGATCATTGTTAAATACAACCTAGCTTAGTCAGGAAAGTACTTGCCACCATGTACTTGACTTCAATTCCCACCACCAATATAAAAGGTAGACATGAGGGTCAAAGTACATGTACATGTGTGATTCTAGAGAGGGGAAAATGCAGACTGCCAGTTCCCTGAGGTTCACTGGCCAGCCCAGTCTATCCTAGCCCAGTTAGTAACCAAACTCCACCACCTACCAAGAGACACTGTTTAAAAAGCACTGTGGATGGATGCTCCAGAAGAAAAACATCCAAACCTGACCTCAGGACAGACAGACACACACACACACACACACACACACACACAACATTAATGTTGATACAGTATGAACGTATCAGGAATGGTTTATGTTTTTCTGTTTATTGTGCTGCTTCAGAGGAAACTCTTCAGTTCAAGGTGAGCTTTGTAGGTGCATTGCTCTACATCCACAGAATAAATAAATAACAAGAACAACAATAACTGCCGAGGGCTGTAAATGTTAAGATAGTTTTCAAATGATAATCTTAACTTTTTGTTTAGAAATAAGCAAATGTTATGCAGTAAGATACCAATACAAATGGAACCGTCTCATAAATGTTCCCCTTATTTCCCTGAATAATCAAAATAGTACCATTGATTCTGATGTAAGAAAAACTAGCTTGAAATATGAAATATGAGTTTAAAATAATTACCACTTGTTTATAATGAATAGGCATAAAATAGATTGTGGGCCACTTCTACTATCAAATTCAGTCTTTAGGGTTCCTGCCCTACATGACCAACTCCAGTCTTTTCATGTAAAAAGCTACAGTATCTCAGAGTTTCCTGAAACTGGCTCACTTTACTCCATCTGGGACCTAAGGGATAACTAGAGTCACTAGTATTAACAATGAACAAAGGGAAAAGACAGCACAAATTCTTGGAACTGGACTAAATGTGGTTCTTTGGTGAAAAGGGATTCCTAAGTAACTTCTACATTTTCATTATTTAGTAAAATCCAAACCAAACCAGACCAAACAAACAAACAAACAAAATACATTTTACTCTAGCATGGTACAGAGTCCATGTGTTATGTTCCAATTCATGTGCATTTCTTTTCCCCATAATAAAGAATGTAAGTAGACATTTTTTTTAAGTTCAGCCTTGCTAATAATTTTTTAAGTACCAAGCTTAGTAAAATAAAAGCAAACATAATACTTAATCCAATTACATTGTATTCTTAGTCCTATTTACCAGTTTCTAACTTTCATTTTAGTTATCCCAAGTTCTTCCTATTACATTAAGATAGTAACCCTATAAATTCTTCTGCTTATTTCTCATAAAATAAAAGCAAAAAACAAAAAAATGCAAGCAAAACCAAAATTTCAATAGTTATTTACACAAAAGAAAAATTAAATACTAAATGGTAAACCACTAGAATGTTTGCTGAGAATCTGAGGATACACTCTGTGTATATTTTATTTCATTTCCTTAAGACAGGTCTCATTAAGTACCCTTGGTTGTCCTGGGACTCACTATGTACACCAGTCTTATCACTAGCTCACAGAGATTTGCCTACCTATGCCTCTTGAGGGTAAGGTAAGCACCTCTATATCCAGAAACATTTCATGCTTAACAAGATTCTCCAAGCACAAGAATTTCCAACACTGTCTAATTTTGCTTTACATTCAAAGAAAAAGGGGGCCAATATACTTTTAGCAGGCAGTAAATCTTTCTCTTTGAGGTGGGAGATCTGAACCATCACTAACTATTTCAGAGCTTATTAGCAACATTGATTCCTAAGACTACTCATTCAAAATCCAGGTACATATTCTTAACAGATAACTCAGATGAGTCTCATGAAGACGGGAGCATATGAATCACTGCTATGATGAAAGAGAGAAAGGGGGGGGGGGGGGAGGGAGGAGAAGGAGGGGGAGGAGGAGGAGGAAGAAGAAGAAGAAGAAGAAAGAGAAGATCAAAAAGAAGAAGAGGAGGAGGAGGAGGAGAGAAGAGAAGATCCAGCCGCTTATGGCCAGGATACAGGCAAAATGATGTCAGATGAAGTATTTGGAAAGAGTGTGTAGCATGCTTTATGGAGTTCTAGTTATCACATTTTTCCCATCAGAAACAGACAGGAGGTGATACTATATCCTTTCTAAGTTCTTAGTATTCTACAATTCTAACATTTCCATTACGATATCTACTACAGGTTCAGAAAATAAAAACCCTCAACAGATCATGAAAATTATTTACAACTCTAGCATAGAGGTTTTCCCCAAGAGCTGCTTGTCTGAAAGTTTTGAATGGCCATTTTGTTTTCTCTTCATAATTATCAAGGATCTCACTAGTTACACCTATAGAAAAACTTGCTCCCTAGCCTCATACCCAAAACTGTCCAGACCACAATACAGCCATTTCATAAGGGAGAATGCTCTAATTTGTTCCAAGATCCTTACACCTTTTAGGGTTTATCAAAATGATACAGCCACTAAAGAGCTAAAATTTCCTAAAAGGTTTGAGAAAAAGGGAAGACTTGAGGAATACTGTAAGCAGGAAATTCTTCTTAGATAAAAAAACAAGCTTCAAATCTTCAAAATATACTCATATTACCAAGCTTATGGAATGCTGCATTTAGAAACAAGCAAGTACCTTGCTAGTAGCAAGGAATATATAGCCCCTTGGTCCTACACTGTAATGTGTGTTTATGTATGTGCATACATATATCCTTAATAAGATCAAATAGTTTGCATAGAAAGCTATGGGAGAAAGTGAAATAAAGTCTGCAACATGGGCCTCAATTCTGTTATATGTTAAATCATGTTGTGTGTGAACAAGTCATCTCACCTCTATCAATTAGATTCTTCTTTAAGTTAGATAAGTAGGCACTATAAAGAGAGTGAGTTAAAAATAAGGTAGTTTATAAACAAAACTCTAACAGTTCTGTATTAAGCATTGAACTTTAGATATCTTTTCCAGAAAACCAGGCATGTCATAATGGCATCTCATTTCACTGGAAAGTCCAGTCTATTTAATCAAAATCTGAAGAGCATTCCTGGGTTGAACCACATTTACTGACACTGGTGTGCCAAATAACCCATTTTCTCTTTGCAAATTGAGTCTCTCAAATACAGTGTTATAGTAAAACAAAGCTACCATGGAGAATTAGTACCCAGACATGGAGTTGTTGACGATAACTACTTATGAGACAATGTGGAGGACTCTTTGGGATTTGGGGATGGGTTTTGCAAGAAGAGCTTGGGAAAATTCAGAAGCAGGTGTTACATAAAGTGGAAGAATGTAAGTAATGTAAAGTAAGGGATGATTATGTCACCCCTGAAAACAAGGACGCACACAAGGAAGTCAGGCTGAGGGTCACAATGGAAATGAAGACTATACTGGCAATTGTCACAGAATTGGGGGATGGCAGGCAATTCATTTGTCTATTCTCTGGTACTTTGAGGAGAACCAAGTTTTAAGTATGAATGGGCAAGCTTATCTGGAAAGAAAAAAAATCTCAGGGCAGCAGTGCAAGTTCAAAAGTGATGTAATAATATAATAGATATTACCAGATGGGAAAACTTTAGAATGACAATCATAAGCAAAAGGAACAGAATGAAAACTTGAAAATTTTCTAGCCTAGCCCCTCAAAAGGAGCATGTGTAAACATGCCAGAGGGTGTTAGCTAGGATAGCAGGAATTTACTCAAAAAAAAAAAAAAAAAAGAAAGAAAAAGAAAAAAAAGTGATAGTTTGTACCAGGAGAATAGAATGATGTCTCAGGGTACCTTGTAAATCTGCAAAACCACTACACCCATCAAGGGCTCAAAGGCTTAGAACAGCAAACATTTTAGGCAATGCAGATCAAATCTTGAGAGAAGAGAATCCTGCCATCCCTTGACTGTCCAAGGTAGGGAATGGTTTTCCTAAGATTCATTTCCGATTTTAGTCAGGCAGAAACACAAAGGCAGCTTCCCTGTTTCCAGCAGGTATAGCCTGGGCTGGTGGCAGACCTTGCAATCTTCCATCTGATGCTGATTTTTCAGGAATGCAGAGTGAAGGTGTAAGTCACATAGGTTTTCACTCACATTTCAGAAGATGCCTGGTAGGACAGCTAGTACACAGTAGGGTTGGAAGTTCACTCCAAATGAACAAAATGTGAAGCTGTAGGACTGAAACTGAAGTTTACAATGGAGAGCATGGTAAGGAAGAACTGACTGCAGGGCTCATCAGGTAAAACTAAAGGAAGCATGAAAGTCATTCCAAGAAAGTAGCCATGTGGGCAGTAACTTACAAGGAGTTAAGAGTAGAACTGCCCAAACCCTCAGAAGCTTGTATTCTGCCAGGGTGCCCTAAACACAGATGTAAAGCTTTAGAATTTGGTGTCTACCTTGCTAAGTTTCCCAGGTGCTTAGGGCTGATCACTCCTTTCAGACTCCTAATTTCTCCTCTTTGGAACAGAAGTGGGTACCTTTTCCTTGCTCCACTACTTTTATGTGAGGAGCCGCCCTCACATTCGCCATTATAAGATGGCGCTGACACCCATATTCTAAGTAGTAAACAAGCAAGCTGCGCATGTGCCGGGGTAGCTTTCCACACCATGTGCTCTGCCTTCCCCGTGACGACAACTCCGGTCGATGGGCTGCAGCCAATCAGGGAGCGACACATCCGAGGCAGAGGACAATCCTCCATAAAAGGGATGGGGCTCCGCCATTTTCCTCTCTTCTCCACTGGCTCCTGAAGAAGTGAGCAATAAAGCTTTTGCTGCAGAAGATTCCGGTTGTCCTGAGCGTGTTCTTGCCGGTGGGGACAAAAGCTCAGGATACTTTTAGAATGGCTTTCTTTTGGATTTTTACAGGGGTTTGAAGCTAAGTTATATTGAATCACTCAGGACTTTGTACTTGAACTGTAGAGAAACATAAGAACAGCTAAGGCTCTGCAACCCTTAGAAACTCACTAAATGCATTTTACATCATGACATAGAGATAAACCTTGAAGGATAGAAGCTAAATCCTGTCATTTGGAACTTCTCTGTGTTCCAGACCCTCATATGTTGAAGGTTTTGTTTCCAAAGAAGTTATCTTAGGAGTAGGTAGAAACTTTAATAAGTAGAACTGGTCCCAAAACCTTTGATGAAAGGTATTATAGCCTTCAATATTTTAAAATCTTAAGCCTTTTCCTTTTGTGGTGAGTGATTTTATTTCTACCCTGATGGGTTCTACTTCCAAAGCACTGGGGTCAAGTGACCATGGACTACAGCCAAGTTGTTTTTCTCAGGTATTTTGCTATAGAAAAGGAAAGTTATCAGATATCCAAATAAATACTGTCTGCAGGACAACAGTGCCAGGAGTTCCGCAGATATTCTTGGGAACATTCTGAGCATCGACACTCAAGAACAATGGTTATCTCTATAAATGCTAACAGCAACCAACTTCTAGGTTTGCTGTGAAAATACAGTTTATTATTACTGATAGGACAGCATATGGGGCATAGTAATTAATATTGACTATTATGGTCAAGTGGAGAAATGTGCATCCAATTTGGGCTGAAGTTGGGCAGCCTCCACAGCCAACTCTCCAGGGTATCAAGGACCCTGAGAAATGGAAAGCTGGTAAAAATAATGGTTTGAAACCTATTTAGGAGAGCAGAACTTCCTTTTCCAAATAAAACCTCCCTACCTCTCTCTCCCTGTGTGTGTGTGTGTGTGTTTGAGAGAGAGAGGGACAGAGACAGTGTGTGTGAGAAATAAAATATTAAACTATTCTTTCCTTTAATAAATTAAGCATTTAAAACCTGTAGTCCTTCTCTCTCACAAAAGCCCTGACACAACTAGATCTCTTCTTGAACAGTCACTAACATAGCATTATAAACAAAACATAAATGAGCAGCCTAATAGGTTAAGAAAACATAGGATATTCAGACACAAACTTTTCTGTAACTCAATACCAGATTTCAATCTCTAGGTAGTATCTCTCCTTGCTATAGATGTAATGCACTTAAGAAAGTTAACTGCTAGGACCCAAGGGGCTAAAGGGGTTTGCAACCCCATTGGAGGAACAAAATATGAACCAACCAGTACCCCCAGAGCTCCCAGGGACTAAACCAACAACCAAGAGTACACATGGTGGGACATGGCTCCAGCTGCATATGTAGCAGAGGATGGCCTTGTTGATCATCAACGGGAGGAGAGGCCTTTGGTACTGTGAAGGTTCTATGCCCCAATGTAGGGCCAGGGCCAGGAAGCAGGAGTGGCTGGGCTGGTGAGCAGGGAAAGAGGGGAGGAAATGGGGGTTTTCAGAGTGGAAACCAGGAAAAGGGAATAACATTTGAAATGTAAATAAAGAAAATATCTAATAAAAAAAAAGTTTGTATGAAAAAAAAATAAAGTTAACTGCTAAAATGCTGAGACTTGAAATTGAAAACTTGCCATTATAGATATCAAGTCCAGTCATTAACTTTCACAATTCTGAAACAGAATGGTAGCTGATGTGTGAGCCAAATATAGTGCTTCCAAGGCTTACTGTATTTAGTGTTTACAAACTGAAATGCTATGTTAACCTGCCTCAGCCTTTGTGCCGTCTCATTGTGAACACAGGCAAGAGCTGCTGTGACCTCCTATAAAACTGTTAGAAGACCCAAGAAGGCAGGAACGTAGGTAGATTTGACTTTGTGGGTTTTTAATTTGGTACATCTGACTCACCTTAGAGACAATTACTATGTCAAATGTATACATATTTTGGGGAAATTACAAATCTATGAAGTGACAGGAAGTATTTTTTCTACAATATATAGGAGATAAACCCTTATATTTGGTAGAAAGATGTAGTTTTATTTTTATTTTTTTGCACAGCTGGGTTATATGGTTTAAATTATTTGATAACTTTCCAAATTCATTTGAGAATGAATGAATGCTGATTGAAATTTTCACCTTACAGGGTTGTTAGGAGTACTAAGTATATTTAAAATACTTAATGAAGTAGCCGACCTTCAATAAGCATCTAATTCACACGGTTAGAGCTATTTCAGCAGAGCTCTGTGAGCCTGGCGTGGCTTGAGGTTGAAAGGAGGGTGAGTCAAATCAGAGGAGAGTACAAACTCTGACTTGCAGGACATGTTGAATTAGTGTCTCCTTCAATTCTGCCACCTGCAGAAGCCTTTCTTGCCTCATCTTCATTCTGTCTATACATAGCACAGCAAGGATCGAATGCTGATTATCACAATGTCATAGTAGTCACACACACCATTTTCAAAACTTTCTTGCCAAAAGAAAGGCCAAAGTTACTTTGGCCATCAAAATTCATGTTATTTACAGGTAATTACTCTCAGTTTGGAGATACAAAGAGTTTGGTCATCAAATGAACTTTAAGACTATTTAAAGCAAATCATTAAAAGTATTATTTTCAGGGCTGAACAGATAGCTCACTGTTTAAGAGCACTGGCTGCTCTTCTGAAGAACATGGGTTCAATTCAACCTACACGGTGGCTAACAAACAATGACTTCTTCTGGCCTCTCTGGGCACTGAAAACACACGGCACAGATATACACAGGGAAAATACCCATGTACATAAACGAAAATAAATAAAATTTACACAACCTACATTTATTTTCTTAATAAACACTGGTCAGCTTAATAAAGGAAGCTGTGTCCTATAAGCAGGTTGGGTAGCACTAGAAAATCAAGACATAATCAAAGACTGAGTAACAATATAGAAAAGGTAAAACTCTAGAGTGATCCGAAGCTGACACACAGAACTCGGTATCAGCTGGTAATGGGAAATGGGAATAAGGAAAAATAGCAAATAGCTTCTACAGTATTTGAAAAAAAAAATCCCTGGTTTAGGGAATAATGCAAATTTCTTATGGCAATTCTTTTTATTTCTTACCCTGACTAAACAGAACTCAAATATAAACAAAAATAAATAACGACCTCTTGAACATGCTCTTCTTCTGGCTATAAAGTTCACATAAATTAAGTGCCTAACTCAATATTCACTTAGTGTTTAATTGAAGAACATGGCAGTTTTCTTTTTGATTAGCATCTGTGAACTCTCCTTTTAATTTCATCAATATAAAAGTAAGACTTTTTTCTTTTTAATTATCTTAGAAGTTCAAGTAAATAAGCTCTTCAGAACACGCTTCTGTTCTCTAAACTTACAAGACCACTCTGGACTATGTCTACTTGGTGTGTTCCAAATCCCTCATCCTATACCCTTTCACTTAAAACCTCCAGAATAGGTAAGGTTCAAAACAAAAACATTGTTCCTTACTTGATGTTTTTACATCACAGCAATGTTGTGTGTACTCTAAATGTTGATAGAATTTGTAGTAGCAAATAACAAATTGCCCCTGGCTCTCTTATTAAACACCAGGTGCTAAATGATCCTAAATTTCTCACTCAATGATGCTATTAAACTTTACCTTTTACTCCTAACTGATCACAAATACAAATGGTCTTAGTTGTAAGAAGGTAACGGAATGGCTATCTATATAGTATTTAGAGTCCCTTCTGTAACCTTCACTTCGTAAAACTGTTAATTCATTTCTAAGAACACCTACAAAATCTCAATACTATCAAAGTGTTAATTTTAGCATGAAAAAAGGCATCCTTCAAAGCATGTGTATTTTTTAATATAAAAGGCACAGTATTACTCAAAAATTTTTGGAATTAAATTAAGAAAATCTTGCAGCAATTTAAACTGCCAAAGAGAGCCACTGCTGCCTAGAGGCCAGGTCTGACTCATTTAACATTTTCAAGAACTTTTTGCTGTATAACCTTACATAAGTATGAGAGAGCAGCAAGGGTGGAACATTTTAGGGTTTTGTCATTCCTTCAATCCAATAACAGCTGGATTCCAGGTCATCCAAATTAAGACGGAATGGCTGAATAAGACAAGAAAGAGCCATTTAAGTGCCAAGAGTCAGATGGCAAGTTAGAGAAACCATGTTTTCTACCTCTATATCATCTATGGGTTCTAATTATCCAACAAAAATTTGTACAAAGTGCTGGATATAAAATGTCTAAGTACCAAAGAAATGGTCTTCATATCCCCCTTTCCCTCTACCTCCTGAAGTTTAAATTCCCTAAAAGATTTATCCATTTTCCGATTTTTAGTACCTGTCACTGAACTCTCCATAGTCTAAGTCAGCAATAGTGTAGCTAAGTCAGTCAATCCAAGCCTTTGAAAGTGAATGGAACTGCAGGAACAGTCACTGAAGATCAGACAGGAGCACTCCTGCTTCCAGTAAGCCACACCTACTTTAAAAGACCAGTGGTCACAAGTTTCCTAGTATACAAGTCTGTGTACCAGACTGTGATAAGAAAATGGCCTGCTATTCCCCTGTCAAATTCAGTCATAGATCCTCAATTTGAACAGCTCCCAGTACTAATTTTGAGTGAGGAATTATGACATATAATACCAGGTTATAGGTAATTTCCAACAGTATCTGAAGAGGAAATGGAACACTTAAACCACCAATTGAAAATAATCTATTTCACTGATCCAGAAAATTTGCTCATAACATAGAAGTGGCCTGTCATTTCTGCTGTGTGAACTTCCCAATAGATTTTAAGTTTAACCCTCTTATTAAATAACAATAATTGTGCCCCAATGACCTTGACATTTGGGGGAAAAATTGTCTGTAACTGCAACTCTAATGCTACAAGCCGGTTTTTGACCATGAACACCATTTTATTGAAATGACTAAAAGCCTGCTATCTCCAGGGAGCCAGCCTGAACTAAACTGCTAATTCCAAGCAAGTATGAGTTCTGTAATCTTGAGCAAGTAGCTTAATCTCTCTACATCTTATCTTCCTTGTTCACAAATTAGGGATAAAAGAACCTCCTATGGTGGTTGCAAGGACTGTAGGTGAGCATGTGAAATGCTTGGTCTATACAATGGCCATTCTAGATCATTCCAAAGTACACAATCTCACACATAAAACACACTCAACTACTTCATAGGTGGATGAATCAAAGGACCATTACTATGGGTTTTCAAGGGGCCATTCTGACTGAGGAAAGGCAGGTTAATTTCCAGTGCATGCCCAATATTTCAGTATAAACTAAGGATTATAAAAATCCTTGTGCTCTCTTTCATTCCTATAGTAACACCAGATTCTTAGCAACTGTAATAGGAGATTAAGTTCAAATCACTTTTGGGTAGTTAAAAAAAAATGGCTTCCCATACCAAATGTAAAGGTGGCCTTGAAAAATAGGGCTAATATTGTGATGCCAGCCAAGGTGTGTTTTGTAGCTTAAATAAAATGCCTATGTTTATATAAAATTGAATTATGAAATTCATTTCAATTGCAGCAAATAAATTCATTTTAATTGCCTTAATAGAAGTACTTTAAATTTTATTTTTATGAATGTGTATAAATATTCTACTGCCCTAAATCTGAAACACACAGCATTTTAAATGCAATGAAGTATAAAATTACACCATCTTCTATATATTTCAGAAGAAAATTTATATAGTGGCTTAAAATTCTTAGTAATACCACCTATTGTAATAACCCTAACACTCTATCAACACATAAATAATTGCTTAATCTCCTGCAAACTGCATTATGCAAGGTAAATATTAAGTTTTTATTGAAGATTCAAATAATATTCAGACTATCATTCAAAAAGTACCAAGTAAGCTTACAACTTAGCAAAAACCATGGTTAATAATAAACCTTACCACATCATCAAAACTGAAAGCAAACACAATCCTCTACTGGGAAGTGTACTGGTACGGACACAGATGAGTAAAGGCTACATACATAGCTCAGAGCTAAGACAGAAGTGAGAAGGCCTTGCTCGGATAACGTTTAGTGAGACATTAAAACATTGTTAAATCAGTACAGAAATAATAAGCTCCTGCTGTGAAAGTGTCAATAGTATGTAACTGTCAATAATATGGGGAAAGAGTGGAAATCTACTCTGGTTTATTGTATTAGTATGCTGCTGAGAAAAATTACAGAATTTTGTCTTCTAGAGAAAATCTAGCCTATTAGATCCTTAAAATTTTATTTACAAACTTAAAAACATTTTTAATCTTCGAAGTGTCATATGTTCAAAAAAGTAAAATATTACCTTAAATCCCTCAATTTTATAAGGTTTTTCAAGACAGTGTTTCTCTGTGTAGCCCTGGCTGTCCTGGAACTCACTCTATATACACCAGGCTGGTCTCGAACTCAGAGATCTACTTGCTTATGCCTTGGAAGTGCTAGAATTGAAGGCATACCCTACCACTGCCCTGCTTCAAATATAACTTACAAGAAGTGCAAAATATAAGTTCCTCTGAATTTAGAAAGTTAGTTTCCCAAAATCATCTTCTCTCAAGGTTGTATTAAATCCTGGGTATAACCACAACCAACCAACCAACTAAAACAAACAAACATAGGAGAGGTTTATACTCAAATCTTGGCTCTAGACCTTCCAAGACTTTAGCAATGCATTGTATTCTTCTGAGTCCCAAGGAGTAAATTTACTTCTAGTTTTTGGTGTCCTTAGCTACAAGGCAAGTGAAATAATTGTTTTGAAGTTAAAATCTAAGGGAAGAATAGAGTCCATAAAAACCTTCTTCCATATCTATATTTTGTTATAATGAATCTTATTTGCTTTTTAAAAAGGCAGTAGCAAGGTTTCTAAAATGCTAAGTTACACAGAAATTTTGCTGTAAAAGAAAATAAAACTCCCTTATATTTCCACAAAATTACTTATTTAGATTTTAGAGATCTCCAAGAAACAGTGCCTTTGTACAACTGACATTAAAGTTCTGGCAGTGACTCCTTTATATCTGTCCGGAATTCCTCAGCTGTAAGGAAGAAGATGCTTCATTCATTTCTATATTTCTGCCCCTGTGTGCTGGCACTGTGCTTGAACATATGCATTTATTCATTCACTCTGCAAATAGTTACACTCACTTTTTGCTAATTAGTGTAAGAGGCAGGCTAAGACATAACAAATGAGAAGGCCTTGCTCAGATAACTTTTAGTGAGATGTTAAAATATTGTTAAATCAGTATAGAAATAATAAGTTCCTACTGTGAAAGTGTCAATAATATGGGGAAGAGTGAGCCGGGCGTGGTGGCGCACGCCTTTAATCCCAGCACTTGGGAGGCAGAGGCAGGCGGATTTCTGAAGGCCAGCCTGGTCTACAGAGTGAGTTCCAGGACAGCCAGGACTACACAGAGAAACCCTGTCTCGAAAAACCAAAAAAAAAAAAAATATGGGGAAGAGTGGGAATCTACTCTGGATTAGGAAAGAAAGGTTCAAAGAAAGCCAGGCTTTGAAGGGATTGGCCACATTCAGAAAGTGAAGATGAAACTAGACATGTGGAGAGTTGGAATTTGTAAAATTGTCCCCAAATCAGGAAGAAACTTATCTGAGGAAAAAAGGTGATAGCTGAGAATAAGTTTGGAGACATTCAGAAAATTGAGAACAAATTAGTAGCATTAAACAGAATAAGAAGATAGTGACATTTGTAGTGGTCAGTGTTTTTCTTACATAAAAGAATCGAAGTTTGGACACAATATTAAAACCTATAGTGAAAATACATGGATTAATTATAAGCTGATCTGTTCCAGGTCATATGACCTTGGGAAAGTCACCTAACCAATCCATTCCTTTTCCATTCCCCTTAGCCACTCAATTATTCTACCAAGACTAAAGAGATAAATAATATATAGACCCTGTTCTTACAGACTACTCTATAAGAGAGAGATGGCTCTGTAAGGAAAGCCTCCAAAGTCCTGCAATGGTTAGTGTCTGAGAGTTGATGCAAAGCTCTTTAAGGGAACAAATGTGGGCAAAGAGAGCTGCACACTACAGGCAAACACCCGATCTGTGAGCTCTAGCTAGAGCCTGAAGGATGTTCAAATGGAGCAGTAACACTGTTCATCTCAGCAATTCCACTGTAGTGACGATGACACGGGACAGTATGATGGGCCTCAGAGATACAGACAGAGTTGGAGTAGGACTAAATCAAAGACAAAACCTTTTTTGTTTTTAAAAAAGCCCTTCCATAACCAACACAACTGCATGCCACCTTATTTCATACCTTTCTCAGCAAACAGCAAATGTCCACACTGTCATCTAGAAAATATATTCGCATTCTTGCTTTACCAGCACTGGCTTACATATGGCCCACTTCAAAACCAATTAATCCCAGATAATTTCCCTTTTGTTAGTGACTTTTCCCTTACTGTGAACTACTCTACGTGTGGTGTTACATTATTCCTGATTTTGCTTCATTTTATGGAACTACAACTCTCCATTTTCTTTAAAAGTCCCTTTCAAACAAGACCATTTTAACTGGTTCTTCTGATCCCAGAAACAGCTTTGCATTTAAAAAAAATTAATATTAATCATGGCAAGCAAAGCACATTCAATATATAGCATATATACTTACAATACATACTATGTATTTATATTTTAATTTACATAGTAAGCCTGCATTTCTTTCCATTCAATACAGAAGCACCATTTTTATCATTCATTAAATAAGAATGAATTAAAACTCACCGATGATGCCAAGAAAAGAAAATATACAAGTGTATGTTTTACTGTCTACACATGAAGAAAGTGAGAGAAAAGTAAAAACCTGACCCCCCCACCCCCAAAAAAGGGTCACTTCTTGTAATGAACATGGTACAATTTCTCCAAGATTCTGCACTTAATTTTCACTTAATGAAAGCATTAATATCTGTAAAGTAAGTTGTGTGAAAGTTTCACCCATAGTTTTTGAAAACGGTAAGAAAATAGAAAGGAAAAGGACTATTCTCTTAACGGCAACACTGAGCTATTCCTAAATATTATCTATCCTTTAAAAATGGCGCGTGGAAAGTGAGTGTTATCATTCAGTAGACCCCAGAAGAGGGGGTAAATATCTAAGCTAAAGCGATCCTTCCTGTTTTACAGAACATCAGAGAGAATGCTTTGGCAAAGCTTTCACTCCATGTCAACAAACCAACTCTCTGCACCTCACAACCGTTTCTGACAAACAGGCACACTACTTTGCAACTTCTTCTATCTGCTTCCAGTTCTACCACCCACCTCCCCACTCTTTCTTCCTAAACCGACAACTCTGGTCAGAAACTGGACTTTCGGAGGACTAGACTCTGAAGATCTGTGTGACCTTGGGCACGTCATTTGTTTCCTCAGTAGTCTCATTAGCATCCCAAAGTGAAAGCGCTTCGAGGGCACTAGAGAAGTATACATCCATCTGACGTATTCCAGTCAAGAGGCACAAACCTTCCTAGTTAGAATCACCTCCTCAGAGAGGAAATTGGAACTGAGTCGGAACTGTCAACACTGTCTCTCTTCTTCCCTCAAAGGGCATAACCCCAGTCACACCGGGAGTCGACTCCCGGGCACCCACGCTCCCTCCAGGCCTAGCCAAGCTCTAGCCTCACCTGCCCCGGACCTCACCCCACCACATCCGCCCCCTATGTCGGTGGAGACCCGGGAGGCCGACCTCACCCTTCCCCTCCACCCAAACCCACAGCGGACTTCCTGGAGGCGCCGGGCCGGGCTGGGCAGGCGGCATTTACAAACCCAGCTTTCCGCAGCTCGCTTAGAGACCTCGCTGACGCCCACAGGGCCCCGCTCCCCACCCGTCCGCCCCGCCAGCCAGAGCCCAGCCTCAGCACCTCCGCCTCGGTCCCCGCCTGACCCCAGGCCGCTCTGGCTGCCCACGGAGCCGTGCGGACCCGAATCGAGAAACCTCGCCTTACCGGCAACTGAGGCACGGACTTCACTTCCCACCTTTGGAGCCCTCTTCAACTCCCGGATCAATTCACTCCGGCGACGCCGGAAGGACCCGAGAGGAACCAGGCGTTGTCCGGAATCCTGCCCAGCAGGAGTCGCGCAAGGCCCGATGGGGATTTGTAGTTCCGCCCTCCATTTCCGTTAGCACTTCCTGCAATAGTAAGACTACATTTCCCAGAAGGCTGTGCGAGAACGCCTTAAGCAATAGGTGGGGACACTTCTAGCAAATCAGAAGAGAGTTCCCTGTCTTTGAGGGAGGGGAGGAGATGAAGAGAGAGAGGGCCCAGAAGCGAGGGAGGGCGGGGCCGAGTCTCACCTGCACCAATCAGAATGAGAAGGTAGCCCACAACGCCACGCCTACCGATGGGCGGTGCCCTCGGAAGGGTGTAAAGAAAAGGGAGGGGGGCCAGAGGTAGCAAGCGACAGGAGGCTGGGCTGAATCCATGGGTAGGCGGGGAGGAAGCCTCTAGGGGCTAGACCGGTGGGATCCGCCTACTCCGAAGCAACAGTACCCCCACACCCCCAAAGGACAACCCACTCCCGTGTTCACTGGACCAGCCCGCTAAGAGAGCTAAGCGGGACCTGAGGAAGGGCCAGGTGCGATGCCAGAGGGGAGAAAGTCTGAAATGAAGGGGTCAGAGCACCAGGAACTAATAGACCTAGGGTACCTCTCTGCGCCTAGGCTGCGCAGATGGCAGAGGGAGGAGCCGCAGCCCGAGCTTCGGCCAATTAGAGGTGGGGAAGGCGGAGCTTGAATCTCAGAAGAAGCCTCAGATCAGCCTAGTCTGTAGTTTCCCTGGAGAGAGGCTAGAGCAGCATCCCGAGCAGTCTCAGCCTGCCCAGCATCCTCTCCAGCATCCCGAGCTGGGATTGCAGGTGTGAAGGAGGTAAGCGTGGGTGCCACTTGCGGGCTACAGCACAGCGACCTGGGGAGGAAGGCATCTGACAATAGGAACGCCTGGATACTGGAGGAAAGAGTGCTATGTTGACTTAGGATCGCGGTGCAAACCTTTTCAGTACAATTACGTACAATTACGGACTTTGGTAGAGAGAGAAAAAAAAAAAAAAGGTAACGCTGCCTGGGATATTAAGGGCGTGGTTAAGGATTTTGTTTTGAGTTGCACCATTAAAACTGGTCTGGGAGATCGCAAGATTGAAGAAAGCCCTGCTAATTGAGTACCAGGTGGATGGTGTCAAGCTAGATGCGTAGCTGGTAAAAAGGCAAAAATGGCATTGATAGAGAATCACTTTGTAACTGTTTCACTAAGAAAATAACTTTGTCCTCTTCAGTGCCTGCCACTTGTGTTGGTTTATCAGATTGTCCTGCCACGGACCTGCTATCCAAGACAACCGATTGTATTGCAGGGTCTTTGGATTGCAAAGGATATGGGTTAAAGAAGCAAATAATAAGATAGGATGGGTTCCGGCTAAACCTATCCTAAGTATAACTTTTACCAGCATTAATGAGAAAATAAATTGAAACGGGTGGGTATTTGGCTTTTCCTTCCTGCTGGCGCTGGAATATTGAAACAAAGACCTGGGTTTAGCCTACAACAGGAACATATGGTGTACTTCCTCGCTGCTTCTTATTCTCTCATTTGTGTCCGGTAACGTTTGCTCGTGTTTTAAAAACAGGAGTACAAGGGAACTGTGTGGAGGAGCTTTCCTCTATTGAAGAGAGTATGTGTGAAATGATAACCTTTAGTATTTTATAATGGGCTCTCATTTTAGAGGTATATAGTATCACACAATAATAGTTCATTCTCATTGTGTGTATACTCTTTTGAATGCTAGTAAAACATACGGGTGGAATTATGTTGTAATACTTGTTATGTTAGGTAGTCAATCCTACCTTTGCACCTATGACAGATTACAGCCTTTTGGGTTGGAAAAGTACTAAAATTCTACGTGCTTAGTTCATTTTTTTGTTGTGAAATAGTGTCCCAGATTATATGCCTGTTAGTCATGTAGCATATTGCAGCATACTCTGCTCTGAAATGGCTTTCTTGTGGCAGTTGACTATTCCATAGGGTGCCAGAATACTTGAGATTATTTAAAGAGGGGTCAATAAGATCCAGAAATCACCTTCTATTTTCTTCTTTTGTCATACTATTCTGGTTTACTGCAAGATTTTGAATTTTGTTTTTGCAGTGACACAAGATGCCTTCTAAAACTAAAGTGGCTCAAAGGTATTCTCTCCATTACTTAAGGTTCAGTCCTACTAAGTGCAGATACTGATGAGCGATGCCCACTACTAAATTAATTAAGTCCTTTTCTCCCACATTCTCATACACCAAAGAACTGGGCAGACAGAGAAATCTTAAAAAAATAAATAAATAAACAAAACCAAGAAATATCTAGGCTTAGATTAAGCAGATCATGTAAGTATGCGAAAAAGCTACAGAAGCCACTAAACTTAGCAGTGACAGTAAGGATGGATGTTATCTTTGGTACTACTAGAAGCCTATTAATCGGCATAGCCATCTGGCTGATGTGATCTCCAAATAATGCTTTTGGGAGAGAAAATGTGATCTGGTGGTTTAATAAAACTTGGAAAAGATTGTCCTTGCCCTTGTTATGTGTGACTGTAGGTGCATGGTCCTGAGTCAGTCTTAGATGCTCAGGCTCTTTGCTGATTCACTTGGAAACTGATTACCTGTTGTCTCTGGTTATTCCCTCCACAAAAAAGATAATAGTTAATTATGTGACTGGCAATGAAGGTCTTTTAGAGCCTTTGAAAGAATTTGATGGAAATCAGTAAATAACAAAGAAAATAAATGGATAGAAAACAATTTACATGAAAACAGCTGAAATGAAGATGATTTTTAAATCTCATCTAACTACATAAATAGTAGGCTCTGAGATGTCCTAAGACTACAGACTCATTAAGAATGAAGGAGATTTCAATTTTAAAATGCCTAATATTCCCCTGTTTGTGAGATCAGATCCATTTAGGAAAGTCAGTGGACCGAGTTCTTGTGTTGATTTGGGAATAAGAAGACTTGTGTTTCTATATGAGAGCAAATTGTTAGTATATCATACTTGGACAGTTATTTTCACCTTGAACTCTTGATCTAGTTTAATTGACATTTATATCAATTTCAAATAACCTGTTTTTCCCCTTGGTTAGTGTTGAGAAAGGTCATTCAATTTATATACAGTATGATATATGAAATAAAGCAGATTATTTATCCTGCTGGTCTATCCAGTAGAAACTGCTCAGGGGATGACTCCCTTTTAGTCAAAAGACTTGGTTGATTTCAAATGGCATTGTCTTTTGGACCTCTCTTTAAATTTAAAATTCTGATTCTAAGTCTATGGAGTGAAAGTAAATTGACTTGAATGCATTTCTAGCAGGAGGTTTGGAGGCTGTCCTTGACACAACAGAGAAACCACTCACAGGTTCCAGATCAAATGGTTTGGGAGTGAACTGGAAACAGGGAAATAGATATTTATAAAAATGATTGAGAAACATACCCTAGACATCAGAGAAAAGATACTTAATATTTTGTGTTAAATTCATGTAATACAGAGTACAGCCTTCCTTTTTCAACCACTAATTTCTACAGACCTATATTCAAAATGCGAACATGACATTTTTTGCACTTGTGAGTCACTGAAGTCATTAATACATTAAATTTTAAACAGTTATAGGTTATAAAGACAGAACTAATACATTTATGGTATTATTTGGAGAAAAATTTTAAGGGAAGTCATAACTAAAGTGATATGTATTCCCTTACTTAAACAGACAATCAATTTAAACAACAACCAATTTATTTAGATTTATCAAATTTTTCTAAGATTAAATACTGGTTTGGGAATCTGGAACAATTATTTATTCAAATAAGGATTTGTTTTGCTTTTTTACTTTTCCAGCTAACATTTTCAGTATTCCATCCTTAAAATTTGGGTAATTGTGGTTTTATTTATTTTTTTATTTATTTTAGGTTGTACAAATAATTGTTTTTCATAAATGTGGAGCAGTATATTTTTATTGTCATGGTCAGCACTGGTGTTCAAGGCTAGGCCCACACATGCATGATAGACAAGCACTTACCACTATTAACTATTAACTATTAACTATGAACTATGAACTGTTAACTTGCTAGACTTGGAATTTGAAATCTTCTCAGTCTTTTGTTTGTTTTTGTTTCTTAAGGTGTTACTAATTACTTAAGCTGTTTAACTTCTCCAGGAGTTGAGTTTTGGCTCCCACACTCATACCTAGGCTTCCATCTTAGAAGGGAGATCATTAGACTCCCCAGACCAGGGGGGCTTAGCTTTCATCTCATGTTGATCTTGAGCAGATTCTATCAAGGTCAGTGGACAGAAGACGCACTGTGACTATTGGCTCCATTAGAAATGTTGCCCAGTACTGTAATCTATACAGTGAGATATTTGTAGTTTCATAAATCAGACAGTTGATCCCACCAAATGGTTACTGTACAAGTCAGTTATTTTGAAAATGGCTTTGATCTGATTAACTATTCAGAAGCAGTTATTGGAACCAGATTTTATTCAGACTTTGAAGGCTGCAAGATTTTGTGTACAATTTGTAAATTCATTCCAGAGGAAGGGAGTTTAGTTGAGGAACATGGCTCTGCCAGGAGATGCTGCAAAGGTAGAAGAGGTTTCCCAGCCAGGGAAGCCTGTGGCACCTCCATTTGCCATTAAACCTCTGAGGAATAGCTTTGCTAATGTCTTCCCTTTAAAACCAAATTCCATTGTGTAAATGTCTGAATTTATTCTCCAGTTTCTCTAGTTATTTTCCCCCCTCCAAAAAAATAAGAAAGAGATCCTCCCTCATTATTTAACCATTTGTAGAGTCATAGCATCGGGCCTTCGATACTTTTAACTTGGCATTTTACCAAAAAAATTACTCTGGTTCGTGTCAGAATTAATTTAGTAAGATTTGTATCTCTTATTATTAGTCACTTGGTAAATGCTCATTAATTATAAACTGCCATTTGATAATAAAATTAACAACAGCAGCTATTTAGCTGGCTTTTGTTTCCTTATAGCCAATGCTTACTAACAAACTGATGGATATAAGTGATGACTAATCCTCCTTGTTCCTGTGACATTCACATGCTTAGCACTGTGATTTATATTGTTAGCTGAGTTCATAAATGTCTCACTCATCAGACATTCAAGATCTTTAGGACTAATACTGAGTTTCATTGTTTTTTATATGTATGTCTAGGGCCCTATACATAATTCATATTTAATAGTAATAATGTGTTCAGGTTTTTGACAAGGTATTGTATCATTTTATGAACAAGTTCAACTAGAAAATTCTCTTTTCTTAAATTTCTGATGTAACACTGGACTCAGCCCACTGATTTGTCTACTCTGTGTTCAGAATAATCATTGTTGTTCATTTTTGGATTTCTAAATGAAGAGAGAAAATATTTTCACTAACTTCAGCCTAACATAGTATATGCTTTCATTCAGATTTTATTCATGGGGTGCCATTTGAAGATATTCCACTCTTTGCCTCTAGATTCTGCTGTTTTAAAGATGTCTTTACCCAATCCTACCCCCAAATAAATGCATGTGTGTTCATGTCTATGTGTTTGTGTTTCTTTTTTTCTTACCTGTGGAAATACTTACTGAAAATTAGATATATATAGTATAAGGCTTCATCGTGACTAGAATTTACTCTCTAAAATAGAACATTTGTTCTATTTTACCAAAATGGTCACATTAAGAAGGCCATCGTAAGACTAATTTAACCTGAATAACACCTGTGTTTCTAGCCTTGGAGTTATCATGAAGCAGGGACAAGCTTTGAGACCTTGCTCAGATCTGGCCAGTAACATTTCATTTGGCTGAGGAAGCTTGTATGATATGTTAACTCAGTACCATTTGAGCCCCCCTCTGATTTAGCCTACTCCCCTCTTGGCTTGTACTTAATGTGGTAAGGCAGACAGAGAATTGACTCTGGCTTAATAAGCTCATTTTTAAAAGTGTACTTATTGTTTTTCTCAGACATATCTCAACCCAGAGTTACCAGGCTAAGAGGTCAGTGAGCACCTCTCAGCTGTCGCCCATTTTTCTCTGAGCATCTTGTTTCTACTGTTGTTTTTCTTTTCTGAAATGAGCAGAGATCACTGCAAAGCTTCCTATTTTTCTCCACGTGACCTTAGTTAAAAGCATAATAAATGATTGATATGTTTCTGTATTTCATTTCTTTTGTCCTTTATTTTAAGATAGCATTTCATGTTCTCAATGCTGGCCTAGTACTCAGTGTGTGTCGGAGATTACCTTAAACCCATGATCCTCCTGCCTCTATCTCCCGAGTGATGGATTTATAAGCATGGGATAGCACACAGATGTCCTTTGTTTGATAACTTAAACTTTGTTAGGTTATAGGTATCTTAACTGTGTTTGGATTGAAGAAATAATTGGTTTTATTTTATTTTATCATCTCTTAGTAGGATGCTATTATGAAACATTATATGAGGTATTATGCTGTTATAAATTATAATATTTGCCACTCACTTGAATTAAGCTAGCTATTGAAGCATTTAATTATTGTCCTCCTCACAGAGCCGTTGAAAATCTTTGAAGCAAACAATGTATATGTCATATATTCAGCCTTCTGGTTAAGAAGCCTCTATTTACCTACATAGAGTCTTTAACTGTTTACATATTTTAGCTGGCTTTATCTGTGAAGCAGTTTAAATCATATATGATATGTACTACCACACCAAAGTTGTATGAAATAGTCTTGCAGCTGCATAACAGTGTTGTATTTTTTTGTTCCAGGTAACTCAAGACAACTTAAAAAACAGTGGTGTTTTACACAAAAGGTGCATACATGAAATCTGTCAGAAAAGGCATTTGCTTTAATTTTCTGTATGTGTTTAAAGTTTCTGTGTTCCTATAAAGAACTAGAGCCACTGAGGTGGTTGTGTTGCTAACCCACATGACCTAGGTTGGGCTTCTGGAATTCACAGGGTAGAAGGAGAACTGACTCCTGAAAGCTGCCTTCTGATCTGTCTATACACCACACTCATGTATGTAACTAGCTGTGGAGCCAGAGCTGACCTTGAGCAGCTCTTTCTCCTCCTCCTACCTCTCCTCTTCCCCCTCTGCCTTCCTCTCCTGCTCCAGCTCCAGGTCCTGCTCCTGCTTCTACTATCCCTCCTCTTCCTTCTCCTCCTCCTCCACTTCCCAGAGCTAGCACTATACGCTTGTTCCATCTGGAAACATGTTCCACAAAAGATAAAAGCAGATGAGACGATTGAGAAATGGAGAAATACTGCCAAGAAACAGCCAGACTTAGGAGGCAGACAAGTGGATCTCTGAGTTCAAGGCCAGCCTGGTCTACAGAATGAGTTCCAAGACAGCCAGGGCTACACAGAGAAACCCTGTCTCAAAAGAACCAGAAGATAAAAAATAAAAATAAATAAGTGAATACAGACATATTAACAACTTCAACAATTGGAATCTGTCATCTATGTAGCTGCTATTTGTCATCTGTGATACAGTAGGACTCAGGAGGGATGAGTGTTGTGGGAAATATTAAAAAATGAACCTGCCAACTCTCATTGGGTCCAAGCCACGCTCTGTCACTCTACTCACCGCCAACAACTCTCGCTTACATGCAATGTCCCACACACCCCTGGTTAGCCATCTCAACATCTAATTACTGGGTAGAATCAAGACTCTTAATGCTTAATTAGGCAATCAGATTTATGTATAAATAATAACACAATTTACAGGATGCCAATACAATAATTTCAGAGCCAAATGATAATGATAAAGCTTTAACCTGATTATTCTAACCTCTTGATAACACCACATATGCCTCCATTCTGGTTCTCTCTCTCCTCCTGAGACCCCTCCATCTCAACTCATTGCTCTGCCTCCCTTCTCCTGTCTAATCACAAACCTCCCACTACCCTAATGTGATTGGACAGAGAAAGTCCTATAACAGATGGGATTCATGTCACCTTGAACTCTGTTACTTAGATCCTTATTTTTTAAGGTGGATCAGTTGTTCTGGGGCGGGGGCATGTTGGGCGTATTATTTAGAAGTAAAGTACATTTAAATTAACAACAAAACCATGGTTGGAGTAGGGAGATGATTTAGTGGGTAAAGGACTTACTGTGCAAGCTTAAGGACTGGATTTCCTATCCCCAGCACCCACATCATGCTGAAACCTTACAGATCTATAATCTCGGGGCTGCTCCTATAAGAATGGAGGTAGAGGCTGAAGACTAACCACCAGGAGTTCATAGGCTAGCCCACTTGCAGTACAGTGCAAGGAACAAGAATAAGAAGCCCTGGCTTAAACAATCCAAGATTATGTATCTGTCCAATGACTTCCACACACTGGCACACAGGGCCTGTATGCCCCCTGCCTCCCATGCCACCACCACCATGAATATCATTTAAAAGAAGGCAAATTAATTAATAGGCATGTAAGCCAAATATTTCGCCAGGCTTGGTGGATATGCCTTTAATACTGGGGAGGCAGATACAAGCAGATCTCTGTGATACGGAGACCATCCTGGTTTACATAATGTTCCAGAACATCCAGAGCTGCATAGTGAAACCTTGTTTTCAAAACAAACAAACAAAAAACCAACAGTATTCCCAATATGTTACCCCAAGCAAATGCCTCAATTAGAAATGCTTTCAGCAGCTGGTTTTAGGCAAAATAATACAAAACATATATACATTGTCTTTGCTTGTTTGAAAAACAAGCCATCTAGAGGTGAGTAGACTGTGCTTTTTCTGTGGAGGCTCAACAATGACAATTTTCTTAAACTTTTGCTGTGAAGCAAAAAAAACAAAACAAACAAACAAACAAAAAATCCTTTTGCCCATTTGGGCAGGCGTCATGCTCCAGTAGCGGGATGAAAGAGTGAGGAATGAAGCTTTAAACCAAACAGTAAAAGCTTTCCTAAAGGCCTCCAGCATATATCCACTGTGCACTCACTGGCCTATAGCCTGTTGGGGCTGCAGCCTCAAGGGAAGATGGGGTATCCGAGACTTCAGGTGTATGAAGCAACTCAGCAGAGGTCAGATAATGGCTTGGGGGTAACTAAGTAGTATCAACCAGGCTGGCTATTAAAGCCATATTAACTTCAAATTTTATTCTGATTCTTAGAAAATTGGTGCTTTCCCCCACCTCTACTTGGTACCTTAGCAAAGTTTAACCTTTCACGCCAACTTTTTATCTGGGTAGTTAGCAAATTGCAAGTCCCTGGGCAAAGTGGGACTTCAGAGGCTGACAGTGGGGCTAGAGAGATGACTCAGAGGTTAAGAGCACCGAATGTTCTTCCAGAGGTCCTGAGTTCAATTCCCAGCAACCACATGGTGGCTCACAACCACCTGTAATGGGATCTGATGCCCTCTTCTGGTGTGTCTGATGAGAGCAATGGTGTACTCATATACATAAATAAATAAATCTTAAAAAAAAAAATTAAGAGGCTAATGGCATCTCTTTCCAGAAAGCTACCTAGCCAACAACCTACTGCTTTTCTTGCAAGTTTCACTGGACCATTTTCCATAAAATTTGTTCATTATATTATCATAATCTGCCTCAATTCTGAAAATATTCAAGAGTCTGTCTGTATGGCCTGCATTCAGTAATTTGGGTCTATAGGGCATGGTGATGCTTCAACTATAATCCCAGTATTTAGGAGGCCTAGCTAGAAGGGTTGTGAGTTTGAAGCCTGTCTGGGCTGCATGGCAGGACATTAACTCACGAAAGAAAGAAAGAAAGAAAGAAAGAAAGAAAGAAAGAAAGAAAGAAAGAAAGAAAGAAAGAAAGAAAGAAATCGTTCTCAATATTGCATGTTTTAAGGAAGAGTTGAAGGTTTGCTAAGCTGCCTGACAAAACAAAATAATCAGTTGCTCCTTAGAGGGAAACCCTGTAAGATTTGTCACTGTAGAAGGTGATGTTATTGTCCATTTCTAAAATACAAAGTGTTGGCAACATCTATAGAGTGATTACTAGTACCTGCAGGATGACTCATCTGTACAGTGACACATCTTGGCCTTAGAATTTGTGATGAATTATTCTTTCAGATGGAAAAGCCCAAGAAGAATTCCAGAGTCAGGAATGACAATAAGTCTTATTGAAATTTCCACATGAGTATAAAGACTTAATTTCACTGATGTTACCAAACAATCTTGGCTATACCATTGTTGTCTTTGTACTCCTGGTATCAACATTTTAACCCTTTTGCTTATCTGTCAGGTTCTCTTATGAGAGTCTCTCTCTCCCTCTCCCTCTCTCCCTCTCTCTCTCTCTCTCTCTCATCTTCCTCTCTCTCTCTCTCTCTCTCTCTCTCTCTCTCTCTCTCTCTCTCTCTCTCTCTCTCTTTCTCTCTGTATTTTGGGGAGGTGGGAGGCAAGAGTCCCAGGTATAATCTTATAAGTTTCTAAACTTTTATGCATTCTATGACATGGGATTGCGTACTATAGAAAGTTTAAGTGTGTGTGTGTGTGTGTGTGTGTGTGTGTGTGTGTATGCCATAATCTTCAGTCAACATAGTTAACAGAAAAAAGGCAACATGAGGCACATTACAGCTTAATATTATAATAGTATTTGAGAAACCTTAAAAGGGTGAAGTACGGTTGTAAAGAAGAATTTAGGCATTAAAATGTATTTCTTAATTGCAGGTTTGACAAGCTAACCCTCCAGGCATATGATTTCCTTTGTAAATAAAGTTTTATTAGAACACAGCTGTCCTGCCTAATTTGCATAATGCTTTCTTAATATGAATATCAGAGTTGAATAAGGGATTTTCTGCAAGCATTAACAAATCTGCTTTCATCTTAGTATATTAGCTGTATAGTCAGATGAAACTGATATCAGTTTTTTATTCCAAAAAAGAAAAAAAAAAGATATGGGGGATTCTTTCTACAATATGATAATGAATATCTTACTCAACTTCTCTAAATCTTAGTATATGATGTATAACAAATCAATCTGTTTATATTAATATAATATTTTGCTATACCTAACAGAAGTTTATGCTCATTAAATGTTACAGTGAACTGTGGCTTTGGTTCAAATGAAAATTCAAAGCTCTAAAATTATTTCCTTCTATGTCCAGGCAACTAGAAATAGTATAATTTATCTGTAAGAAATGTGAAGAGCTGCATTAAGTATAGTATAGAAATAATAAGGTTTATTTAAGACTCACCATTTGAGTGTATATGAAGTCATTATATACTTGGAATACAGTTAAGGTTATATAATGTATTATTTTAGGAAACCACGAGAATAAAAAATTTAAACGGTAAAAAGGCTTCTTTCTTAGAACCAAGAGGAAAATGGTATTTAAAAGAAATTATATTGATAACAGTATTACAAATATAAAGGTTGGCATGAAGTACCATGACTTTAAGGCAGCAGATTAGATAACTTTAATGGGATAGGCAAATAGCAAAAAGAGAAACCATGGCCGGACAATGGTGGCACACGCCTTTAATCCCAGTACATGGGAGGCAGAGGCAGGTGGATTACTGAGTTCAAGGCCAGCCTAGTCTATAGAGTGAATTCCAGGACAGCCAGGGCTATACAGAGAAACCCTGTCTCAAAACAAAACAAAACAAAACAAACAAACAAACAAACAAAAAACAAAAAAAGAGAAACAATGAAAATTAAGTTAGAACTAGAAAATCTGAAGACAAACTGGAAAAGCAAAGACATATAAACAAACTATCTTATCACAACCAAGTAGAATTTACCCAAGATTACTCTTGGCTCCATACTGAGGCTGTCTCAAGCAATAAGAAACAAAACAATAAAAAATAGCCATAATACTTTCATAATCATAATTTTAGCATGCTAGGGTGATAATTTTCTCAACTTCTTAATTTTATTTTTACTTTATTATTAAAAATATTTTTGAAATAAATTAAAACACACAAACACACACACACACACATAATTAGCCAGACCCAAATACTATACAAGTTGATGAACTTACTGCAGTTAGAACTGGCATTTTAAAAGGAAGCTGTGAAGCTCCACGTTAATTTTATGTACTTACCCACCACTAAAAGAAAAAACCCTTTTCCATTGCTTGTATCCACTTTTCCCTCATTCTCTTATATTTGTATTTCTTCATGTTATACTGTATATATAATGTGCATCTGTTTACATATATATTACTGACTAGATTCTACATGAGACAGAAAATGTCAAGTTTTTAAAAGAACAAATTTATATAAATGCCAGTGCTAAAACTATATTAATGATGAAGGATTAAATGCAGTTTCATATTTATCTGGCATGAACAAGAATATAGAACCTCTCTCAATTTGGTCGCCTGTTTATTGAATTAAAGAATCTGCTCAAAAGTGCAAATAGAAAATTTCTTGATTAGAAACAAATAATAAATTTTATACAAGCAGTTGAAATGAATTTTGTATATAGGAAACGCTAATGAACATGAACACACACACACACACACCACAACTATTAGAATAAACAAATGCAGAAAGAATTCAAGATACAAGACCAGTATAAAATGAGGTGGAATGAGGAGACTGCTACGGAGATAAAGTGCTTGATGCAAAGCACTTTGGACTGGTGCTCCAGTTTCCAGAACTCACTTAAAACCTAAGGATGGATAGTGGCTATCTAGAATTCCAGGGTTTAGAGGTAAAATAGATCAATGGATCCCTAGGGTAACTGGGTACCTAAACTAGATGGTAATGACTAGCCGTGTAGCTAGGTTCAGCAAGAATATATATATATATATATATATATATATATATATATATATATACATATATATATATACACATATTCAACACACATGCCAAAAATATATTTTATATGCTACAAACAAAATCTAAAACATTCATTTATAAGAAATATAAATAGAATATAAATACTTCGTAATACATTTAAAAAAGGAAGTGCATGACTTGGGCACCAAAATCATCAGTTAATGTATAAAACATCATTGAAAGAAAGTTAAAGATGGAAGACTGAAATTGTTAAGATGGTCATATTCTCCAAAATAATATTCATATTCAGTGTATCATGATATTAGCTGCTGGTGTTTTGTTGTCTTGGGTTTTTTTGTTTATTCATTGGTTTTGTTTGTAGATATTGGCAGCTTGGACATGGAACTTAAGTTGCAGAGCTAGAGAGATGCCTCAGCAATTGCTAGTGCTAGTACTTGCTACTCTTGCAGTAGGTCTGGCCTGGTTCCTTACACCAGCATTGGGCAGCCTACAACTGTAGTTCCAGGTCCAAGGGATCTGTCACCTCACATCTGAGGGTGCTAGGCATTCACACATACTACACATGAAATAAAAATAAATATTTTTCTAAAAAGATATAAGTGGGAAGTTGGAAGGAAGCCAGACATATAGGTTTCACTGCAATAAAATTTAGTGTACAGAAAAATAGTCCTTACAGAGGGGTTCATTTGGTTTTGAGAGTGATGGTAAGATGGAAAATGCAATACAGAAAGGATAGTCTTCAAATAAAATATCAGGACAACTAGATAGATATGTATATGCGAAAGCATAAAATTGAGCCCTACCGCATACTGTATACAAAAATGTAACTTTAAATGGACCATGAGCCTGTGTATGGCATCTTACTCTGTGGAACTCATAGAGGAGGTTAGATTGGATTAGATGGAGGTTTCTAGGGTCAGCAAAGCATATGGGAAAATATGTAAATAAACTGGATTTCATTAAACCTAAATGTATATGCTTCAGAGAACAAAAGTAAGATCTGAAGAGATACCAAAAATTGAGAAATGCTTCCCAAATCAAATATTTAAGGAAGAATTTGTATCTAAAATATTTAAAAAAGAGATGAATAAAAGTGGTGAAAAGATTTAAAAAATATTTCTTAGCCCAAACAGGATACTAAAACAGTTAGTAAGCACACAAAAAGATAGACTAGTGCCATATTCAGCCATCATCAGAGATGCTTCCTCCTACTAGAGATGGGAAAAGATACAGAGACCCAAGTCCCAAATAGTATGGGTGCACACAAACACACACACACACACAGACACACAAACACACACACATACACACACACACACACACACACACACACGAAGAGGGAGGGAGACAGACAGACAGACAGACAGAAGCAAAAACTTTGGAACACAGCTCTAAATGGGATGTTTCCATCAAATCCATCCACTCAGAACTCAGGAAACTGCCAGGAAGAGGAGGCAATGAGTGTAATCCGCAGGAGATGTTGGACATCAAGGGAACAGTGCCCTCTTAAATCAACTAAGCAAGTCATATATGAAGTCACAGGGACTGAAGCAGGAAACGCAGGTCCTGCGTGGATCCACACTGGGTCCTCTGCATGTATATTGTTTCTCCATTTAGCATTTTCATGGAGCTTCAGTGTTTGTGTACCAGTGAGCCTCTGATCTTGTGCCTGCTTTTAGGCTCCTTTCCTTCTATTGGTTTGCCTTGTCTAACTTCAATATGGTGGGTTTTTTTTATCTTATTATATTTTATTTCTTATGTTATCCCTTAGTGAAAGAAAAGGGAGTGGGCCTCTATGGCAGAGGAGCTGGAGAGCAACCCAGAGGACTAAAGTGAGGGGAAATTAATCAGGATGTATTGTATGAGGAAATCTATTTTAAATAAATTGGAAGTGGTAACATCATTAGAAATTTGGGAAATTCAATTCAGAATCAAAATGAGAAGCTGACACCTATAGAATTGATTGAAGTAAAAAGGGGCAGTAATAGTTATTGGCAAAGGTTTTGACAAAACTGAACTTTCTTTTTTTTTTTTTTGAATTTCTTTTTTTTTTAATTAGGTAATTTCCTCAATTACATTTCCAATGCTATCCAAAAAGTCCCCAATACACTCCCCCCCCCCAGTCCCCCACCCACCCACCCCCACCCCTTGGCCCTGGCATTCCCCTGTACTGGGGCATATAAAGTTGGCAAGTCCAATGAGCCTCCCTTTCCAGTGATGGCCTACTAGGCCATCTTTTGATACTAATGCAGCTAGAGACAAGAGCTCTGGGGTACTGGTTAGTTCATAATAATGATCCACCTATGGGGTTGCAGTTCGCTTTAGCTCCTTGGGTCCTTTCTCTAGCTCCTCCATTGGGGGCCCTGTGATCCATCCAATAGCTGACTGTGAGTATCCACTTCTGTGTTTGCTAGGCCCCGAAAACTGAACTTTCTATTCTGACCTCTGAGCATACTAGGCATTCACACATCCACTTTGAAAAACCCTTTGGCCATTCCTCAAAAGGCTTGCCATAAAATTAGCCTATGATCTCAGCAATAGCATTCTAGCAGTATGCCCAAGAGAATTTGGGAAACAAATCTACATAAAAGTTGATAGAATTTCTATATGGCAAAGTATTATTTGACCATAAGAATGAATGGTTTGTAGATGCTGCAACATCAGTTACAATTAAAAGTCTGCTGAGCACTGGACATATGTGCTAGAAACAGAACATGGGTACTCTAGAAGAGCAGCAAACAATCTTAGCCTCTGAGTCATCTCTACAGCCCCCATAATAAACTGTTTTTCTACCAATGATGAAGTCAGTAAATGCTTTTTCACATTTGTAGAAGACACACTCTTAAGCTCAAAGCAGAGTGAAAAGCTTTAAAATAGGGTGTCTGCATATCAAACAAATTATTCCAACCATACATAGTTGTAGTTCCTAAGTTTAGAGGTAAGGTATTCATTTTTAGTATGGGCTATAATTGAATGTGAGAGTCTTCTGTCTCAGCCTCTGGAGTGCTGTGATTACAGCCATACACAACGTTTTTCTTATGAGACAGAGTCCCATCTCCCAGGATGGTCTGTCTGAATGAGGATGACCTTGAACTCCTTGTCTTCCTGCCTCTGCTTCCTGAGTGCTAGAATTTCAAATCGATAATACTGTGTCTTTCCTATGGATGCTAGGTATTCAACCCAGGGCTTCATGTAGAGTAGGCTCACATCCTACCAAATGAGCTACATCCTATCATCCTCTTATGCAGAGTTTAAAAAATGAAGTGAAATAAAGCTGTACTGGGGTAAAGAAAAAGAATGGAAAGGAATAATATATAAATGCTAATTTGAAAATGTAGGTAGCCATGTTTATATCAGACAAGGCACAATTGAAGACAAAGAGGTTGAATTTTATACAAAGTCACTTATAGCAGTGAATATAGTTAAGATAAAACAAACTCATGATAAAGCAGAGAAGGTAACATTGGCCTCACTGCTTTGGTTAAAATAACGTAGATCCAAGTGAAATGTGGAATATGGATTTAGCAACTATTGTCTTTAAATTACTACAGGTTAGCAGTCAGCCCACAGGGAAGTGTGTCTGATTACTGAATCAAAATGCCAGTGTGCCACCATCTCCACTATGCCCAGTTGTTTTACACTTAGCTAATTTCTTGCCTGTGACCTTTATCACCCAGGGGATAGGGAAATATAAGTCCCAAGGAATGGAATTCGCAACAATGGAAATTATGAGTGAGCAATAAGAATAATATAGAACAATTATACATAACTCAAAGTGATAAAGATGGCAAATGTGCTAGTTGATCATCTTTTACCATAAATTTTTGCCTGTAAATTTAGATGAAGAAGGAGATAGTTCTAAGGCTGAAACTCTGAAGCATGGAGATCTTTGTGTCTCCTAAAGGACAGTGCATCCGCATTCACTTGGCTTTGTGTTACAAAACAATGCCGCCTTGGACATTTTTAAATCACTGTTTTAAAATCACCACTTGCTTTTTGATTAAAGATGTCACCTTTGATTAAAATACCCAGCTTCATTTCCTCTCATTGTGTTTGTGTGTATTCAGTACTCTAATTTACCCTGTTTGGAAATTTTCTCATTTTGATTTTGTATGCCTCCATGGCCACAAAGCATATTAAGACACCTGGGCTTTTCATGCTCAGAGTCATAAATCCAGCTAGCTAGCTGGCATAAATAATCCATCACTGAAAATCATCTATCATATGGAATGTGCCACAGTAATTGCTCTCGGTACCTAGACAGCATTTTTCTTAAAATATACATTAGTCCTTTGCTCAGGCTATAGCTCAGAGGTAGAGAACATGCCCAGTATACACAAAGCCCAAGGTTCAATCCCCAGCAAGAACATCAAAAAGTACATTCAACATCTTAAGTATTTACCTCTCTCCTTCTCTTCAGAATGGCCATGTAACAAAATCCTGTAACAAGGTCTTATCAGTCAAATGGATAGGGAATTCCCACAGGGGAGTTTACCCTGTGGCACAGGAACTAAGCTCCCAAATCCACCCAGCTCCCTGGATGGAAAAGTCACTGTATTCATCTGTTCATGCCTTCAGCCTGGTTCAAAAGCAGTTTTGTTTAAGCAATGTGCTTACATTTCTGTACATTGCTACTTTATATGTGTGTTCAGTGTTCAGACAAATTGACAATGATTCAGTAATAGAAAGCAAGAGAGACAGGAATGAAGAGCCGTATGGAATTAGGAAAACCAAATATTGATTGAAGTATTCTGGTAGTAATCCCCAGAGAGGCATGAGGTTAGGGTGGTGCTCAGTGAGTTAGCTGAGTGAATGAAGGACCAGCCTGGAGACTTCAAATGATGATCAGCATGTATGACGAAGAGCACAAATTCTTGCATTTCCATTGAGACAGGATGGTAACACTCTCCCTTAACCTTCCATACAACTTGTTTTGAATACACCACACACACACACACACACACACACACACACACACACACACACACACACACATATATATATATATATATATATATATATATATATATATATATAGAAGCAAAATTATAGATATTGGTAAAGAGAGTGACTTATTTTCAGAGAAAGGAAAGTAAAACTAAACTTCTGCTTCCTCCACACAGCTGCATTGACTCTTTTCCTATCTATGGGAACTGTTCATGCAGAAATGCTTGAGATGGGCAGAGGAATACATTATATGTTGCATAAGCTTTCTCTCTTTGCAGTTAAGCTCATAAAGCTGTATGAAAAGTTGTTTTTCAGCCATGAAATAGTAAGTAAGAACAAAATGAATACAAGGAAAATTAATGAAGCAAAGAGATGACACAGAACTATAGAGCTATATTCATGTTTTTCTGGTATCTGTATGCTAGACAGAAGCAGTTCTTGGTATGTGAACAGACAGTGGATACTTTTAAGGAGTCAGTGCATGTCTTGTAGGGGAAAATTTAGAAAATGGTATTGTTTTTCGAGACACTTTTACTATGACTTAAAGCACTGTGCCAATGTCTACATATATGTTATCCCCTTGATTTTTATGACTGTCCTATGAGTCAATTATTGATTTAATTCCCATTACTATAATGAGGAAAGTGACAGAAAAAAAATCCTTAGATTTCCCCTGGGATCACCCTATCATATCGATTTTATGATTGTTTCTCCCTAAGACGTGCTCCTGCAAGCTGACCATGATTTCAAAAGTAACTAAAGTCGTTGGTGAATTTCTGTAAATTACTTCAGTGTTTGCTTACATTCTGCAACTATGAATTCCTACAAGTAGAAAATTATGTGAGCTCATTATATTTGGAAGCCAATTAAAATATTAATGAAAGCCATGATATGAACAATGATGTCAGGGCAAAGGTTTCTAAAGTCCCCTTTTTGTTTTACAAGCATGAGGACATGAACTCAGTTCCAAAACCACATAAAAGCCAAGCCTGGGAGCATGGGCCTGTCATCTGGTGAAGCAAAGACAGGAAGGAAGACCCGAGGCTTGTCCACTAGCTAATCTGGTTGAATCAATGAATGCCAGATTCATTCAGAGACACTGTTGCAAATGGTAAGGCTGGTTGAGGAAAATACCTCCTGCTGATGTTTGGCCTCCTGATGTACTAGCACACAAGTACACATGCATGTGAACCTCTGCATGCATGCACTTATGTACACATGAACATGTGCACATATATAGTTCTAATTTCAGAAAAATCAAGACTCTTCTAAAACACAGCATGGTTATTTTAAGTCAGATATCAAAACTGGCAACATTGTAACTGAAACCTGCCTTACATTATTAAATAAATATGCCTAGCAGAATTTCTATTTTAGGGAAAACAATGTCTCTAGGTAAAATATAGCCTCTTCACTGCCCCAGATCCTTTGTGTGTCTATATTGATCCTATGACACTGCAAGCTTCTGAGGTTTTTTTTTTTTTTTCAGTTTTATGAGCCCATTCAGACATTTAATATATTCTTGCATTCATCAGTGTTTTGTTGCAATGAGCAACATATAAAAGAAATCATTTAAAGGAGGAAAGGTTTAACTTACGGTTTTAAAGGTTTCAGAGGTCTAAAGTCAGCTGGCTTCATAGTTTTGGGACTGAGTCAAAGCAGAATTAATGACTGAAGGAGATAGTGACAGTGGATGCTTACCTCACAGAGACAATAAAATGGTTACAGTTGGATTGCTAACTTGACAGAATAGAGAACTAGTTAGAAGATAGCTACTGGACATGTCTTGATGGGTTATCTTGACTGAGTTAATTGAGGTAGGAAGGCCTGCCCACTATGGATGGCAACATTCCCTGGGTGGGATGCTGAACTATATAAGTGAAAGTGGAAGCTGAGCAGCAGCATGCATCCATTATTCTCTCTTCCTGTGTATCCATAATAATGTGATCACTGGCTTCAAGCTTGTGCCGCTTTTACTTCTTCACCATGATAAACTATAAACTTGACCTGTGAGCCAGAATAAACTCTCCCTTAAGTTGATCTTGCAAAAGTATTTTGTCATAGGAACTGGAAGTTTGGAGGAGGGACTAATATATAACCCATTCCCCTCCCAATTTCACATCCCCAGTAAAGACCAAATCCAAAACACATAAATTTAAGGGATATTTTATATTCAAAGCACAGCAGTGCTATTGAATTACTTACAAGTGTTTTGAATGTCTGTGTTTGGGTAAATTGAGGTAGGCTTGTTATTATACAGATAGATTCAAACTGTATCAAATAAAGTTCCCAAAGCTTATTCTCCACAACTGAGATTAAACTATGGAACAACCAATCCTATGCATTTTTTTTCAAATATTTTCTCACTGTGAAAAGAAGTAGGAAATTAGAGATTTCTATTAAGCAGGATGGGAAATTGGAGATTTGTGAAATTTCAAGCACAAGCAATTTGTTGTTGGTTTTATCAGAAGTTCAGAATGTGGTGCTAACCCCCTCTGTCTCCCTCTCTCTCTCCTGCAATTGGAGGGGATGTAGGCATGTACAGAGATCTGGACATTAGAAGAGCCTCCGGGCTCTGTTTTAGTTTACCTCATCTCTGTCGCCTACTACAGACTGCGTATAGTGAAGAGTAGATCATATTCCTTGAGTGTGAGGCAAAGATTGAAAAACATGCGTCTATATCTTGCCAAGAATCAATATCACTACATTAAAATGTAATGAGGACTGTATATCAGAAAATTCAGTGTTCAGCTAAAGTATGGATATGGGAAAAGCTGAAAATATTTTATATGTGATGCTACTGTCTTCTGCTAAGAAATAGTGTATGTTTAAATGAATGAGCTATATAATATTTGAATTTAATCCTAAGGACATAAAATATTTAATAAATCATAACTTTTTAAAGAGGAAGGGTAAATTTGTTTCTTCGTTGATGTCATATAAAATTTTTACTTCAAGCTCCCCTTTCAAAATATACACTTCCAATAATTCTAGTTAGAGACCAAGACTTCAACATCACATTTACCTCTCTTTTAATTCATTTTAAGAATTTGTGATCTCAACTATCATTTTTATATGAGTTAATTAGGCATGCAATGCAGGAGGAAAAACAGAAGAAGGATTTAGAGTTACTGTGGGATACCACAGATCCCCCAAATGGATGAAATGGGAATTTATCCATCAACTGAACCAAGCATTATAGCCAGACCCTGGACTATAAAGATGCAACTCCAGCTACTGAAATAGATGGAAGTGCCTCTTAAAGACCTCTACTGGTCCATAATTGTAAAATGCTCAGAGGCATTTTGGTTGTTTATGCAATTAAAAATAAATGCTCTGCTTCCTTCTCTGGGACATATCTTTTCATCAGCTACAGATTCTACCATAAAGCTATGCTTTCTGAAGTGTACAGAGGCTGTTCAAACTTGAACGTTTTCAATGTCAACATAAAACTTAAGGGTCATGACTGGCCTTTAAAGTATCTACTATGAAGAACCTGTGTTTACACATCTGATACATGCCAGGAGATCACTAATCAGGTAAATTCATAGAGGCAGAACCCGTTTATGGTACATTAAAATAATGGATGTTCACTGAACGCACACCCATTGTGTATTTAGTTATGACATAATTCACATGTTGGCTGCCACTCTATGGGCCTCCACTCCTAGATTTCACTAAATAAATATCCCTTCTTGTTTTCTAGAGCTCACCATGGAAAGTATGTGTCCAATGTCGAGTCATGGGATTCAGTACTTGCCTGAGTTCTTCCCACCCCAGAATACAGTTCTCTATTGCCTAGTAGAACATTTCTTCTCCCTATCACCTAGCCTTCCTATTTTGCTTTCTGTTGATGTGATCAACACCATGACCAATTGCAACTTGGGGAGAAAAGGGTTTATTTCAAATTACAGTTCCCAATCACAGCCATCATTGTTGGAAGCTAAGGCAGGAACTCAAGCAGGAGCTGAAGCAAAGATGGTGGAGGAATGTTGCATACTGGTTTGCTCCCTGGCACAAGCTAAGCTGCCTTTTATACAGCCCAAGCCCTTGTGCCTAGAGATGATGGCATCCACAGTGGGCTGGGCTGTCCTACATCAATTATAGAGCACCCCACAGACATACACACAGACCAGACTGATAGAGGCAGTTCCTTAGTTGAGGCTCCCTCTTCCTAAGTGTGTCAAGTTGGCAACCAAAAACAACAATCCTGCTAGCCGTCTTCCTTACCTCCTAAGTTACTTCATTTCTTCCTTTCCCAGAGCCCACAGGCATGTTTGGTAACACCTCTCAGTTGTCTCAGACAGTAAAAGAGACATACTACACTCTAATCTGTAATTTCTAAACCAGTCATCCAACAAACTCAGTTTTTTTCTTGACCATGCCTAGTCTTTCAAAAATCTCTGCAAGTCATAGGACATAGTTCTTATTGCAAACATGAACCCATAACTGCAAGTCTGCATTGCATAAGGTTATCTGTACATAAAAATGATACATTGTAGTGCACAATAGGTTTCAAGGGTGATAGCTTGAACAAAAGTCCTTGAAAGAAAGGAAATTCCATGAGAAACTTCCAGAACTGTGATCACTGTAATTGAATCTCCTCTCAGAGTAATTTCAAATTTATTTTTATCAGTAGCCTCTCCTACCTGAAATAGGCAAGATATTGAGAACACTGATTATTTTAATCATAGAGAAAGCCCTGATTTTTATTAATTTTTTAAAAATCACATTAATTTTGCTCTGTAATTCTGTGCTTGTACCTTCAACATTTTCACAGTGATTTTTGTTGTTGTTACTGTTGCTTGCTCCTCAATAAGGAAAGCACATACGTTCCTGTCATAGACTCATTTAGCACATGTGGAACCATATTTTTTTAAGTTTTTTTTCAGTTGTAATAATTTATTATAACAACAATAGGGAATTAATACAAGCTTATTATGATTAAACAGGCAATTGGCTATTTTTTCCTTTGCTATAGAAAAATATTTATTTATTTAATTTTTATTTTTTTATTTTTAAGTACATCAGTGCTGTTCTTTTTTTTTAAATTTTTATTAGATATTTTCTTCATTTACTTTTCGAATGCTATCCCAAAAGTCCCCTATACCCTCCCCCGTCCCTGCTCCCCTACCCACCCACTCCCACTTCTTGGCCCTGGCATTCCCCTGTACTGGGGCATATAAAGTTTTCTAGACCAAGGGGCCTCTCTTCCCAATGATGGCCGACTAGGCCATCTTCTGCTACATATGCAGCTAGAGACACGAGCTCTGGGGGTACTGATTAGTTCATATTGTTGTTCCATCTATAGGGTTGCAGACCCCTTCAGCTCTTGGGTACTTTCTGTAGCTCCTCCATTGGGGGCCTGTGGAACCATGTATTTTTTTTTTTTAGATGATCTCATAATGATTTACATCTTATAGCATGACCCCCACCCCAATGTCTGTCTGGCACACATCACATGTGGATTTTGGTACTTCCCTCACTTTCTTAACATAAAGGTAAGCAAGCAGTCCTATTACCTGAGGTTTGAGACAGCCGAGTTTTGTTAGAGGGTATGTGGTAGGAAAGCTCAGGCCAGTTGAGTCAAAGACTGGAACATTCTAAGTGCCTCTAAGCATCAGTATCTTTTTAAAAATCTACTTACAAATTCATGCCTGTAATTCTAGCACTCAGGAGACTAAGGCAGGAGGATTGCTGTTGATTCAAGACCAGCCTGGATTACATAGTGCCAGGCTAATCCAGGTCTAGGCCCCACAGTTGAGACCTTGGCTCAATTTACAATATGTATATTACATGTATATGTATACAGATATATGTCAGTTCTTGTTTTTTTTTTTTTTTTTTTTAATCTTAAAATAATCTTAGACTTCATTGGCAGAGGTCATTTGGAGCTAGCCATACTTTGTAAGATGTGTTGTTTCAGGCAAAACATTAGAAGAAAGGTGATCATGAATGACCTATAGTTTGTATTGCAGCTTTGTAGAGTGTAGACCAATTCCTTAATGGTTCTCATGTGGAATTAAAGTAAAGTTAAAATGAGAATTTGATAAGTAGTCTTTTAATATTATCTGTTCATATTCTTTTTAATTTTTTGGTCACTTTTTCAAGACAGGGTTTCTCTGTATAATCCCAGCTGTCCTGGAACTCACTTTGTAGACCAGGCTGGCCTCGAAGTCAGAAATAGTGCTGGGATTAAAGGTGTGTGCCACCACTACCCGGCCTCTTTTAAAAAATTTTTATGTTTCTTTTACTTGTTTGTCATCTTTGAGAATGTAGGACTCCTAGGTATGTTTTATTTAATAAACCAAAACCCTATATTATTAATTAATTCATAACTACATGCCTCTGATTTTATAAAAGTGTTTTCTTAATTAAGCAGAAATTCTAGAGCATCTGGCAATAGGTTAAGAGGTAAAATATTTTATTTTAGAAGGTGTGAATAAGTCTATGCCCCTTGAATCATGTACCACTACATTTATTTAGATTAGGTATTTGATTTGTACCAACAAAAAAATGCAACCAAAAAGTCAATTAAAAATACAATATGCAACCAGCTTTACTCCTCATATTTAAAAAACAAACAAGCAAAAAACAACAACAAAAAAACCAACTAATGTATTTTGAATCTCAGCGACCTTTTACTATGCAGCAGCTGCAGCAGTGGTTGCAAGAGATGCTGAGTTTATGTAAATTATACTTTCTATCCTTGAGGAATCAACTTTGTGAGACAATATTTAATCAGCTACAGAGAGTTTATTAAGGAGAGAAAGGAACATCTTTAACAGCATCCCTTCCATTATCGAGTCAGTTAACCACTATATAAAATGCCTTCAGTAGTAGATAAGAATATTAAAAATTAAAGATGAACCTTACATTTTACCCATAGAACCAAGGCTTTTTCTAGGACTGACTTTTAGCAAGGAGCCCAGTCTCACACAATTGTGAGATCACTGCAAGATATGTAATTGTTGCTTCTGTGAATGGTTTTCACAAGGTATTTGGGGGTCTATTAAACCTCGACAACATGAGACAGTATGCTGAGATAATAGACGAGACTATGGACAAGCACTGAAGCACAAGAAGAGGTAATGGGAGCTTTTCTAGCTCTGCCATTGCGCCAAGGGTTACATTATGTAATTCCCACTAACATTGGTTTTGTCTGTTTGGGGGTTTTGTTTGTCTAAGTTTGCTCATATTGCAAATAACCTGAATTGATCAGTTGGTTTTCATTCTCTTTGCCCCACACTTCTGCTCTCCCTCCCCACCTCTGCCCCTCCCCCACCTCTGCCCCTCCCCCCACTTCTATACCTTCTTCCACCTCTCTCATTAATGTTGTCATTACACATTTCTTTCTGCCCTCTGTCCATTCATATGAATATGAAACAATATAAATATTCCTAAATGTCCTCTTGCCAAATCTAAATAGCTAAATCTCTAATCGGAGGATAAATGTTGGTGATGCTCACTCTTCTTAACTGTGTCCCTGAAGGCCGTTTGTCTCCAATTTTGAACTTACAGGTGTCTAGATTTAGTGTATTGTATCCCCAGAGTTCCCTGAATGCACAGTTTCTGCTAGAGCATATGTTTAATTTTTCACCCATTCCATGTCATCTTTTTTTTTTTTTAATTGTTACTTATAACATCAGGCTCTCATGTAGCTCAGGCTGGACTTACATTCTGCTGCCTTTGATTCCCAGGATCTGTGCCTTACTACATGTTTTAAATAAGCTTTTCTTTGGATAGATTGATTTCTTGCAAGGTATTGAAATAAAAATGACCTTTAGAATAACTTGTCTTATTACATAAGCAATAAAATAAAGAGCATCTAAACTAATGTAATTATAAACATGTAAAGATAACCTATTTCTTACAATAGAATAGGAATTTGTAAAAATAGAAATAGCCACAAAACTAGAAACATCACAGTTTGAAAAAATACCATGTTGCTATTTTTGGAAATGAGCTATAAGTGTGTATCTGAATTATTGGCCAAAATTGAGATAAGAAAGGATATTTGTATGATATTAAACTATCCTTTCACAAGATAACCTTTCCATAGATTGGAAGATACTAAGGAGCATGAGCTAAATATGGTGTTGGATTCTGGACAGAATCCAGAACCAGGAAAAAAAAAAGGCATTAATATAAAATCATAAAATTAGAACAAAGTGGTTAGATTAATTAGCTGTATCATACCAAAGTGAAGGTCCCTGGTTCTGATAATTTTGCATTAGTTATAAGACTTTAATATTTGGAGAAGCAGAGAAGGCCACATGGAAACTCTGTATATCTTTCAACTACTTTGTAAGCTAGTTATTCGTAACCAGATTCAAATAATAAGAAAGGCATGGCAAGTTTTTATAGTCTTATGATGATTTATAAAAGAAGGTTAAGGGTTAGAGTCAAGGGCCAAGGGTAACATCCACATGATGCCCTGAGTTCAGTCCCCAGCATCCAAAAGAAGCAATGTCAAAGATGAGGAAAGTTGTGGGAGAAATTATCAGCCACATTTATGGCTCAGACCTGACACTGGATATAAATGGCAACTCTTTCAGTGATTTGCCAAAGGCCAGCCATTGATGGTCAGCTCTTAGATCCCATTTTTACCACTTTACAAACATCTACAATTTAACTGTTTCATTCTCATAACTACTAAGTAGGTGGAGTTTACTGTAAGCATAGAAGATTTTCAAGTTAACACAGTGGAGTTAGCATTCAAGTCCAGATTTCCTCATTCTTAATACAGTTTCCTCATTCATACTCTCAAATTATTCATATTCCAAAATGCCATTACTCCTCCCCTTTGTTTGACAAACATTCGTTTAGAATGTACTAGTCAAAACACTGCACCAAGCATGATACATATCAAAAGGATATGACTTACTAAGGGTCACCTTTAATAAGGTAAATTTTTAAGGAAAAAAATTTTTAAAAAGTGGGCCAGGTAGAAAGGGCAATGAATATTATTTGAAGCAAATATGGTAGCTCTGCCTCCAGAGATAGCAAATGTGCAACTGTTACAGACCTGACCTTGAAGTATCTAATCCCCACTGCCTTCTTCTTGGAATTCTCTGTAAATATTTAGTGCCCTTCCCCCAAGAAAGGGACAGTTACAGACTACAGTTGGGAAATAATCATTATTTTCTTCAAACTTACTTTACAATGGAAGTTGTCTAAGGATTAGCAAAATTCTCGCTTCACTGAAAGTCTTCAATTAGCCTTGCTGCCCACACATCTCTGTGGTCCAACTGGGTAAACTCATCCCCCCCGTGTGGTGCCATCAATTGGGTCTGGCCAAGATTGTAATGACTCTGGTAAGACAAGGAAAGCTGCCAGCTGGATCATTGTCAGGAGAAAATGTGTCAGTCTGATTTTGGAACGCTAACCGTCATTCTGTTCTGGCACCAGCACGGGAAAGGTGTAGCTTCTAAACATTCAAAGCATGCTGTCTTGGTTTTAAAGGAAGAGCCTATGACAGGGGTTTCCACAACTTTATATGAGTTTCACCTTAAAGGAGAGGGAGAGACAGCAGTCTTGTTTATCTCTAAAGATCCTCTCATTGGAACGCCCTCCAGACGGAAGCGATGGTTCCAAAGATCATGTGATCATATTATACAAATGATCTGAATGGCTTTTCCTTTGTGGTTTTCACATGGAGATCTGCCTTGAATGAGGATGAGTTCAACATCATGGGCACTTGAAGCTATGATATTTAGGATCTGTTCTCTATTCCACTTTGACATATTTCAGTTTAGTCATGTTCGAGGACGTTAAGTACAGATAATTATGCCTCACATGAGGGGTGGTTTTGCATCTGCTTTGGGATATTATTGCTTTGTGGTATATACATATATATCATTTACAGCTGTATTTGAACACGATTTAATACCACATAACAACTGTTCCTCGGGCACAGTTAAAACATGTGAGTCCTTGATTGTACCCTCTACAACATAACCTGGGTGACAGAAAACTGAGTTTCATATGCTTTACTGTAGTGTGTGACATTTACCTGCCAAATTTTACTTCCAGGTTTTGAATAAATAGATATCATGTATTTAGGATCACTGACTTTGTTGTAAGTTTCTTTGTTCTAAGTTTCATTGCCACATTAGAAACTGGATTTAAAAAGCTTAGAAACTTGAAGCATCCAGTGGCGGCAATTTCAGTTGTCTTCTGTTTTATGCCTTGATAGTCATTGTTAATAAAACTGGGTTCCCAATTATGTCAGGTAATATTTGTGCCATCAAATGTATTGTAAAAACTTTCAACCTTATCAGGCTTACAAATTTGATGTTTGTGAGACAGGGAGAGCTTGCAGACAACAGCATTATTACCTGAATTTGGTGTGTTTTTATTTAGTATGCTAACACTCAGTCATAGTTACTCATTCTACAGTAACCTCTAATACTTGCATGCTCTATCAATGTGCTAATTTTCTAAGACATTAAAGTGATTTCTGTTGCATAAATGATAGCTTTCATTGCTTATAAAATGCAATGACATACTCAATAATGTCTTCTTCAAACTTATATTGCATTGATTACATCTGGCAGTCCCATATGGTGAAACTAAGATACGACCTTTCCAATTAAATTATGGTTGAAAACCCACTTCTGGGGTAGAGCTCAGCAGTCTACTAAGTTTCTCAGTGACATTCAGAACACGAAATGATTTTAAGGGACTAAATTTTGCAATACAAGTGGGAACACAGAAGAAGGTTTTCAATCTGTATTAATTTATTTTGCAAAAAACCATTACTTAGACAATATGTTTTCCAATCTTATTCTAACCAAAGATGAGTAACAGTGCCTTGGCAAGAATCCGTGCTTTACATATCCCATATGGTTAAGGAAAAATACGAAGTTTCATACTTATGTGTGAAGAAAATGTTGAAGGGGAAAAATGTTCTTAAGGCAGATTTTGCAGCACCTCCTCCAAGACTTGGCCTTGGGGGATCCATTGGGAAACCATGGTCCCTTGCTACTGCATGCATCCACCCAAATGTCTCTGCACACATAAACTTCACTTTTGTTCCAGTTTTACCAGCACAGCATCTGTATTTCTATGTAGAGCTAATGTGTCTGTTATGTCTAGCTCATCTCCTGTCTTCTGCACTTGATAGTCCTCCTGAAATGCATATACTAACACCCGCCCCCTTCCTGGGCTATCACTAGTAGAAATCAGAATGCTATTTTTTTCCTGTCTTATGTACATACAATGAATTCCTCCTCTTACCTGTCTTACCTTTTCTTTCATTCAGCTAGAGCCATCTTTTCTCTGTTCAAAAGAGCTGCCTTTGCCTAACTTATGAATCTTCCCTGCCCAAGTATCTGAATACTCCACTTAGGTGTCCACTCCTTCTCTGCCCACTTCCCTCATTTAATCCGTGTTGGCCTCTCCGCTTTTGAACCAACTGACCCACAGTTTCCTTGGCCGTTGTGCCTGTGAATCCCGTACTGGAATCCCAGGATTCTGAAGCTTGCTTCCTTATCTTCCTCAGGCATGGAGCACTCCCTTAAAACTCGATTTGGTGAAATCATCCTCATCTTTGTGTGTAAAATTCCAACACTCCTCTACTTATTCACTGTCTTCTCCCATTGGTTCCCCTTCTTGGGATATTTATCACATTTCTCCTGTACTTTTAAAATAAGGTTCATTGTAGAGCTTTCTATAGTGTGGGGGTTTACCAAGCAGCATGAATAGAAGTCTGTTTACAGACAAGTTAATGTCCATAAAAAAATGAGAGGATGTTGAGGTGACCCATGCTTGAGAACCAGATCTGATTGACTATTTCCTGATTTCAAGAAGCCGTGTAGTTCCAGACAGTCTATTCCAAGTCTCTGAATAGCCACTGGCTAAGAAATTTTGTATCCACGTCACTTTCTCAGCAAATACTAGGCTCAGATCCATAAGTGGTTATACCCAGACAGCCCTGAGAGAGGCAGGCTAGTTACTGTCCTCATGGAAGTTGCACTCCACACAGCAATAGAAATCAACAGCCCAGGAACATGTGTGAAAAGCAAATGTGTGAGACGGTGAAGGAACAGATGAGCTGCCTTTAAAAGTGTCTTGCTTGTAAGTAGAGGTCAGGTGTGTCCTCCCCTAGTCTTCTCTGAAAGTTGTATAGCCAGGCATAGTCTACTTACTATCCTACCAGCTTGCCTTACAGTTTATATGTCCCTTTAAATAACCCTTAACAATATAGAGAATAACCCAGAATTGCTCCTGTCTAAAGGAAATGTGGGGACAAAGAGTGGAGCAGAGACTGAAGGAAAGGCCATCCAGAGACTGCCCCACCTAGTGATCAATCCTATCTGTAGACACCAAACCAAGACACTATTGCTGATTTTAATAAGTGCTGGCTGACAGGAGCCTGGTATAGCTATCCCCTAAGAGGCTCTGCCAGAGCCTGACCAATACAAATGTGGATGCTCCCAGTCAACTATTGGAATATGCACAGGGACCCCAATGGAGGCATTAGGGGAAGGACTGAAGAAGCTGAAGGGGTTTGTAATCCCATAGGTAAAACAACAATATTAACTAACCTGACTGCCCCAGAGTCCCCAGGGACTAAACCATCAACCAAAGAGTACACATGGTGGAACCCATGGATCCAGCTGCATAAGTGGCAGAGGATTGCCTTATCTGACATCAGTGGGAGGGGAGGACCTTGTTCCTGTGGAGGCTCGATGCCCCAGTGTAGGGGAATGCTAGTAAAATGAGGCAGGAGTGGGTGGCAGGGTAGGGAAGCACCCTCATAGATGCAGCAGGGAGGGAGGATATGATAAGTGGTTTGTGAAGGAGAAACCAGGTAGGGGATAACATTTAAAATGTAAATAAATAAAATAACCAATAAAACAAGAGAGCAATGAATCCAGTGTGTAGAATTTCTGATTTAAAACATTGAGGGTGCGGTCCCTAAAAATGCATTTTAATACCTCTTAATAATATCCCGACATAGAAATTGCCAGACCACTGAAAAACGCTGATCTAGAGAAATAGCTTTACTCTCTCCCTTTTTAATAATAGCTTATAAAAACATTTTAGAGCATGCCATTCTGAGTAAGTTACACTCTCCCAGAAGCCATTTAATCCAACACTTTTGCCTCACATTCGTGATGTTAATGACCCATAGAGATCACACACTCACTATCTAATCATAGTAGGATTTAAATCTTAAAATAACTCTTCCTACCTCACTCCCAAGGGGTTTTTGTTGCCTGTAGCTTTATTGGGGAAAAAAAAAAAAAACTACACATGAAGAGCTAAAATGCCGTCCATTTTAAGGGATTATGAAGTAAAGAACAGGGGAACAAAAAACTAGCCACAACCAAAAAGAAACCTGACCTGGGAGAGTCTTACATCTGCATCCACAGAGGACAGTGATCAACTGAACAGATGGTGCCAATGGTTGTGATTGTTAAGCCATGCAATTGCAAATAGGAATGTAATTTAACTCTCTTAATGTAATTATGGCAAAGTCAAAGAATTTTGAAATATGGCCTATCGCTAACCTCTTCCTAAGGTCCTAAACCCTTTAAAAGTGTTTCTTAGCAGTCACAAAGTTTGATATTTCCCAATTTAGGTGTTAATGCATTAATTAATATTTAATACATTAGCTACTATTATTAAAAGGCAGGCTTTAATAATAGTAGCTAATGTATTAAATATTACTTTAATAACTTTAAAATCACAAAATATCATAGCTAGCCACACCCGAAAGATTCTTCTTTTCATATATTCACATTTTCTATACAACTGTGACGTCCAATCAAATATATTCAGTGCTTCATTTCAGATCCCTCTCAGAGTTATGTCCATCCTCTCAGAATCTATTGGCTAGAGTAAGTTAAGATTCTTAGTATTAGCCCATGGGCACTATCATTTACTCCCAGTACTGGGCATGGTAGTAATGCTAGGAGCATCATGAGGAATATACTTATGGAAATGACCTAGATTCTAAGGCTTTCTGTGGAATGGTAAACTGTGCCAGGAAGCCTAATAGGTCGAGCAAGTCTGAGTCCCCACGAACTTGGGGTACATACCTGAGACACAAGCTGGCTTCCTGTTCCCTGCCAGATTCCTGGCCTGGAATACATGCTACACTTTCCATATAAGGAAATGTGACCTATGATCAACTAGGTCCAGAACAGAGTTCACTATGCTAATGAGGTACCTAGAGGCCCTGAGGACTTAGCCAATAAGTTTCCCTTCCCAGACCTACCTCCGTGCAAAAGGTACTTAATCTTGGGTCCACCCTGAGAAGTTGGCACACATCCATTTTCCTTGATGAACAACCAATAAACATTTTGAAACCAAGAACTGTCTCTTTCATCTACCATGGGGATTATGGAGAAGGCCTTTACCTACAGAGCTGATGTTTAAGTCTCCTGTAGAAGGCCTCTCTGTACCTCCAGCTAAGCACCACCAAGCTAAGGACAATCACTAATGACCTAAGCCAGAGCTCCCAACCCTGGCTCCACGGTAGACACCGTCCTTAGCCTGCTGGCACACCATGAATGGTCCCCGCCTTGTTGTGACCCATGAATGCCTGACACTTCATTCTGGACCCCTCTCTGTGGCACTCCAGCAGTGAGTAAATGTCCAGGAGTCAGGGAATACCAGCTTTGTCTTTCCCACATCTCAGACTGCATTTTCCTACCCATGGAACAGTGAGTGTCTCAGCGCTTCCCTGAAGCCCAGCACCTGCTTGGTGGTTGCATCAGTAAACATAGCCAAACTCCTCACGGCAGGACAGAACATAGACCCACAACTTTCTATCCGGTGTGTGTGGCTTTTCATCACCTGCAGACCAACGTCTTTTATTTTCCTCCTAGATACACTGACCCTGTCCTCAGAGCCCCATCTTCTAATTTTTGGTGTTGACTGTTTAGAGATACAGAGCATATACAAAACAAGCATGCATATTAATATTAATAATAACTTAAATTTCTAATATTTAAAATGAAAACATATAATCTATTCTAGGCTTTGAGGACTGCTTTCTGAATTTATTCTATAAAATTCAAATTGCCCTTGTGGATCTTTATTTTTGACTGTCTAAAAACCGTTTAGGTTTTACTTTTTTTATTCTGATAGTTGCATTCTTCATCTGAGAGCTCATCTAATATTATGGCCTTTGTATAACAGTGTATTACACTTGGTCCTGGAATTTACAGAACTGCATTATAATTTTAAGGGAGTAACTGTCTTTTGCCTATACCTGTTTTTTTCCCACAAGTAATTTAGTCTTTGGGTTATACTCCAATATTGAGGGCTTACAAACTAATAAATGACTAAAATGACTAACAATACTTCCGAGTATTTCTATTGTAGTTAAGTCTCATAGATATTATATTTATAAATTACAAACAAAACATTTTATGAACTTAACCATTTTTAGTAACTAATTGGTGAAGTGCCTACTCATTCTTTTTTTTTTTTTCCACTGATTTTTTTTTATTACATATTTTCCTCAATTACATTTCCAATGCTATCCCAAAAGTCCCCCATACCGCCCCCCACTTCCCTACCCTCCCATTCCCATTCTTTTGGCCCTGGCATTCCCCTATATTGGGGCATATAAAGTTTGCAAGTCCAATGGGCCTCTCTTTCCAGTGATGGCCGACTAGGCCATCTTTCGATACATATGCAGCTAGAGACAAGAGCTCCGGGGTACTGGTTAGTTCATCATGTTGTTCCAACTATAGGGTTGCAGATCCCTTTAGCTCCTTGGGTACTTTCTCTAGCTTCTCCATTGGGAGCCCTGTGATCCATCCAATAGCTGACTGTGAGCATCCACTCCTGTGTTTGCTATTTTTTTTTTTTTTTTTTTTTTTTTTTTGGTTTTTCGAGACAGGGTTTCTCTGTGTAGCCCTGGCTGTCCTGGCACTCACTTTGTAGACCAGGCTGGCCTCGAACTCAGAAATCCGCCTGCCTCTGCCTCCCGAGTGCTGGGATTAAAGGCGTGCGCCACCACGCCCGGCCTCATTCTTTATATAAACATTTTTATAGTTGTATTTGTGTTGGTTTTATTGTTTTATAGGGGTATGTACCTCTACCTTCTATTCTAAACTTTAAGTTTTTAAAATCTATTTTCTAATTTTAATCCTGTATACCTTGTCTTAGGTTCTATGTTATAATGAAATACCATGAGCAAATTCATGTTGAGGAGGAAAAGGTGTGTTTCATGTTATAACTCCCAGGTCACAATCCATCACTGAGTGAAATCAGGTTAGGATCTCCATCGAGGAGCCTGTAGGCTCAAATTAATGTAGAGATCATGGACAGATACTGCTTATTGGCTTGGTTCTCATGACTTGCTCAGCCTGCTTTCTTATACCACCCCAAACTACCTGCTCAAAGATGGCATTGTCCCCAATGGACTGGGACTCTCAGGTCAATCATTGATCCAGAAAATGCCCTACAGATTTTCCTGCATCTGTGGCAGCTGATCCCATTTGAGGTACTGCTTCTCAGATAATTCTAGCTTGTGTCAGGTTGACACAACCCTAAGCAGAGTATGCATTTGCATGCACGTCTCCATGAGGGTATGTGCACAGGAATGCAGGTTTCCTTGGAGGCCAGAGGCATTTAGACTTGATATGGCTTCTGGGATGTGAGGTCAGGTCCTCTTCAAGAGCCCTAACAACTAAACCATTTCTCCAACACCAGATATTTCTATTTTTTTCTTTTTTCTTTCATTCTTATTTGGGGCTTTGTACCATGCAGATATTTTTATTATAGCTCAGTTATATTCATTAATCTTTTTAAATGCTTTTCAAATCCTTGTCATTGTTAAATCTTCTCTATTTCAACACTGACTATACCTTAATACCTTTGAGTTTATATACAACAGACATCTATATATATATATATATATATATATATATGTGTGTGTGTGTGTGTGTGTGTGTGTATGTATATATATATATATATATTATATATGTGCATGTGTAAATGAGAATAGACATGGTGTACACACACACACACACATATATATACATGCATGTGTAAATGAGAATATAAATACAAATATATCATTAAGTGGAATAGTTATCATGCATTTTGAGACATTCCCATGATATCTCCCTAGAATGTATGATTGTATGCATGTATGTATATATGTATGTATGTATGTATATATGTATGTATGTATGTATGTATTTGCTATTAAAATCTGGTCGGCCATCAGTGGAAAAATAGGCCCATTGGTCGTGCAAACTTTATGTGCCTCAGTACATGGGAACGCCAGGGCCAAGAAGTGGGAGTGGGTGGGTAGGGGAGTGGGTGGGGGAGCATGTGGGGGACTTTTGGGATAGCAATGGAAATGTAATTGAAATAAATACCCCCCCAAAAAAACCCACCCAAACACATAAAATAAAAGCAAACATTTTTTTTAATTACATCAACAAAACAAAATATGGTCTTCCACCTTGAGAAGTGTTTGGTAGGTCTGTAAAGATAACTCTTCACACAGCCAGACAGGGAATGGACAACATTTAGAACAAAGAAACTATAGCATTATGGCGCCGACCAGAAAGCACACTGTTCAGGAAAATGCAGAAAGTGTTTTTGTAGTTGCAGAAAAACCGTAAAAATAAAATAAAATAAAATAAAATAAAATAAAATAAAATAAAATCTGGTCTATGTAGAATTTATTTTGATTGTGATACAATGCATACATTACTTGAAATTCTTTATATACATACTCATCCTGTTATACCTCTTTAAAGGTAATTTTTGGTTTGTTGGTTGGTTGGTTGGTTGGTTGGTTTTTTAAACATGATCTTGCATAGCCCCAGAGTAGTCTCAAACTACCAATATAGCTGAGAATAACCTTGAGCACTTGGTCTTCTGTTATCTACTTCACAACTTTCAGGCTATAGGCATATGCAACCATGCCTGATTTTATGTGTTGCAGGGCCACAAACCTAGGACATCTTTTGTGCTGAGCAAACACTCTGTCAATTTAACCATGCCCCAGCTGGAGAGTCTGTTATTTAAATAACAATTATCACTAAGTAAATAATCTATCTTAACCCACTAGTTTTAAATACCAACTTCTGTCATGTACTAAGTTGTATTTTAAGCCACCTTGTTTTAATTATAACTTTCTGGCACCTTATTTTCTGATATTTCTTTCTTTCTTCAGAATATTCTTCTTATGCTTATATTTTAATTGATTTTTACAATTTTAAGAGTTAATGTCTGTAATTTGTTTCTATTTTACTGTAATTGCGTTAACTTTATCAAACTATAGGGAGAGTTGACATCTTCATAGTGTTAACTATGTGGCCTCAAAATACAATGTCAGCTTCCAAACTCCCCAATCTTCTTCAGCTTTCTCAAAATCACATATGGTTTTTAGAGTTTATTTTTTAGAAGATTCCAAATAAAGTCTGGGCATTGAGCTTTGTTGAAGTCTCTCTGATATGTTCAAATTAATCTTTCTTTTTCCACAACTAGTTACTTCTACATGTTATTTGCTGGAATTGGACCACTTGTCCTGTGAGTTTTTCCTCTATTTTTATAGCCTAATGATGCTTAATAAGTGTAATTGTCATTGTTTTGGCAAGAACACTACATGGTGCATTAAGTAATCTACTTGGTTTTAGTCTATTCTTAGCAGTATTTCTGCTGTTCTTCTGTATAAATCTTCTTTATTTCATTTGAGTGTTTCCTACAGTTTATAATGACATCACCTCTGTGGAGGTAATTTGGCAGTATTTATGAAAATTACAAGTACTTGTGTCTTTTGACCTAGTAATTTAACTTCTAGGAATGTATCCTGTAGAGATAATTGCATACCTGTGAATTGATGCAATTACTCATTGCAGCATTATTTGTAACAGAAAAGATTGCATGATCTAAGTTCCTATTGGTAGGAGACTAATTAAATAAATGGAATACATCTTTACAAGTAAAATACTAAAAACCAATTTTAAAAAGTAAGATATTCTTTGTAAAATCATAGAAAAAAGTCACCAATGTAAATTGGTAGGTAAAAATATAGAGAGTATCTATTACATTATGATTATCTTTATTATAAGGAGAATGATAATTCACACACAGTATTAGCATGTGTGAGAGGATTTTAATTGGTTCTACTGAGGTAAATGAACTGATAGGAGGAAAAGGAGTGTGAGAAATAAAACCTTTACATTTATGTCTACTTTGGGTGCAGTTCTTTTGATTGAGTGTGTATTTAACATGCAAGATGCTATAGGTTTGAGCTCCCCCAACCATATAAAATTGGAGATGGTGTCACAAGCCTATAAGCCCAGAAGTTAGAAAAAAAGATAGAAACCCAGGGGTTCAAGGTTATCATGGCTGCATACTTAGTTTGAGTCTAGCCTGTTCTAAATTCGATGCTATCTTAATATGGTGTCTCATAAAGTTAAAATTTTTCTACTCTGTGGTTGCTTTACCCAGTTCAGTTGTTTAGTTAAAAATGTAATGATTATGATATACAAATGGAGGTTAACATCTGAATTAAAATATTTTATGGTTATTGATTATCATAATATTATTTGACACAGGTAAGATCAATTTGTTCAAAAGAGTAAGTTTGCTTGAAACAAGACAGGCAGCCGGGTGTGGTGGCGCACGCCTTTAATCCCAGCACTCGGGAGGCAGAGGCAGGCGGATTTCTGAGTTCGAGGCCAGCCTGGTCTACAAAGTGAGTGCCAGGACAGCCAGGACTACACAGAGAAACCCTGTCTCGAAAAACCAAAAAAAAAAAAAAAAAAAAAAAAAAAAAAAGAAACAAGACAGGCACTTCATCAGAAAGCAAGATGCCCTAAGACACACACAGCTATTTGTGTTTTAGCAGAGTCAATTTTGTATAGGTAATTTATGTATCAAGTGAACAGAAATGCACACTGATCTTAAATTTCATACAATGGGGGGACACAGTGAAACAGCAAAGGCTATGAAAACTTCTGACAAATATTTAGGTCCCCCAAACTTACTAGATTTCAAATTCTTAATCTAGACAATATTTCCCCTCCAACTTTGCATAATTAGGCTTTTTATGATAATTAGTAATGAAGACAGAGATTGAAAAAGACACTAGAAGATGAAAATATCACTCATACTAATGGATAGGAAATATCAATATTGTGAAATAGGTCATCTTAATAACGAAAATGGATCCAACTGCTGCATGTATTGGGAAGCAAAAAAAAGGACCAAAGATAATCAAACAAACCCTAGAAAAAGTAATACTTCTGGAGACACCCCAATGTTTGATTTCAATTTATACTGTGTATCTGTAATTGTTCCTCAATGCCTGTCCGTTGTATTATTACTATTCCAGCCAACTTCAGTGAATCAGCTGGCTCATGGAAAGTCAGATAGAAGGTCTAGGGATTAACTTTATCAGCATATTTTCTCACAAATTGATAATTTCACATCCCTAGAATTTTCCTCTATAGGTAGTGTAGGTCCCAGCCACCCAAATACACTGTATAAGCAATGATAGATGTGATAGCATGCATTAGAACATACAGTCTCTCTATTAGGATTGCCTGCCTTATATTTAAGTCCAGTTGAGCTTTAACTATTGTCATTTTCTTGCTGATCTTATTAAACAGCATATAACTATAGATCTGTTATAGTAAAGAATGGATGATGCTCATGCTAACATGATGCCTATTCTCTCTCTCTCTCTCTCTCTCTCTCTCTCTCTCTCTCTCTCTCTCTCTCTTTCTCTCTCTCTCTCTTTCGTGTGTGTGTGTGTTAAAGGTAAATCAGGAGGACAATTGCATTTTGTTTGAATTCACATATAAATTCCATATGTATATAGGTTCTGGCGCATATTTTGTGATCATTAAAATATTTACTGAAGTCCCTGGAACATAAGTAGATTTAGATTTATTTGATGACCCCAGCCAGTTCTGAGGCTGAGGCAGGTTTATTTTTTCCCCAATCTGCTTTTATACCATTTTAATTACATGCAAGTAATAAGGACTAATAGTATAATAAGGGACAATCAAGACAATAAGCAAAGTTCTGTGATTACTTTCATGATAGTTGTTTCTAAAGGCTTTTTAGAATGGCCAAAATATCTGAGGCCACTTCCTTGTCCAAGCCGAAAATCAGATTCTTGCCTGAAACCTACTTCTTTTGTTCTACCCTAAAATTAAAATTCCTGCCTGAGCCGGGCAGTGATGGTGCATGCCTTTAATCCCAGTACTTGGGAGGCAGAGGCAGGTGGATTTCTGAGTGTGAGGCCAGCCTGGTCTACAGAGTGAGTTCCAGGACAGCCAGGACTACACAGAGAAACCCTATCTAGAAAAACCAAAAAACCAACCAACCAAACAAACAAACAAAAATCCTGCCTAAACTTACCTCCTGTTCTAGCCTAAAATAAGATTCCTAATTCCGGCCTGAAGCCCATTTCCTTGTCCTTGGCCAATGTCAGATTCCTATCAAGAAGATCCCAAAGCTCTCCACATTTCCTCCTTTTTTGTGTACCTGTCTTAGGGGTTCTGACAAGAATGCCTTCCTTACCTGTCATGGAGTATGCATTATCAAAAGCAATGATATTCTGTTTTAGGTTGGTAAGGCTCTGTGCAGAATTTACCTGTCATGGGCTGCCTACCTGTTAATAACTCTGTTTGGGGGTTCATTTTTGGTTTGAAACCATGTATTTTGGCCACCAACATGTAAATGTTGTTAAAGACAAGTTTTAACATGATGGACAGGAATAAAAGTATTCTCAGGACAAGAAGGGCTACCATGACCAAACTATATATGTCATTCTTGAAGCTTGACCAAGATGGAAATATTGACCTCAGGCCATGAATAATATCTCAGCAATATCTGCAGCATCAAAGCTCAGCAGAGCAGCATTCTTTAAATTCATAACCTCACTATGTGAAGTTATAATATTCAGAAAGGTATTAGAATTATGCCAAATACACTGCAAGTGTCTTTGAACTTTTTCCCAATTATAGTGACTATCATTGTAAATTTTAGAAGTAACACAAATCCATTGGTATTTAGCATGACATTAGAAATGGCTTCTTACTCAAACTCTGAACCTCCTGTAATTATTTGAATTGTATCAATAAAGACCATCAATCCATTGTTCCAAATGCCTATCTAAATCCTCTTGAATACTCAGAACATTAGTAACTTTTTTTTTTTTTGCTAAATTACTGACAAAGTAGCTATCTTAACTTTTTCTGTCAAGGCAATTGCAGAAGCAGTGGTGCTAGCTATTAATAATTAAAGCTGCTATACCAGCACTGATCAAGCCCACTATCCTCTTGCTTCGGCTTGAAGCCTGACTCACTTCTTCCAGTATTTGCAAGTCTTTTTCAGAATACAAGGTCCTGTAACACTCATAGGCAATAAAACAAAAGATAGACCACCATAACAGGCATGCCAGTTTTTAATACATTAGCACAAGTGGAAAGAGTAGAATCAATACAACTTGAATTAAATACTGTAGAAAGAACAAAAGTAATTTTCACATGACCAATTAATAAAAGATTGGGAGCCTTAACACATGTACTAAGATTTTGATAACACTTAAGATGTACTGAATTTCTTTTAAAAAAGAAAAATTGGGCTCTGATGAAGGATGAAATGCTTGCTGCACAGGAATGAAGATCCCCAACTTTAATCCAGAGCACCTATGTACAATTCTAGGGGTAGTGGTACACAGTAGTAATCCTAGCACTGGAGAAGCAGAGAAAGAAAGATCCCTGGAATTTATTAGTCAGCCAATCTAACGTAATCTGTAATCTCCAGGTTCTAAGGTAGAGAGTCATAAAAACCAAACAGACAAACAAACAAACAAACATTGCTTTATGGCTTCCATACGGATGTATGCACACACATACACAAGTTTAAACCTGAATATTACAAAAATACACTCATAGGCACACATATGTACATGCACATGGACAGGCACACATACATGCACACTTGCTTGCATTTTACCATGGTGCTTACTGAGCTCTCCCAGTTGCTAAATTAGAGAGAAAGTGATGATGTGCCTCAGGTATACAGGAGAAGACAGACACTTGGGACTCATAGTATAAACGGTTCCCCTCCCCCCATTCTCCTGTCAATAATGGGAAAATCTCTAAGATGTTATAAGAGGAGCTTAATAAGAGATAATTTCCAGTCAGTGGGGGCTATCAAACTTGGATTCAATTCAGAAGGAAATAATTAAATCCATTTCTCTCCTGGTATCTTAAAATAAGAAAATACTGTATTGAGGTCCTTCTAGAGAAATACAATACATCCCAGCTTCCCCCCCCCCTTCCTTTAACAAACTTTCACATTGGCTGACTTCCCTGGCACATCTTCCTACATACTTACTTAAAGCTGTTACTATATTATAAATGCTGCTCTGCATATGAGAGAGGAATGAAACCAGAATCCTTCCATGGAACCTTTTTATATCAGCTTAGGTTTTACTCAGTTGCCCACACTGCAAATAATAGGTTATCCTTTCAGCTGTTCACAACAATGAGCAGGATGAAGAACCTTAGGCTTCTTAGCAGTTAATCAGGTGTTTAGGTAGCATTCATTTAACACTAGAGAATGTCAGAGAAATTCATAATAAAGAAATAAAACTATTTTTGAATTCTTGATTCTCTCTTGACATAGTCCTAAACAGGAATGTTGAAAAGTAATGTCTACAACTTCATTTCTCCATGGTAAAACTACCATGAGCCATGAAAACTTTAGCAATATATGTGTGTCTATACATATATATGTACATATATGTACATATGTATACATATGAATATATATGCATATATACATGTGTGTCTGTGTGTGTTTGTGTATAAAACAGCAATTGAAAAAAGATATCATGAATTTCAGGTGAGCAATAGTGTGTAAGAGAAGGTTTGGAGGCAGAAAAGCATAGAGGGAAATACTGTAATAACATCATTATCTCAATAAATAAAAGAAATCATTTTAAAAGAAGAATTAAAAACAAGTAATCTGAAAAAAGAAGGGAAGGGAAGGACGAAGAAAGGAAAAGAAAGGGAAGGGAAAGGAAGGAAAGGAAAGGAGAGAAAGGAAGCAAGCAAGAAAACCAAACCTCAAGGAAGCACTTAACTGAAGTCCTCTTGTCTCAGCAAGAAATCCTTTTGTCCCCCACTCCTCCTGTGCAGCTGACAGAGAACAGGGTTTTAGAGGAATTGACAATGGAGAATTAGGTCCCGACTCATGAGTTAGAAAGTTTTTAAAAACATCACAACTCTGGTCTTGTATAAGGTAGCAAAATAGCATATTAACTAGCTTGTCTTCATGATGGCATACAGTGAGTGTTTGTGTAAAGCAGGTTGAAGCATATGAAGTTCTTAATACTTAGTGTTTTGACATATGAAAATTATGACCTCATTAAATTTGAAGTTAATTTAAAAGTTCTTTCTTATTTACTGTCCAAATCTCATTAGCCAAACTGCCTCACTGAAAGGCCTCTCTACTCTTGAAAATGCTATGCTTGTTAGCCACACACGAAAATAGCTTTGCGTGGCATCAATATAGACTAGAGTGAAGTAAACTTAGGGGATTCGCCTTAGGAAAGTGTATGTTGTCTTCAAATCATCATGTGTGATGTTCCAGGCTACAGCTAAGGAAGCAGACAGAACACAAAGGCTGAGGATAATAGCACAGAGAGTGAGGGGCAGAGTTGCACATCATCTAATTTGGATTCTTTGTTGCATGCTTCTATTCCTGCCCATGGCTCTTCTCTGCTGGGACATCATCATATGACAATAATGTATTTGCAATCTCAAAAGTTATGCGATCAAGACAATTCTAAAACTGACCCAGAAAATTATGAAAGTTTCAGCAAGACTTTCCATTTTGTCTTTATGTGGTAAATGAGTTCTCTTAAGTTTTTTCTTCATTTTCCCAGCTTGTCAGAACATACCTATGTGTCACTTTAACATCTGTCTAAAAATTGAGTCAGACCACAATTCTTTTCTCAACAAAAGTAGAATTAGTTTTAGATTTTTTTAGTATGTGTGTGTGTGTGTGCGTGAGAGAGAGAGAGAGAGACAGAGAGACAGAGAGAGAGAGAGAACATCTTAAAACTTTATGAGATAGACAACAATTTTATAATGGAAAATCAGAAAACCTCATTTTTAAAAGTTTGATTTGAAAAGCTGATTTTTAATTTGAGCAACTTAGCACTATTATATGGAAGAAAGTGCCACGGTGACAGGCCCCTTATGTCGTGCTGTTTTCTTCTATGTCCCTAGCATCTTGAATAGGACCTCGCATGAAATAGGCAAGTATTTATTGTGTACACAGATGTGATTAGTAAAATCTGAGAATTACATCCACAGATGAGTGTTTCTTTAGTTCATGAAATATCTTGCATTCCAAGGATATTGGTTGATGTAACAGACTGCATCTTAAGTACACAATGGTGCCCTGAGAAGGTATTTTTTAGCATGAATATATAGTTTTATAATAATCCAAGGCCAATGTCTCTAGAGATTTCATAAAGCATTAACTGGGAAGTTGAGACCATTAATGAGTAGCCTAGCTCTTAGGTGGACATGGGTAGCATGTTACTTTGATTAAGGATGAGATTTTAATCTATCTTCCTGAAGTGACTCACTAAATCTTTACTTCAGTTTTCATGCCTCCTAGTTTACTCTACACATAAACACACACACACACACACACACACAATTACTCATTGATGAGTATGGTTTTTCCCAAGCTGAGCTAAAAAGAATAATTTGTTATCATTATATGGAAAGCCCAATCACGTTTCAGAATTGTTGGGGAGTTTCCCCTTACCTGAAATTGTGTAGGTACTTATTTGCTTTTTCCCAGGACTCACCAGTTGTAAGGAAAACACTTCAGAATTTAAAATGGAACTCTATTATTCGATATCCCTGAAGAAATAAAGTTTGTTTTTAAATCAAAGTGTGTTAGGCATAAAAGCATGTGTTGTATAGTTCTCAATACTATTTTTTCTCTGTTTCTTTTTTTTTTTTTTTTTTGTGGGGGGTGGAGGGTTCGAGACATGGTTTCTCTGTATAGCCCTGGCTGTCCTGGAACTCACTTTGTAGACCAGGCTGGCCTCGAACTCAGAAATCTGCCTGCCTCTGCCTCCCGAGTGCTGGGATTAAAGGCGTGCGTCACCACGGCTGGCTCTCTGTTCCTTTAAATATTTCTTTTCTGGTCTGTTTGATTAAGAACCAATGTTATGAAACATTTTCATACTGCTAGCTCCATGGTATGGCCACTAAAAACATAGGCTATTTAAGTTCCTTAAGTTTAAACAACATTAAAATATAATTTTTAGCTACACTAACCACATTGCACAAAACCTACAAGTTCCTAGTGACTACATAATTGGATAAGCATATGTAGCTCATATATCTGGCAGTAGAGAAAATATTAACAGTATTGAATAAAAATCTCTCTGCTAGAATAATTGCCGGTAGTTGCCGCAGACCCTCTGGGTCCCTGTGTCTGCGTAGAACGGGGTCTCTCGATGCGGGTGGGCAAAACGTGGATGAATGAGTGACAAACAGACACACACAGGAGAGTTCGTGTGTAGAATCTGAATGTAATTTTGCAACTCGAGCATCAGAGTTATTATGCAGAGGACAATAAGGAAGTTGGGTGACATATTCACAAGGTACAATTGAGGTAACTGGAATCTTATATAAAACAGAGGAATGCAAACACAAAAGGTCTAACAGGAACCACCTGGGATAGAATTCATTGATAACAGCTGGGATCAACAAGGGCTCCACCTAAGATTAGAAGCTCCACTAATCTTAGAAGCCAGGGTCAAGGGCTTTGCATCCTTGCCATAGTTCCTATTTTAGTCTCTTGTATAGTCCACCTTCCCCTTAGGCCATTGTAAATACGTGTGTATGGGTGTAACTCTGCTATAGTATCTATTCTGGTTTCTCCTTTGGTCTGAAACTTCCTTCTTCCTTAGTGATGGTAAATTCCTGTGTAAGGGAGTGACTTAGCTTTTACAATCTTGCTGAATTCTAAGCCCATGATCTTGCTCAAGGACATTTCTAGGACTGTTGGAACACTGGTGGAAGGCTTAGGCCATGTCAGAATTCTATTTTAAAAGGCACTTATAATAGGAAAATACTGGAAGAGAGCACGTGGATCCATACACTAGACTAACGCGGGAATGGAACTCGGGAATGAAAAATTACTGTATGGGTAGGGAACGCTAGACTCCAGGAGGAGAGCTTCTTTGAAACTCTTTTGCCTCATGAGTGACTTTTAAGCCTCTCGGCTTGTCCAGTTGACTCGACCGGGGCGTAGCAGGTATTGTTAACTTACCAATAGGGAAGCTATACATACTCATGCCCCACAATTCAGAGAACATCAAGAAAAAATGGGCAGAAGCATGGTAAGAGACAGAGGTTGGAGAGAAATGGAAAATGTTTCTTGTGTACATAACAAAGGTGCTGAACTCACGAGCTCACAGCTTCTGTGACTGCCCATGGCCAAGCCAGTCAACATTCAGCATAGAGTTAGGAGGAGCTCATGAGCCCCCAGTCCCTAGATGAGCTATTGAAATGTGATCGCTTTTGTAGGGGAAGGGCAGTGTGGCCCTTGTAGGTAGATAGTTCCACACCCATGAGTGTATGCGTGCCAAAAGTTGAACACAGTGAGTTTTTAATTTTTTTTATTTTATTGATGTGAAGTTGGAAAGATGATAGGAATATGCATTGATCTAAGAAGAGTTACAGAATAATGGGGATGATTACGATCAAAAGACATTGTATGCATGTATGAAATTCTCATAAATTTAATGAAATTGTATTATCAAAAACCTTACTGCTCGCCCAATTTCAGTCAAGTTTTGCAGAACCATTTTCTCAAGTAGATATTGGATACTTTCCTGGATCTGATTAAAACTGTAGTGTTAGTAGGAATCCTGCTGGATCAGCTCTGCAATTACCCACTTCACTTGGTATCTGACCAAATTTCTCATTCACTGTCTTTGATACTTTATCGTCCTGGTTTGTCTTTCACAAGAATCTTGTCAAGTCAGTCAGTTTGGGCAAATTACCCATTCTTCCTGGAGTTTCTCTTAGTAATTTTCTAATCATCTGTCTCTTATTCGGTACACACACACAGACACACACACAAATGCACACAGGCACACTCACACACCCACTTACACACACTCCTGTGCAATAGACTTACCTACACATACACCACACACACATATACACTCATGCACACACACATGCATGCACACACATTCTTAGTATATATCTACTTATTCTTCTCTCCCTTTACTATTTCAAAGTACCCAATACAATATATTCTCTTTAATAAAGTCTTCCTTATCTTTAACAAGCATCACACACATTTTGATAGGATTACTCTTTTGTTGTTGTTGTTGTTTTTGTTGTTGCTTTTATTTTTGTTTTGTTTTTAATTTCTCCCTTTTTAAGTTAATTTATTATTTTTACACTCCATATTTTATTACCCCCACAATCCACCCTCTGACTGTTCCACATCCCATACCTCCTCCCCACCTACCTGTCTCCACATGGATGTCTCCACCCCCCACCCCACCTCACTGCTAAAATCCCTAGGACCTCCAGTTTCTTGAGGGTTAGGGACATCATTTCTGAATGAACACAGACCTGGAAGTCCTCTACAGTATATGTGTTGGGGGCCTCATATCAGCTGGTGTATGCTGCCTGTTTGGTGGTCCAGTGTTTGAGAAATCTCAGTGGTCCAGATTAATTGAGACTGCTGGTCCTCCTACAGGATCACCCTTCTCAGTTTCTTTCATCCTTCCCTAATTCAACAACAGGGGTCGGTCAGCTGCTTCTGTCCAATGGTTGGGTGCAAATATCTGCATTTGACTCTTTCAGCTGCTTGTTGGGTCTTTCAGAGGGCAGTCATGATAGGTCTCTTTTTGTGAGCATTCCATGGCCCCAGTAATAGTACCAGACCTTGGGACCTTCCCTTGAGCTGGATCTCACTTTGGGCCTGTCACTGTACTTTCTTTTCCTCAGACTCCTCTCCATTTTCATCCCTGTAATTCTTTCAGACAGGAACAGTTATGGATCAAAGTTGTGACTGTATGATGGCAATCCCATCCCTCACTTAATGCCCTATCTTCCTGCTGGAGGTGGACTCTATAAGTTCCCTCTCCCTACTATTGGGCATTTCATGTAAGGCCCCTCCCTTTGATTCCTGAAAGTCTCTTGTCTCCCAGGTCTCTGGTGCATTCTGTTGGGTGAGGGAAAAGGACTGAAGCCTTGAGGGCCAGCAGAAAGAATGGAAACAGGCAATCTAACCCAATATCAGATCAGGCTCCCTCTCCCCCCTAATCCCCCTCTTCTATCCACTTTCCCTCCCAGCTCCCTCCCTCCCTACTTGTGATTGCTTTCTTCTTTCTCCCAAGTGGGACTTAGGAGTCCTCACATAGACACTTTAGAGTGTTGACCTTTTTGAGTTCTGTGAAATATCTTGGGTATTTTGTACTTTGGGGGGGGGGGGGTTGCTAATACCCACTTATTAGTGAGTACGTACCATGCATATCCTTTTGGGTCTAAGTTACCTCACTCAGGGTTATATTTTCTAGTTCAATCCATTTGCCTGCAAAATTCAGGATGTCCTTGTTCTTAATATCTCACTAGTGTTCCATTGTATGAATGAACCACATTTTTTGTATCCATTCTTCTCTCGTGGGACATCTGGGTTGTTTCTAGCTTCTGCCTATCACAAACAAGGCCTCTATGAACATAGTGGAATATGTGCCCTTGTGGCTTGGTGAGGCATCATTTTGGTTTATTCCCAAAAGTGGTATTGCTGGGTCCTCAGGTAGATCTATTTCCAATTTTCTGAGGAACCTCCTGATTGATTTCCAGAGTGGTTGTACCAGTTTGCAATCCCACCAAAAATGGAGGAGTGTTCTTTTTTTTCAAGATCCTCTCTAACATGTATTGTCACCTGAGGATTTGATCTTAGCCATTCTAAATGGTGTAAGGTGGAATCTCTGGGTTATTTTGATTTGCATTTATCTGATCACTAAGGACTTTGAACATTTCTTTAGGTGCTTCTCAACCATTCCAGAATCCTCAGTTGTGAATTCTCGGTTTAGTTCTATACCCCATATTTTTGTTTGGGTTGTTTGGTTTTTTTTGTGATTAACTTCTTGAGTTCTTTATATACTTTGGGTATTATCCCTCTATTGGATGTGGTGTTAGTGACAATTTTTTCCCAATCTGTAGGTTGCCAATTTGTCTTATTGACTATGTCCTTTACCTTACAGAAGCTTCCCAGTTTCATGAGGTCCCATTTGTTAATTCTTTTTTTTTTTTTTTTTTTTTTTTTTGGTTTTTCGAGACAGGGTTTCTCTGTGTAGCCCTGGCTGTCCTGGAACTCACTTTGTAGACCAGGCTGGCCTCGAACTCAGATATCCGCCTGCCTCTGCCTCCCGAGTGCTGGGATTAAAGGCGTGCGCCACCACGCCCGGCTCCCATTTGTTAATTCTTGATCTTAGAGCATGAGCCATTGGAGTTCTGTTTTGGAAATTTCTCCATGTGCCAATGAGTGATAGGATTACTCTTAATTAAAAAACAAAACAAAACAACTAAGTATTTTAGCTTTTAGGTTTTTTTAAAGTTCTTATAAAGAGAAAGAGGAATCAACTATATATTCATTCACCAGCTGCTCGAGATAAGAATAATTTCCCCAAAAGTTATTGTACAGATAATGCTATAACCAAGCAAAACTCCTGGGAAACTAAATCCTTTTGGAAGCCACAATCTTCTAAGTCAGTCTTCTAAGTCAAAGTTCACCCTCATTCCATTTAGCTTTGTGTTCATACGGAGCAATTCAGAAAAGATCTAAAGTGTATGCCAGCCAATGTCTGGGGAGCTTTGGCATCATGTAAACTCCCTCTCTGACTTCCACTGTTGATAGGTCTAGACTTGTTAGGGCCTAAGTGACTGGGCCCCAGGACCCACATTCCTCCTGGATATCATCAAAATGCCCTGTGAGTTAAGCTACTGCTACTTGTCATATCATCAACAGTTTCCAGGTGCAGAGTGCTACAAAATCATTATGAGGCATCATGGATATAGTACCCATTCAATCAGTAACTAAATGATGTTTGGTAAAAATTTAGAGGATGTTTATTCTACTTCTTTTACACTCAGATTCCTGGATTGTACCATAGACAAAATGTACTTGACAGAAAAAGTTCCAGTTTTATAATTTTTTGAATCAATTAATTATATTTAAAGGTTATAATCTTACAACATACAAATATTAACTAAAGATATATTAGATGATTTATTTAGATCATTATGAGAGAGCTAGTAAGGGATGGTTAATTCAGTGGAGAATTCACAAAGTACAATAATATGTCTATAAGAAATTTTTTATTACATTAATAATGTATATACTATGTATTGTATATTGTCTGAGTTCCTCAGCACCAACGAAAGTTAATTAGAATATCATTACTTAACAGATGCAAAAGTGGTCTTTACTGCAGGGCAGTCATCAGCTGCCAAAATGTAATATGCATATTTATGGACAAGAATATTTGCATCAGTGTCAGTCTTGCAAAATTTAAGAAGCTATAAAGCTGTTCAGAACAAAGGTTCCCAACTTATAGAGTCATGTGAACTGAAAATATAAATATATGTTTTAGATAAATATATATTTCTTCATTCAAGACACCTTGTCAGCATCTTGGCCCATTTCTTTCACAGTTTATTCTGATAAATTGAATCTTTACAGCTTACTCTGTCCTCAGTTCTGCCCTTTTTATTTATGGGGCATTTTCCCAAGCTCAACTTTTTTGAGATAAGCCTGAAAGAGCTTTACTTTGTGCCTGATTTAATCCTAAGAGGAAAGGGGAACACAAGAATTTATAATACTGAAAACTGCAAGTTAAGAACACATGGCAAGATATGCTGAGTTGCTTGGTTTGGATAAAAGAAAGAGGAATGGACCAAGTTGTTGCTTTGTAGGAAAGTTCTGACTTTCTCTCTACAGATTTAACAATTCAGTTTTTCTGAAACAGTGGAGAATTTAAAGGGTGAAAATCCATAACTACTTTTGATGTGCATAGCCTGGAAATCATACAAAACGAGACCCCAAGGAAGGGCAAGATGGTGAAAGCTTAAACCCTATTCACAACATGAGATAGGTAGGAAATATAGGCAATTTGGAGTAGTAATAAATTACCAAAAATTAGCTTTGCCTTTAAAAGCTGAATGAACGTGAGAAAAAAAAAATACCTTGTGACAAAAGTCCATCCAAATATTCTTCCATCTTCTTTACTGGCATAGGAGATTGCAGGAAGAGGTAGAAGGCATGCCTTACTGTTAGCCAGACTGAGCTTAAGGTAGATAGGAGTTATCAGACCATAGCTGCTTCTAGAGCTGCTAATCTCTAAAGACCTTTAAGACAGTCAGCCTACAAGGGGCTGCCTTTATGGGTATTGTTTTCTGAGTCTCAGCATAGCCAGAAAGAGCAACCATGTCAAAACTTGCCTCTTTGCCTGGAGACTGGCTAGTTTCTTTGAATTAGTACATTATTCCTATTTCAGGAAACTTAAAACTATGGAAGAGGAGGAAGATGGTTCATGTTACATATCGAAATTTTTCTGAACTACAGTTCTGCTAAGGAACAGTATGTTTTTTATTTTAACAAGTAGTGATGTTTTTCTGTCTTGGATCAGTTATTCAATACATTTTTCCATCATCATTGCTGATCTGATACATGCCTTTCTCATAGTAAAACAGAAAAACAAAAATCTGGATTTTTCAACTCATCTCAAGTTTTATCAAGAAAGTAAATACTAACCAAAATTGCAACATTTTCAAACACTCTTCCAAGTGCTCATCGTAAAGTTTTTAAAACTTAAAGCAAAATAAAAAAGATGTGCTACTTCATGAACACAAAAAAAGGTTAAGAAAGAGAAATTTCTCCCTCCAATGCCTCTCCTCTCTTCTCTCTTTCTATTGGTAATTTATCTTTAGTTATTTATACCTGGCTTTTTTTTTTTTTTCTGGAGAAAGTAACTCTAGCCATTTTTCTCAATGTCCAATAATGAAAACATTTTTAAAATGTGAAATAGTTGTGTTATTAAAACTCCAATAAGATGCATAATTTGAATTGTTCACTAATTAGGTTAGGTACCAGAAAAGGTTTTTTGTTTTTTAATCATTTACTTATTTACTTGTGCCCGTAGTAGGGAGTGTATTGTGTAGGGCGTGGATGTGTCACAGTATGTTTGTGGAGGACAGAGGACAGCTTTAGAGTTTGTTCTGTTCTTCTACAATGTGAGTTTTGGGGTTGTCAGGCTTCCAGCAAACTCTGTTACCTGCTAAGCCATCCTCAGAAGCCTGAGGTTATTCATGTGTATATGTGTGTGTGTCTTTGTATGTGTACCATGCACATATGAGTGACATTCAAGGCCATAACAGGGTGTCAGATGGCCTGGGGCTGGAGTTGAAGGTAGTTGTGAGGTCCACTAGATGGGTCCGAGGACTGGCACTCCTGTCTTCTGCAAGTGTAACAAGGGCCCTTTACTCTCTAGCTATCTTTTTAGCCACTTGAGAATATTTGTTTTAAAAATAAACTGTCTACTTGATTGTGCTGGCATTTAGTTATATGATTTCCATATGTCAGTTATAAGAATGTTGTTCCCTAATGTGCTTTATGCTGGGTTTTTAATATAGTGTCCACATACAGTCACATACAGACATAACCTACCTTACCACTGGTAATGAGGAGAAATGCAAAATTAACAATAGAGTATTCAAAGCTGAATTCTTCCACCTTTTCTACCACTATAACATCTATATACTATTACTCCAGTACTGTAGCCCCTTGTAGCTTTTGCATCAGAGCATTTAATTCTGTCTGTTGTAAATAATAAATCGCCAAACCAAGTAAGGTTCCATGTGAGAGCTACTGGCTTGAGATGTTGGTTGTTAACACTAGTGGCCCTGATCTTTTGTAGAGTAATGTTATCACAGTAGCATTTGGGTGGCCCCATGTGATTTCTCAAGGAGCTACCCTTGTTCTGACTGCTTCCAGTGGCCAGCTGTCACATTATACCAGTGTTAGTGACAGTACCACTTTATCAGACTGGAAAGGTGGCGTCACATTCAATGAGGAAACACTTTATCAAAAAGAATAAAAAAATGAAAATGAGCTACTATCCTTTGGCTCAGATTGAGTTAATGCTTAGCGTTTAGAAACCCCAGCTTCTCTGGCTGTTTCTTCTGCTACAGCACTGTGTACCTTCATGTATTATAACCATACTAATTCAGTAAACGTTGCTTTGTCACTTCCTTCGTGTAAGGCATTTAATGCTTCTTCTCATTAGGCTAGTGAACACAAAGAAGAATGCTCTCCACTGATGCTCTCAAAACCCTAAACAAGATGCTGCATCTATGGAATCACCTTTAATAGATGCAAGCAGAGAAGGAAATTGCTGAAATTCTAACTGAAAAGCCAAGAAGCTATGCATGAGGGTGTAGCTTCAGGTCAGAGGCTGAGTCGTGGTTAGAATTGCAGCCTGGGGAACTCTACTAAGGTAGTTCCAGAAAGGGCTGCCCAAGCCAGAAAAAAAGGGAGGTACTTCTGGGATTTGGATTTCCAAAGGGAATCTGGCAAATCAGCAGGGAGCATGAAGGAGGTTATTGTGTACAAATTTATATATATAAGGTCACAGTGCAACAGATAACATACAAGACTCGAGGTATTGCTCTACAGGCCTGAGAGGGCTTCTGAGGTTTTGTAAAAGCAAGAAAATAATTTGATGAGACAGCTGTTTGCAGACTGCCAGCCGGTTAGATTGAATAGGGTAGTAAATAGAGAATCATGTACTCATTGCTTTAGTTCTGGGGCATGGATCAAAAGATAGTAACTGCATGTGTGGCCTTTGAGCAAGCATAGCAAGAGATGCATGGGATACAATATGGACATGTTGAAAACCCACTGAATATGAGGGAAAACAGTTAAACCAGAACCCAATATTGATATTGTAAGAAAAAGTCCTTGATAGAGTGAGAGGCCTTGTTTGAGACAGAAGTTATTCAAAGTGTTCATGCAAGTTGAAGAGTTTTAAAAACCCACAGGAGCACTTAGCAATGCACACTGGAGCAGTAGGCTTGAACAGCTTTGAGATTATATTAGTTATTATGATTAATCATGAGGCCCTAGTATTTTGTAGGATGTTAAGAGAAGTGTTTCCAAGAGAAGAAACCAAGGCCTGATGAGACATGGGGAACACACACACACACTTACAAGGTACATTAGGGAAATAAGATCATGCCCCAGCCAAAAGTTAAATAACCCAAGATGGGTATAATTACCACCGGAAATACATAACTAGGAGAACAAAGGAAATTTGGCCTGTAAACGGGAAGCTCTCTTTTAGAGGCTAGGTATGTAAACTTCTCAAATGCAGGTCTTCCTATATTTTTGAAAAATGTTTCATGATCTGACCTGCTACCATGGTCCAAGCCACAGGCCCCTAATTTCCTAGTATAATTTGCTGTCAATAGTTGGCCGCTCATGGCCTTACCAGAAACCTCCTCCCACAAACATACCTGCTGAGGATTACCAGAGCCCTCTGGCTACTGGAGGATATGTTAATAAATTTGACAATGGCTTTCTAAAGACAGGGAGATTTTCAGAATTCAGGGTTGGTAAACACAGGTTCTATATCTGAACTATCTGCTCTAGTCCAGGGCAGTGCCATCAGAGGGGTCTGATTATCCTGCACAAAGAATATCATTTGCTGTCATCAATGTGACTTATTTTCCTGGTGGTTCAGTTGACTTTGTCCTGACTTTAAAGGATTGATATTCTCTAAAAGGTAAGACCATATATTCAAATGTATATTCTCACACCATGATGTGTGAAGTGCCTAAGGACAAGAGCCTGTTCTGAAATATTTTTATATCTTCATAAACCTCTACACTCCTGGCTAAATGAATGCACAAAGATATATTAGCTAGGCCAGGAGGAATGATAAATTCTCATTTTTATAGCTTCTTATTTAAGAGATAGAAACATAGAAACATTTTTTCCTCATGGTAATGCCCCTGTTATTGTAACTGGTATGTTAAAATATGAGTACTTCACATAACATTTTTCACTTATATCTTTCATAATTTTGTATCATAAGGTTAGCATTTTCATTTCCAGATGGGGACTAAGGCTGAGAGAATGCATCTTACTTGTTAAGGCCATTCAGTATACAGTAAATCCTGTTTTTTTAAGACTCGTATCTTTGTTTATTCAAAACCAGAAAGAAAGTTACATAGTCCAGGCCATGTAAGGATGATTTTAGCCCTAGTTCTAAGTCCAGAATTCCTATAATAATGGGAAAGTTCAGAACCTCTTACAATATTACAGTATTTTCACTGATAAAACGGGAGCTCTACTTATAAGGGAACCACAAAATTTAAGCAAGGTGTAATCTTGTGAGATACTTGTAATGCTATGACTACATTTAGTAGACTTATTATTAGCTTGGGGGCTATATTGATAATATGGTTTTGATTCATATGAATAAAATATATTAGTTTTACCTTCAAATTTGATACTTGTGCCAAGAATAGTTTTGTATTTAAGAACTGCATTGTTTACTCACACAGATAAAACTATCTTTCTTATTTTCATACTATGTTGACGTGTGAAACTTTTAAATGACTACATTGGTTTATTTTTGGAGGTAGTTAATGTGCTTCTGGGGTTAGAGAACAACTGTCACAAGGTAGTTCCCTCTCTCCACCATGTAGGCCCTTGGAATAGAGCTCAGGCCTTTAGATTTGGTGACATGTGCTTTTACCCACTGAACATTCTCGCCACATCATTTGTTAAGATTTAATTTCATTTTTATTTTTTGCAGATGTGTGTAGGAAGGCGGCATGTGTTCCAGTGCTTGCGGGAGCTAGAATGGGTTGTCAAATCTCCTAGAACTAGAGTTACTGAGCAGCCATGAGCTGCTTGATAGAAGGTTGGGTTCAAGGAAAGAGTAGCAAGCTCTTAACCACTGAGCCATCTCCCCAAGCTCCATAGTGTTTTGTTGTCTGCGTAGATCCAACACAATTCAAATACCAGGTTAATGCAGACAATAAAGATTTATTGTAATTAAGTTCCTACTGATCAATCAGGGCCACAGAACAGATTCATGAGCTGAGAACGTTACAGATCCTATAAGCTTGACGATCACAAACATCTGTGCTAGGATACAGTGACATTTTTCCACTAGTTGGGATTTAATGATAGGAGAATTCCTTAGGAATATGTCTTTATGGTACACTTATCCTGTTCTCGTTTGTTGGCTTATTCAACTGTGGTGAGGCAAGTTGCCTAGCATTCATGTCTCAACTTGCTAACCAGAATGTCAATAACCCATGTCTTTCTGCAAAGCAGGATGTCAGTTACCTAGGGAGGTTGTGGGAACTTAAACTTTATTTGATCTCTATTCAAAATGGAAGTTTCACTCAAAATGACTTCAGTTTGGATCCTTCTTACAATAATACTTAATATTATGAAAGTCATGGGTCCCAGGTTTAATCCCTCCCCTCAGAAGGAAGAAATTAAAATGGCATTCCAGAGAGTTGAGTATACTGACTAAAAAGATGGACTTTGGGGTTATGAGATGACTCATCAAATTAAGGTTCTTAATTTGACCTCTGATCTGATGACCTCAGTTCTGTGCCGAGAACCCATATAGTGGAAGGAGAGAAACTTTCTCCTCACGTTGTTCTCTTTAGCATGCCCATGCCTCCTGCCTCCTACTACACACAAACATACCAAATAAGTAAGTAAATAAATGTAAAAAAGTAAAAACAACATGAACTCTTGAATCAGACTTGGATTTATGATCCACTAAAGATTATTATACCCAATTAATTAAACAATAAAAAATCTTCAATTCTTTTTAGAAGAGATTCTTCTAAATTTTCTTTTCGAATTCAGAAAGAGGAAGCTCCAGCTGTTCTCTGGGAGGAATCCAAGGAAGTAACAAAGACCAGCAGCTGTAGCTCCTCAGGACTGGATGCTCGCCTGCTGGGTCTACTTCAGTGATGCCTGAATCACAGAGCATGGCCTGTGCCGCTGCTTACCTCCCAGTAGTCATACCATTTCATTAAAACATATATTGTGAGAGACCCTATTGAGTCTGCCTTCCTACAGGAGCCAGAATTTCTTAAGCCGTATTACAAAAGCAGGGAGATGAGGGTTATGCAGAGGACCTTGGGACTCCTGAGGAAAAAAGTAAACATGTATCCATCTCTCAACTGTGAAAGATTTATAGAAAGTGACCAAAGCATCCTCTGATACCATGATAACAATTCAGAGCAGTTAGAGTCTTTTGGATGAAAGCCTGTGGGAAGTGCTCTCTTCCTAAGTCAAATCCCTGTGCTCACTGTTCCTTGATTAATTGAGACTATCAACTCTAATTAAAATACAATTTTCCAAATGTGTTTGTTCAATATCACTCTATGTGGTGTTTTAATGGTGAATTTAAAAAATGATCAAGAACAAATAAGTTGTTTAATTGTTTGAATAAACTGTTTTGCCTTCTAGATGCCTATAGTGACTTAGGGGGAGGTGTGTGTATGTGTGTGTGTGTGTGTGTGTGAGAGAGAGAGAGAGAGAGAGAGAGAGAGAGAAAGACACAGAGACAGAGATCAAGAGACAAAGAGAGCACAAGAGCGCCAGATCTTTCATCACTGTACATTCTGCAGGAGAACTCTAGAAACTGGCACTGGCAGGCAATAGACAGAAATATTATTTGGATAATGTTAGGCTTTGTTTTCAGTCAGGATTTGCTAAAGGAATAGAGTCCACGGAATATATGTATATGTATATCTATAGATATGTAGATATCTGTATAGATATATGTGGCAAGAAGGCTCAGTTGAAGAATTTTGTCTACTGAACTCACCCATGGGCATTGTCTATCTTCCATATTCTTGATTTCTAATTGCTGCCGGAGAGCCAATCCACTGTGCTCAATTTAACGCCTTCATTAGGCAGGTGGGCCTGAAGTGTATAAGGAAGATATATAAGAGGCATAAAATCAATGGGAGCAGAGGCCCTTGGTCCTGTGGAGGCTTGGTGCCCCAGCATAGGGGAATGAATGCTGGGGTGCTGAGGCGGAAGTGGGTGGATGGATGGGTGAGTCTGTGAGTGGGGAACACCCTACTGAGGCAGAGGGGAGGAAGATGAGATGACAAATTTGTGGAGGGGAAACCTGGAAGGGGACAACATTTGAAATGTAAATAAATAAAATAACCAATCAATAGTAAAAAGAAGTATAAGAAAGACAAATGGACTATTTTCTCCACAAATTGTTTTTGGCCAATGTTTTATCATAGCAACATAAAGCAAACTAGGACAAGGGTTTAACTCAGATTTAGAGTAAATGTTTAGTGTGCTTGCCTTCAATTACAAGCACACACACACACAACACACATACATCAGAGGGGAGGGGGAAGAAACATATCCTTAAATCCTTAATAGGCCTTGTTGTTGTTGTTTTTTTTTTTTTTTACAGATAAGTTAATATTGAATTGTTTTTAAAAGCTCAGCATATTCTTTAAAAAATCATTGTATATCTCTACAAAGTACTATTTTTTCTTTTTTAACTTATATGTCAGAGATGCTTAATATGTACATATTAATATAATTTGTAATATAAATTAATATAAATATTAATAAACTGTTAATCCATTAATTATTGTCTCCCAGACTTGAAACCATTCCATCATGACTTACCTTGGACTGCTTTCTTTGCTGGCCTTGCAAAGTGTGGTGACAGGGGCAACGTTCCCAGATGAAACCATAACTGAGTGGTCAGTGAACATGTATAACCACCTTCGAGGCACCGGGGAAGATGAAAACATTCTCTTCTCTCCACTAAGCATTGCCCTTGCGATGGGAATGATGGAGCTTGGGGCTCAAGGATCTACTAGGAAAGAAATCCGCCATTCAATGGGATATGAGGGTCTGAAAGGTGGTGAGTTCTTGGCTTTGATTTCTTAAAATTATTTGAGTTTATCTGTGAATTCATTCATAATTGCCTTATGCCAGAGAAAACAATATTAACTGGAGGTAAGAAATAATGTTTTTGCAAGAACCTAATGAGAAAGGATATAATAAAACGTTCATTTCTGTCTCCAGCCATAGCTGAAGTGAATCTAAGGAAAGTATATCTTCTCAAAAAACATTATTTAAATAAACATTATTTACATAAAACACATTATTAAAATAAATGAATGCTAAAAAAACAAAATGTAGTTCTGTAATTTACCCTGTAAATTATCATGAAAAGGTAACTGTGGTGGATTATAAAAGAAAGACATCATGATTCCTGTGAAATATTACATTTTGCTTAGAATCAATGATATTCTCATTGTTTGCATAATATCCAAGTTCCTTGAAATATTTTATTATTATAAAAATTATATATACTATATATATACATATATAGTATATATAATTTTGTAATGGAGTATGAGTTCTGCTTTAATGTTTCTTTCTGTTTAATGTACACTTGAACAAATTCATTAGAAAGTTAAGAAAAATAGTGAATTTTCTACTTATGATATTTAAATAATCTGATAATAATAAAATATACAGGAGTAAAATACAAAGGAATATTTTCTAGATAATTTTAGGTAAAATTTTCTTGGTAGCCCTCACCCAGACCACCCCCACACACACACACACACACAAACCAACTGAATGCAGTTAAGTCAAATGCTTTGAAAGAAACGATCTTAAATGTGTTTCTTTTTTGTAGACTTTATCACAGTCACAGTGAAAGGCAAAGCAGAGTCTCAGGCTGGAGTTCAGCCTCCTTGGAATGTGAGGTGTCTGGCTTGATCTCTGACTGCAAAACTAACAAAAAAGAGCAAAGGGTATCACTTGGTAAAGTGCACCAAGATAATTTGAGCACCTAGAAATAGCACAGGGGGATTCCTGCCATGTCTCCCTGAGGAGCAAACCTGCTGCTTTTCCCTGGTCACTGCTCTCCGAATGTCCCTCACTGTGTGGTAGTGATCTTTCACCATGTCTGTTCTGTTGATAAACTTGCCAACCTTTGTCATCTTGCAGGTGAAGAATTTTCTTTCCTGAGGGATTTTTCTAATATGGCCTCTGCCGAAGAAAACCAATATGTGATGAAAATTGCCAATTCGCTCTTTGTACAAAATGGATTTCATGTCAATGAGGAATTCTTGCAAATGTTGAAAATGTACTTTAATGCAGAAGTCAATCATGTGGACTTCAGTCAAAATGTGGCTGTGGCTAACTCCATCAATAAATGGGTGGAGAATTATACAAACAGTATGTTCTTTCTTTCTCCATTTAGCTCATGTTGAACCACCTTTTACTTTGGGATGTATGTGTGCCCTCACTTCTATGAAATAGGTTAGATATGTGGCCATGAGTGGAATATTAGCTCTAATGATCTGCCATTTGGGTTCTCTGGTTGTGGAAAGCCCTCAACCAGAAAGAAAGAAAATTAAAGTTTGAAGATATGCCTTGGTTTTAGAGCCACAAAGGGAGTAGGTAATTTTAAAAAGTAGATAGTAGTCACTCTAATAAGTACTCTATTGTAGCCCAAACTAGTAGAGAGGAAAGAGGAATTTGAAACTGGGTGCACACAATTTTCATTCTATTTCTAATTTGTTATTCTTTTAAGATTTATTTTTATTTTATGTGTACCTTTTAGGCTACAGTGTATGTATACATACTCATGGAGGCCCAAAGAGGGTCTCAGATCCCCCACAACTGGCATGTGAGACTGTGGGCGCTGGGAAGCAATCCTGGGCCCTGTGTTAGAGCAGTAAATGTGCTTAACTGTCAAGACATTGCTCCAGCCCCTCTCATTCATATTTCAAATATTTTTAAAGACTTCTAGGTGGTTAAAAATTCATCATTTATTTTCCAATTAGCCAGGAAGATAATTAAAATAATAATCAATAAAAAAGTGAAACAAATTTAAAGTAGCTTAATGGAAGAGAAAGCGGGAGAAAATTAATGTAGGAGAATATGTGGATAATTTATACAATAGACAGTATATATGGTATATGAAAACTTAAAAACAAATTAATTAAAATACACTAATATTTTAGGTAGATTGGTATAACTCTTCGTTTTATGAAATTCTAAGTCAAAATTTCCCAAATAATTTTATCCTGAAATCTTCTATGAGAACAAACACCCTAAATCCTACAATTTATACAACATTGCAATATTGCTTAAGAAGTGATATGGTTGATCAAATAAGTAAACGTTAAATACATTTGATCTTACTTTTTTCAACTATGAGATTAATTTGTCATGTAAAGAGACATTTTAACATTTTTAAGCATTCAAAAAGTATAATTATGTACCTGAAAGATAATGCATTGTTAACACATGCTAACTTTCAATTAAAATATGCTAAGTTTCAAATTCTTTTGGTCACTCTTAGCAAATAACAGCAACCTGTTATCTTTCGAATTAGACTTGAAAAGAAGATTTCAAATGATAGAAAATATTTTATCATGAGCTAAGTTTGCCTTTAATCATCTGTTTGTATCTCTTCAAAACAATAGGAAGATCATCAATATTCAAGGGGGTGAAGTTTGAACTGAATGATGCTTATATGCCTTGTTTAAGAATAAAAATTGAGGTCTGGTGAATTGGCTCAGCAGTTAAGAGCACTTGATGCTCTTCCAGAAGAGCCGAGTTCACAGCAACCTGTGGTGTCTCACACCCATCCATAATTCCAATTAATTCCAATAATTCCATGTGTATGATGATACCCTATTCTGACTCCTAGGGGCACCTGTCACACAGACATACATCCAGGGAAACACCCATACAGATAAAATAAAAATAAGCTAATCTTTAAAAATGAACTTTGAACTTTGACTGTATTCATAGTTTTATATAAATAACTCAATTTGCCAAGTAACTTGTGAAGGCTAATATGATTTTAGATGTGGCTTGGTCATTTTTGTGTCAGAATGCTAATAGGCATATTCTCGTTTTAGATGTCTTTGTTGCTATTGATGTAATTATGTGTGTATGCCTAGCACTTCCTTTAGGAGTAAGACACTTCTATTTCTATTATATATTCATCTTACATCCTTAGGGACTACTCTATGAGATGGTGGTATTGATAACTCTTTTGTTAGCCTTTCCACTTTTCAGTTTAATGGGAATTTTCATCTATTTCACCTAAAAAGGTCTGTTGAAAGATCTGGTGTCTCCGGAGGACTTTGATGCTGTCACTAATTTGGCCCTCATCAATGCTGTATATTTCAAAGGAAACTGGAAGTCTCAGTTTAGACCTGAAAATACCAGAACTTTCTCCTTCACGAAAGATGATGAAAGTGAAGTGCAGATTCCAATGATGTACCAACAAGGAGAATTTTATTATGGTAAGACAGTTGGTGTTTTTTACATGTATTTGGTGTTCTTGTCATATATCAACAAATCTTTTAGAAATGTAAAATATTTCTGGCTTCAAATCCTTGTGGATATAATTTGGGCTCTAGTTTGATTTGCTTGGCTGTATTTCCAGAGGCTTGTCACTAGATCATGACCGAATATTATTGGTATTGACATTTTTTTCCAACACATTTCTTTAATTTATAAATTTCATGACACCTTCCAAGTGGCTTTACTCATCAACAGTTATCTGATACTGGGTTGACATGATGTGTCCATGGGTAAAGCATTTGAAATGCAAGCATGAGGATGGGCATTTGGATCTTCAGAACCCAAACAAACCTGCACCCTATATTGTATATCTCTAATCCCAGTGTGTATACCTTAACATAGGAGAAAGACCTAGGAGGCTCCCTGGAAATTCATGGTACAGGTAGTCTGGCATACAGAATAGTAAAACTATTTGAGATGTTGTATCAAATGAAGAAGGCAAGTGCATGCTTCAAGGCATGTCTGCACCTACACACACACACACACACACACACATACACGCAAGTGCACATATATGTAAAATGTTCTAATCTTGAATGACCACATCCTAGTTTACTACACATAACCATAAGCTTTTGAATGAGCTTTGGTCATCTGGTCCATTCAGAACCTGATTTAGTTTTAGTTTTATTTTATTTTATTTTTGTTTTAAAATGTATTTATTTACACTCATTATATTATTAGCCCCCAAACACCATTCACCCTCTGACTGTCCCACATTCCATACCTCCTCCCTACACCCCTGTCTCCATGAGAATGTCCCACCACCCCACCACCCCATCTGACCTCTAAACTCCCTGGGGCCTCCAGTCCCTTGAGGGTTAGGTACATTTTCTCTGAATGAACACAGACCTGGCATTCCTCTACTGTATATGTGTTGGGGGCTTATTTCAGCTGGTGTATGCTGCCTGGTTGGTGGTCCAGTGTTTGAGAGATCCCCAAGGGTCCAAATTAGTTGAAACTGCTGGTCCTACTGTACAGTCACCCTTCCTGAGACTCCAGTTCCAGGGGTCTGCTGCCTTCTCATTTTCATGAGCATCTGTACACCTGAAGTTCACTCATATACAACCAGGCTCATATACATAAACACAAAATTTATAAATTAATCTTAAAACACTTTAAATATCAGATTTATAGGGTTGTTTGTTTGATTTGGGTTTTTTTTTAATGTTTTTTTTGGACTGAGGAAACTATACTTCATGATGCAAGTCATTGTCTTTGACAGTTTCATTGAATTTCTTTGGACTCTTCAAAAATTTAAGGTATCATTTCCTCTTGAGTTATAGTAATTAGTTAAGTCATTAACTGAAACGTACTTGTAACTGAATATGTGTTAGAACTAACAGTTCTAACTAGTACTCAAAATAGGAACGATAATATCTATTTATATGAATACCAAGATTGTTCTCTACTAGGATACTTAGGGACACAGTCATTACAGAAATATTATTCTAAGCTTTGATGATAGAGAAAATTTAAAGTAATGACAGAAGGTTGTGATCTAAAGACTATCCCTGTGTGTGTTTGTGTGTATATGCATACATTCATGAGAAATTCTGCTAAATTTATGGGACACAAAATAAATTACCCCACTTACTTAACTGCTGACTTTGAGTGTTGTTTTATCACGAATATACTTGGTGTGCATGTGTAGTGTTTAGATTTTGTTTTAGCTGGCAATGTCAACCTTGAATCTTGCAGTTGTAGTGACAGGGCAGTGCAGCACTATGTGTGTCTTCTTAAAAATCAAGAGAATACAGGTAAATGTCCATGCACCTCCCTGGATGCATCCAACATGAAGCCTGAGATTTATTTTAGAATCAGAGTTTTCACTGTGCTAAATTGAACTATCTTACTTAAAAATAAAAACCAGCCTAGAGAACAGAAAAACATGAGATAATTCTGGGAATTCAATTTAAATACATTTTTTTGGAGGTGAGGATTAATTTACTTTGAAGGCCTATTTTCAAATAACCATAATTTTGCTTTGGACGTCTAAATTTCTTATTTTCTAAATATTTTTTAAAAGGAATTAATTACTTGTACCATTGATTTTCTTACATGTATGCATGTGTAGCACTTGTGGCTGGTGGTGGAAGCAGCCAGAAGAGAGACCTGTATATCCTGCATATGAAGTTACATATGGATATGAGCTACTGTATGGGTACTGGGACCCAGGTCCTCTGCAAGAGTCTTAACTACTGGGTGTTTCTCCAGAACCCAACATTCTTCTTAAGTGAAGACTTTAAAAACTGAAATCATTTTCTGAATATTTTGACAGGAGTAGTAAAGCTTTTTTTTTTTTAATTTTTATTTTTTAGGGGAATTTAGTGATGGATCCAATGAGGCTGGCGGTATCTACCAAGTCCTTGAGATACCCTATGAGGGAGATGAGATCAGCATGATGCTGGCACTGTCCAGACAGGAAGTCCCACTGGCCACACTGGAGCCTCTGCTCAAAGCACAGCTGATCGAAGAATGGGCAAACTCTGTGAAGAAACAAAAGGTGGAAGTGTACTTGCCCAGGTGAGAGGTCCTGTGTGGCCCTCAGCATAGCACACTGCTGGGATCCAGAAAAGTCTCCTGCAGATGTTTTTGAATTTTAAGTGTTCTCTTCTTTTCTCCTCCTCCTATTTCTCCTTCTTCATCCGACTTTCACACTTTTCTTCCTTTCTTCCCCTTCTCCATCCTCCCTGTCCTCCACATCTTCCTCTTCCATCTCTTCTTCCCCCCATCTCCTCCATCTTCTCTTTCTTCCTTCACTCTTCCTCCTCCCCCTCCTCCTCCTTAATATTCATTAACACAGACATGACCCTACCCAGAGATGTCCATCTACTCTCTGATGTGTTCAGCACTAAATGCTGTATATTGATGAAAGTGATTATAGCTGGAAAGGAAAACCTCTGCCATTATTGGAAGTACTTCCAAACAAGCCACTGTAGTAGGTACTGATATACACTCATGTATAAAAAGGAACAAATCTACTAGAAAACCTCCCTGTGGCAAAAGAGTAAGATACATACATGGGTTTACTACTGTGACTATTGTTCTCTTCTTGACTCCAACTCAGGCCTCTCAGTGCATCCAAATTTAACAGCATGCTGTTTCCATTTCCTGGTAGCTATGCTGCATTGACTTACAGTGCTCTTCTCCAGGTATTGTTTGCACAGACATGATGGTCAGCCGTGCCATTAGACCTCCCAGCCTTCCATTGGCTATGGGCTCACAAGCATGATGAATAATTTAAGCTAGAGAGAAAGATATATTCATTAATAATATATATGTGTGTGTTTGTGTGTTTACAACAGTACAGTTCTAGGACTCATATTAAAAATTATTCAAATACAAGTTTGTATATATACTAAATGATGATGAATAAATTAATACATCTAGATTATTAAATTTTATTAATTCATATGCATTCCAATTTTAGGAGTTAATATTTAAAGGTTGCATTTTATGTAAATGCATACTTTGTCAAAAAACATAGTTGATGGTTTGCCTTTGTGAATGAAATATATATGTGGATATATAAATATATATATATACATATATGAAGACTGAATGTGAAGACTATATATACACACATATAAAATTTTTATACTTTATTAAAATATAAAATTTGATTTTATATACTTGTAAAGTAGGATATTTAAAACTGTAATATTTAATTACAAATATTAATAATTGAATCAAAATATTACCTAAGGCATAAAGTTGTAAACAATGTAACTCACGTTAAAACTCATCCAGTAATTTTTTTTCATGAATTTAAATGTTTTTCCCGTAGGAAATTCATAAATAATACAACAAATTCAATACAGTGTTAGTGCTGCCATTATTAAATTCCATAAGCTCAGTGTTTTCATAAGTTCTATGAAGATATAAAGTCACTTAGGGGTATTTTAGCAGAATTCTAAATGAGTGCTTAAGAAATATTATATATTCTAACTCATCCATATTCCCTAGAAAATGGGTCCTCCAGGTTATGTCCACTGAGAAATAGAATATGGCAGCAGAAGAAAATTAACATTTCATTTTCTAAGAGTTATTCTTCAATTATGAAGCAGTTTAGCTCACTTGCCTGTTACTAAATTAGGCTCAGCTAATTACCATGTGTCCGTTTCTTCAGGAATTTTATAAACTTTTCCCTCTCTATGGATGATGCTGGGATTAGAAGTGGAAATAGCTACATAAGATACATTTAGGTTTTCTCTTGTAACAGAGTGACTGTGTTGAAACAGGTACATGTTCTAGTAATCAGTGGCAAAGATCCTCCACATTCTGTAGAGTGAGCATTTGATGAAGGCGGTGGCTTCTGAGCCCCTAAGTGAGCAAAGGTAAAACTGCTTCAAACAGCTAGGTTCTCCGATTACGCGAGGATGGGTTTCATGTTTCATGTTTTCATGTGGAGATATTATTCTAACAATGTAAGCTTCATTTTCATAACGATGCTTCTGTCCTACCAGGTAAGTACTTTTAATTTCATTTATACTAGAGTTTCTATGGACGTTATGAAATACCAACCGTCCGTAAAGGTTGTAGAGAAGAAGGCTGAGGCTGTGGCTTAGCTGACAGAGTGCTTGCTTAGCATTCCTGGTGCTTTGCAATCTCTTCCTAGCACTGCATAGGCTGGGCATGGTGGCACACACTTTCAAACCCAGAATTCCAGAGATGGAGCTAGGGGATCAGAAGTTCCAAGTCATCTTCAGAGACATATTGAGTTCGAAGCCAGAGATCTATAGGGAATTTAGAAAACTGTAGTCAGAAAGACCTCGGTTACTATCCTCATTTTTCCACCATTAATTTAGGGCAAGTGACTTAGGTTTCTTTTATACTTTGTTTTGTTTTGGTTTTTGTTTGTTTTTTGTAGCCTATAGAAAACAATCCTTTGCTCTAGGGTTGTATGACATCATGATACAAAATAGGGCATGATATGTAAGATGTGTTTAAGGGGGTGATAGTAATACATAGTCTAATAGTTTTTACCAAGAGGAGAGAGGTGAACACTATTTTCAGTTGCTTGTAAGGGAAAAAAAAAACAGGAACAAACAACTGAAGATTATTGACAGCTTTTTTATTAACATTGAACAAAAATCATAGAAAAAGCTACATATTAGATACTTTTGCGTTGATATAGGCTTTTGTATTCAGGATATTTCAAACATTAAAATAAAGTAGATCTGAACAATTCTATGTTCACAACAAATATTCATATTATGGTATAAATAACCAATAGAAGTATAATTTAAAGTAAAATTATAGTAAATTTCAGTATTTGGATTAGTATGTTTGATATATAGATACTTGTCTTTTATTCTTTTTTTTTTTTTTTTTTGGAAACATTAACCTGCCAAAATTATTTTTCCCAGTAATTCCTCTTCATATCTGAGTGCTATTTCAATAGTTATTTCCTTCTAGTTCTTACAATGCCAGAAATGAGACTAAAATAATGGGCGGTTTTACTTGTCTCATTTAAGACATAAATTGTTGCCTAAAAATTTATGCATACCATGTATATTCAGCAAAAGGCAGCATCAGAAGAAGAAAAACATTTCTTCCTGACATATTCGTGTGTTTTTGTTTTTAAAGTATTAAAAATGTTTTCATTTATTAAATTAAAAAGTGCAAGTATGTTCATTCCATTTCTCTTACTAGAGTGACTAGTAATATGACTCGTTGATTTAGGGAGAGATTGTATTTTAACCAAAGAAACAATTTATGTAAAGTTAAGATTTTATTTATGGCTATGATAATTGTTTTATTTCTTTTTTACAAAATTGTGCATGATAATTTGAATCATTTGAAAAATAAAAAATCATTTTTTTTCAAAAGATCATCTGTAATTGTACAAACTTACAGCTTTGAACACACGATATTTACCTAATTTCTATTGATAAATATTTTTTGTGATGACATCATGAAAATATGCTTATTTATGTGCCAGAGTTAAGTATAACCACAATGATGATTTTTTTTATAGTAAGAAGTTTCATGGATTTGAAATGCTTACCTTATTAGTTTGTACACTTTTTAAAAACTGTCCATGTTAGGTGAGGGATGGAGGGGCAGCATCAATAGGCCAGGTAGATGGGTAGGGGTGACAAAATTTGCAGTTAATTGTTATCAGTTTGAAAAATCATGATTACTACTTACTGTGTCACAATATTTTAAAATTATTGATTCAAGGATTTTTAAAATGTTTTTATATTTAGAGAGGGGTAAGGGGTGGCAAGTGCCTTTACCCACTGAGCCACCTCACCAGTTCTCATTTATGAGTTTTACATAGGACTTAATGATACTAACCTCAACATTCCTTTAAGCTCTCATGCATTATAGTTCTGTGTCCATAGCAAATATAAATCCTATTGTGTTATCTCACGCTCTTTGATCACTCCTCTTTTTTATTGAAAATAATAGTTTTTACAATATATTCTCCTACCCTCAATTCTTCCTAGACTCTCCTCATCCCTCTAGCCACACAACTCCACCCTCTCTCTAAAACTCACACAAATAAAACCAAGAATCTCTTATTCCTTTCTCTCTCACCTCTCCCCAGAAACCAGAAAAATTAAAATATACAAGCCAGAGACTAATAAGACAAAAAAAAACCCCAAAAACCTTTCAAACAACAAAAATGAGACAAAAATACCATTGAATTCAAGTTTCTTTAGTGTTGACCATGACCTGCATATGTTCAATCCAGATGGAGTCTCATAGTTGAGAGGGAGAGTAGGCCCAGGGTCCCACATCTGACCAACAAGCTATCTGTGTAATTGGTACCTCCTTGCAAAGGAAGAACAAATCTTTTCCAGTTGTGACTCACAGTTGTTTTTGTTTTTTTTTTTTTAAGCACAATCACATGCTTCTTTCACTCAAAAGTCAGTTTTAGCATAATTTATGCACTACAAGATACACTTTTGTCATCAACATGCTAAACATATATCCTTGTTCCAGGTAAGATGCTGCTGTAACTACATATTTTCTTCCAATATCTTCTCCAGGTTCACTGTGGAACAGGAAATTGATTTAAAAGACATCCTGAAAGCCCTTGGGGTCACTGAAATTTTCATCAAAGATGCAAATTTGACTGCCATGTCAGGTTAGTAATAAATATCAATTAAAATGTTATTCATAAAAAGCTCCTCAAGATAATGATGGTCTGTCAATCACTTCTCATGAATTTTTATACATAAGTATTACTTATCAAATAAATGAAGCAAAAGGCATCTTTACTTATACAAGCTGTAGATACAGCTATAATATGAATATATCCTGGTGTGAGCCATTTTAGTAGGTTGCTTTCCAGAATGCCTTGTTTATACATGTTCATATTCTCCCTCTAATCGTATAGAATACATAATCAATGAATATGCTAATTTAATAGAGCATATATCTTACTAGAATAAGTTATATGGGAAAGATGAATTAATACCTCTTGTTGTGAGAAACAAACCAAAGATTCTTTTAAACAGAAGAAAAACTACCCAGTGAGATGTAAAACTTTTCTTAAGTCTTCAGTAAAAATTAATGTTTTTAAAAAGTAACTGTAAAGTATACTAGAAAACAAACAAACAAACAAACAAACAAACAAAAACCTTGTTAATTATTGGAGGACGAAGCTAAGTTGTTGGTGACATTAAAGCATTTAAGATCATTAAATAGCTTTGAATATAGTTTTAAGTGATTAATATAAAGTTTCCATTGATAAAGGCAACAATAAGCTTAGGCCTAAATAAGTAAGGTTATATAATTATGATTTTCTATTTTTTTCTTACAATAGAAGTACAAAATCCGGGTTTTTTTTTTTATAAGAGAAGACAAATATATATTTAAATGAAAGAAAATAAACTTGTAAGGCTTCTTTACAGTCAGTGTAGTTAAACCCAGTACTCCAACTGGAGTGTGAGGCTGTGGGATCCTCCTCATCCATTCCTGTGTTAAGGAAATAATTTAATTTTACTCTCCTAACTAAGCCATCTGCATGAGATCGGAGCTTCTGTGCCTCTGCTGGATTCTGGAAATATATTCTCCACTTTGGAAATTGCTTACAGTGGTTACTGTTTGGGGGAAGGAGGGAGACAGAGAGACAGAGACAGAGAGAGGGGGAGACAAAGACAGAGAGACACAGGGAGGACCAGGAGAGACAGGAAGACAGAGAGGGAGGATGAATCATAGAGTTCAAAAATCCTAACACTTTCCCTCCAAAAATTTTCTTTAAGCATCACTCAGCCTCTCACAATGAGCTCATCTATTTCTGATATATTTGGCAATGTAACTTCTACTTCTCATTCAGGAAGCTTGACACCCTGAGCAACAACAGGCATTCTCTAAGAGCCTACTGTATAGATTACTATTTATACAGTATAGATACATGTCTACACAAGACAAATCTGTTTTCCTTTAGTAAATGTTATCAGGGTTCATGTCCCAGTTCCTAGAGATGTAAGCATCTCGTTGGCATAGTTAGGAGGGTCAGACTTGTGGAGATAGAAACAATTGCATGGTATCTTTGTACCTGAGTCAGGAACATATTCATAGCTGAAGCATAGCATAAAATCCTAATGCTGCCTTCCTTGTAAATTTAGAACATTTATCTTACTCTACTGGCTGAGTTCCCACTGGATAATTACATTCTGCTTTCTTTACCATGATTCCTCACTGTCTTCCAAGCATTCAGGCAGATATATTACCTAAATATAACACCTTTTACCACTGAGAGGTTAGCTCTGCTAAGGCAAGTCAATCACTGTGGTCAGTGTGACATAATTTTAGACATATTTAGGTTCATAAGGTAATATTTCAATGCTTTTACTATGACAGAGGTGTAAACCATAAATGTTTGTTAGGATAGCTTGTAGATTTAGAATAAAACTATTATCTTCCAGTGAGTTTCTAATCATGGATATGCAAAGTGTCTAGTCATTTGATCAAACCTATCAGAGAGAACTGGAACACAGTAAGTGTGTGCTGAGACTAAAATGGGTTGAGGGAAGAAGGGATCCAGGTTGTTAGGGTGCATCTTATACACTACAGTTCTTGGGAAGTCAGTTATCAACCAAACCAGCACTAGTCATCCTGAATACCACCCTCTGAAGCAAACCTCTATGCAAAATGAGAATTCTTTGATTGTTAAGTGAGTAGTCAGGCATTGGTGCTTGTCCATGGGATGGGTCTCAAGTTAGGGAAGTTATTCATTGGATACTCTCTGTTATGACTTTGTTCCTGTATTTCTTGTAGACAAAATAAATTTTGGATCAACATTTTGTGAGTAGTGTTGTGTCCTTATCCCTTAACTTGGGTAACTTGCTGTAAACATGGTGGAGCACGTGTCCTTGTGGCATGGTGGGACATCTTTTGGGTATATTCCCAGGAGTGGTATGGCTGGGTCTTCAGATAGAACTATTCCCAATTTTCTGACAAACCACCAGGTTAATTGCCCAGTGGTTGTACAAATTTGCATTCCCACCAGCAATGAAAGCGTGTTCCCTTGTTCCACATCCTCCACAGCTTGTGCTATCACTTGAGTTTTGACCATTGCCATTTTGACTGGTGTGAGATGGTATCCCATGGTCATTTTGATTTGCATTTCCCTGATGACAAGGGATGTTCAACAGTTCTTTATGTGCTTCTCAGATATTCGAGATTCCTCTTGAAACTTCTTTGTACCCCATTTTTAATTTTTAATCAGAGTATGGAAAGTCACGGAGTCGAGAAATCATAATGGGAAGAAAGAAGAAAATAAATCAAAAGCCAATTAAGACCCCTTGCAAAAGACTGAAAAGAATAAGTATCGACATCTTTAAGTCTGAATAGAAAGAAGTATTTGAATGCTGAGAATATTTGAGCAACTTAGAAAGTAACAGCATCTCTTGGCTCTAGAATAGGGATATATGTTCCCAGGTATACTAGTTAGGGTTTTACTGCTGTGAACGGACACCATGACCAAGGCAAGTCTTAATAAAAGAACATTTAATTGGGGCTGGCTTACAGATTCAGAGGTTTAGTCCATTATCATCAAGGTGGTGCATGGCAGTATCCAGGCAGGCATGGCACAGGTAGAGCTGAGAGTTCTATGTCTTCATCCAAAGGCTGCTAGTGGAAGACTGACTTCCAGGCAACTAGGGTGAGGATCTTATGCCCACACCCACAGTGACACACCCATTCCAACCAGGTCACACCTATTCCAACAAGGCCACACCTTCAGATGGTGCCACTCCCTGGTCCAAGGATATACAAACTATCACACCAGGTGAGAGAGGAATGTTCATTTCATTGTTATTTTTAACTACATATATGTGTGATGGGTGTGTGTGTGTGTGTGTTTGTGTGTGTGTGTGTTTTATGTGTGTGTGTGTGTGTTTGTGTGTGTATGGTGTGTGTGTGTGTGTGATAGTGTATGTGTGTGATAGTGTGTGTATGTATGTGTGTGTTGGTAAGCATTCTCATGCAAATATGAACCCTGTGTGTCTTTCTCTTTTCCTTTCCATGTTCTTTTAAGAAAGGATCTCTCACTGAATTTAGCCATTGTCATTTGGGCTAGACTGGCTGCCCAGTGTGCCTCAGGGATCCATCTGTCTCTTCTTAGAGCTGGGATGGTCGTGTATTGTGCCACAATTGCCTTTTTCACATGGGAACTAGGGATCAGAACTTAGGTCCTCATGATTCTATGGGTGCACTTTACCCATAGAACCATCTAACTTGGCTGAAATTTTTATTTCTTACAGATCTTAATACCGTTTGTAATATTACCTTGTGCATGTGTTACCTTGTCAACAAAATATTTTAATATTAAAAAATCTATTTAAACAACCACTTAATAATAGTATAGTCAACCTGTAAATTTGAAAGCATTCAAAGAACTGTCCATCGTTGCTGTAAAATGTGAGATACTTAAGTGATGGATGAAAAGGAAAACAAACTCCTTTTGCATCAGGAGAAACAAGTGACTGGAAATCTCTTGCTAAGCTCCTGGCGGAGGCGCCTTCATTTCTATACCTTTGAATCCACTCTTGTTTAGATGCTTATAACTGCCGCCTTAGGCTACTTCAGTAACCTGCTAAATGGTTTCCAATCTCTCTCCAATCTTCCATTGCCAAGATTAATCACCTTAGCACTCACTCTCAGGTCACTGCGGCACCCGCTCAAAACCTTTCCTTTGTGGTTAGTATTGCCTGTTCCGCAAAAATAATCTCACACTCCTCTCTCAAGTTCTACTTAGCCTATGTTCTCGTGACTCTGAACATTTGCTCTGCACCTCCTCTCTCCCCAGGTCCTCCCATCTGGGAAATCTCTTCCATTTGAATTGAACATCACCTCCAGATATCCCAAACATCATCAAGCCACAGAGATTACATCAGCTAGGCACAGTCACTCATTAAGCCCGGTATTTTATGTTCCCCTTTGCTGTGCATCACACATCTGATTTCATATGTATGTTACTTATGCATCTAGTATCCCAGGTAGAATATAAATGCCCCAAAGTTTGGTTGTGACACATGTTTCCTCAGTGCCCATCAATTTAACTTGCTCAGTATTCAATGGATGCAAATGTGAATGAGGTAGGCTGTTCAATATTCATTATGTTGACTTCATCTCAATTTGATAGCCATTGCTTCCAATGCTAAATTCCATTAACATAAAGCACAGTAAAGACTCATACAATAAACATGGAATGTACTAAGAATCATTTTCTTCTCAGGTTCCATTTAAAATGCTTAGACAGTTGCAGCCAGGATCCTTGTATAGAGGAGGGCTATTTTTATAATAGAAATGAATGACATTTGGATTAATAGGTAATCTTCTTGGATGGCATAAGGGGCCAGAAAAAAGAGACTACTAAATCCTTCAGCATAAAGTACAAGCTTTAATAAAGAAGCCAATAAAATAAAGGACTTAAAAAGACACAGTGAAAGGCATATTCAGGTCAAAAGCAAGCACTGTAGATTGATGCTGGCCCAGCTCCTGTATCCTTATCCCTTCTTCTTTCTCCTTGCATTGTAAGCCAGAGGGCTTGTTTCTCTTTTGCTGCCACAGCTCAACTTCTTCTATTCCTACATTTTTACCTGACCATTGTAAAAGTGAATATGATCTACCTGCCCAAATGCATTTGCTCGTTTTAATTATCTCTTCACTAGTGTCATCTAAACGCAAAGCGAATATATGCCATTATTTCTGGACAGGGTCGTGGCTCTCCGACGTCATGGTCAAAACTCTTCACATGAGATGGTTTGTCAGCTGCTCACCCACTTCCTCCTAATCCACACTCCTGGGAGACCTTCAAGTCATTCCTGCTAGTTTTTTCACTTTGTAACTGCAGTACTGTGTCGAATGACCTTGCCTCCTTCTCTTTGACTCCTCTGCTTATTCTTCCAGAACCAGCCCAGCTGTCACCCTTTGCCTGGCATCCCTCTCTCTTTCTAGGCAGTTTCCTTCTCTTCACCTGGAACCTGGTAGGGCTTCACACCTAAATCTGTCACCTTGTTTCTTCACCTTTCGCTTGGACTGTCTTGTTTATACACTTGCCCCAGAGCTACAAGCTGTTTCAAAACTTGTGACTGTGAGAAGGTCATTCTTTCTTCAGAGATCAGCATGGTGCTGGCATAGCATGGAAGATGGGTAAAGAGGTGTAGGGAGCCTCCCAATGGATGCTGCCTGGATTTATGTGAGGCTGCTTCACCCTGCTCCCCACTCGGTCTGCTTCCCATACTCAAGCCTAAACATGCTCTGTTTGATTGTCTTTGCAGTGGTTTCACCGGCACCGTTAGGTCTTCACCTGGCTGGTTCCTTTATATTTTCTGGGTCTCAGGTCCTATGTACCGTTCCATCTTTTCTTACCTAACACTCTTCCAAGTAGATGCTCCCCACTGCCCCTGTCACCTACCAACATGCTTTCTTACGTTGTCTGCTCAGGTATATGAACCACGTCTGGAAATCATGGTAATTTATGGATTTTCTTTATTAGTGTTCTTTTATTAATGCCCACCTGCCTTCATAGGGAAGGGGCTGCTAAGTGTTTTTAGTATGCTAGCGTATATAGTAGCTACTCAGTATATGAATGAACAAATAGTGAATACTTTCTGCTTCTGGCACAAAATCTGAATGAAAACAAACATTGTTCTAATCTAGAAGTCAGACTGGGAAATGTTTCTAAAGTTTTATGGGTGGTGCTGAAGCTAAAAATAGGAGTGCCTAGAGGCACTTTTTTCTAAAGTTCTGCTATGATACTCCCTTCATTTGTTATTTTAAGTCTGCCCTTGGTGACGCAGAAGTCTATTTAAATTGGGCTGTATTCAGAAACAGTGCCACAAAGGAAGTAGAGGCCAACACTTGTCTGATGGCCACCCTGCCAGCAGGATAGGATCCTCAGATCCTCAGAGTCTTGGTGCCCTACACAACAAGTCAAATGAAGTGCTTGCTCAATAAATATTAGCTCAGTTATTGAATGGATGCCTTAGTGCTTTGTCCTGCTTTCTTCACGAGGGTTTGGTTTTCTGCCCAGCTCCTCTCTGGAGAACTTGGGGTTTGCTGGCTTTTCCCACTTATCCATTGCAAAAATGTCTGGGTCCTGGCAGCCTAGAGGAAAGTAGAACCAACCAAACCTTTGAACAGCAGTACCTGCAGTGGTCAGGAGAGAAGGCTGTTTGGGGCCCATGTACTGATATTAAAAAGAAATTCCTTTAGAAAAAAAGAAAGAAAAGAAAAGAAAAGAAACCAAAATTTGTAGACTTGGGAGATAAGTCTTTGACACATACGTATGAAAACCTAAGTTCAATCCCTAGAATGTACATTAAAAAGCCAGGCTGGCAGTGCTAAGTGGGGGAGGGGTAGAGCCACACTAGACTAATTAGTGAGCTCCAAACCACTGAGAGACTTTGTCTCATAAAATAAGGTATATAGCTCTCGGGGGGAGGGGGAGGGTCAACACCCATGATTGAGCCCTGATGTCTTTTATGTGTATACATATACATCTATACAAAAACTTACACCCACATGAATGCATACATACATGTACTCAAACATACATTCCTACAAAATAGTATCCCTTTGCTTTGCTTTGCTTGCTGAAAAAAATTCACAGTAAAAAGTAATTCTTCAGTACTCCTTGTATTCTAATTGAATGCATTTCATACCTGAGTGTATTATTGGTATAGGGCAATGTGCTAGATGGAGTTGAGATGAATACAACAGGAGAGATGCAGTCCCTTGGGTGCCATATGTCCTGGCAGGACAGAGGGCTCCTTATTGTCATACAATATCACAGGATGAAGTCCAAGATGTTACCCCCACCCACCCAATCTGCCTTCCCACAGTTTCTCATCCCATTCTTCCTCCCCCTGTCTCCAAGAGGATGCCACCTACTCCCACCCCTTCAAGGCCTCCCCAGTCCTTGGGGCCTCAAGTCTCTCGAGGGTTAGGCACATCTTCTCTCACTGAGGCCAAACCAGGCAGTCCTCTGCTGTAAATATGTCCAGGGCCTCATATCAGCTGGTGTATGCTGCCTGGTTGGCGTCTCAGTGTCTGAGAGATCTCGGGGTTCCAGGTTAGTTGAAACTGTTGGTCCTCCTATAGGGCCACCCTCGTTCTCAGCTTCTTCCAGCTTTTCCCTAATTCAACCACAGGGGTCCCTGACTTCAGTGCATTGGGTGTGTGTAAGTATCTGTTTCTGCCTCAGTCAGCTTCTTATTGGGCCTCTCAGAGAACAGCTATGCTAGGCTCCTATCTGTAAGCACATCATAGCATCAGTAATAGTGTCAGGCCTTGGAGCCTCCCCTTGAGAGTTGGGTCTGTTACTGTACCTCCTTTCCCTAAGTCTCTTCTCCATTTTTGTCCCTTCAGTTCTTTTAGACAGAAACAATTCTTGGTCAGAGATTTTGACTATGAGATGGCAACCCCATTTCTCCACTTAATGTGCTGTCTTTCTACTGGAGGAGGACTCTAAAAGTCCCTTCTCCCAACCACTGGGCATTTCATCTGAGGTCCCTCCCTTTGAGTCCTGAGAGTCTCTCATGTCCCAGGTCTCTGGTACTTTCTAGAGGTTCCCCCACCTCCTACCCCCTAGGTTGCATCTCACCATTATTTTTAAATTTGATCCAATTTTTAGGTCTTTTAAAGCCTGTGACTTCTCTGCTTTTTCCCTCTCTCTTATTGCTCTTCTCTTGGAACTTTTAGTTTATATTAATATGATACATTTTCATAATAAAAATAAACCTTATAGGCATAATTGTGAGTGAAACTGTGGCCATGGTGTCCATGTGTTGTCACAAAAGGGTAACACCCAGACAGTCTTATATTATGAGAGAACTAGGACCTCTCAAACAATGGCTGAATCTTGTGCAGCATAGTGTGTTGGGTTAATGCTAGAAAATAACCCATCAGCAGAAATACTCCCTATTCAGGAGTTCACTTTTTAGACCCATCTGTATGCCAGATGCTAGAAGTGCTCAGCTGAATAGCATAGCCATTGCCTTAAGGAAGGTGGCAGGCAGTCCAGGAGGAGACAGACATTAATGCAAGTATAATACATGAAAAGGCTTCATAGAATCAGTTTCTGAGTCCATGGGAAAAGAATGGTCAGGTCTAATTTAAAGATACCGGAATCAGAGGAAACCAAGAGAAGTCTCCCCAGGGGGTAGTATCTGAGCCTTAGGGGGGCAAAGGCCAAGGAGGATGTGGGAAAGCGAAGCAGGAGTGAAGATGAGGCCAGTTTTTAACCAGATGATGTGCAGCTCAGAGCACAGGACAAAATATGGAATGAATATGAATCTAGAGACTGCCTGTGGCAGTGCTGGGACATAGGCAAATGGGAAATAGCCCGGAGGGTGAGGCAGTAGGCAGAAGGGCAGAGGGGAGGAGGAGATGGTAGAAGAGTCCTGCTGTAAATCGGTTTGCATTTGAATGGGATGCTCCAGTGCAGAAAGATTTCCTGTGAGCAGTGCAAGCCGTGCAGCCTTCCCCTCCCCTTGCTCTGATACATTGTGACAGCCCCTGCAACCTAGGAAATGGTGATTTGTATATGTCACTCCTGGGTTTAATTTAAAACTCGGATTTTTAGCTGATATAAATAATAGAAAAAAAATGCATTTTCATCATGTACCATGTAAAATTTCAAATACACATATGGACCTTTTAGTATTTAAAAAAATTTAAATTCTCAATTACATTCATTTACTTATTTGAGGAGGACATGCACGTGCCACCGTGCACAGGAGAAAGACAGGGACAACCTGTGAGTCAGGGTTCTCCTTCCATCCTGTGTGTCCTGGGGATTGAACTTCGGTCATTAGGCTTAGGGGGCAAGCACCTTTATCTACTTTGCAGTCTTGCCAACGCTAAAATCTTTTTAAAAATTAGTCATTTATTATTATTTGTGCATATATGTATGCTAGTTCAGGGTGTATGTAAGTATGGAAGGAATATGAATCTAGAGAGCATGGTGATGAAGACGTTGTGGAACAACTTCTCTTCTTCCACTTTTGTGCGAGTTCCAGGAAGTAAACTCAAGTCATTAGGCTTATCCGGGCCATTTGGTTGGCCCTTGATTAATGATGAAATCAGGCTAAACACATCTATCTCTTTAAACATTTATTCATTTTTTGGTAAAAATACAAAACAACAACTACTACAACAAACCTTTGGAAATGTGTCGGTGTCGTCTTTTGAAATGTACAGCATGGTATCACCTACAGTTAACAACCCTGACTCCTATTTAACTATCAGTTCCTGTCCACCAATCAACCTTTCCCTATCTCTCCAGGCACTTAGACGCAGGCCACGTGAAAAGGGGTCATGTTTTCCTTATTTCCAAGTGTCTAATTGCGTACATTAGGATGGATCTAAGAGTTACTGCAGGCAGTTTTCACTCTGCATGATGATATGGCTGAACTATCATTCTGTGTCTTTGTAAACTCCCCATTAAAGTATTTGAGTGGGGCTCGGCTGTTAGGGTGGGCATGCATTGCCCCAGGACCTGGGTTCTATTGCTCTTGCATGCAGGGCCATAATTGTCTTGATTTATGACCTTCCATTGTCTAACGGAATGAAAAAAATCGGAATTTGAAAATAGTTATCAGCTAACTGCTAGATTGTTTATCCATTTCATGTCCTTTGGTTTCATGTGTTTGGTTTACCAACTAAGATATCTGATTAATCAAATGGTTTATATTTCCCCTTTTGTTAAATAAAAGCAAAAGGGATTTAAGAGAGCTAATTATACTTGATAATTCACATAAAATTTGGTTGCATTTTTATATTTCTTACAATCATCAAATGTGTTTTGGAGGACAATGTAATATATGAAATAGGGTATTTAATAATGTGATAATTATTTCTAACTATAATCTAAGGAAATGAATACCTATTAGGTGTATATTCATAGATGCCATTGTTAGATTCCTTGATGATTATTCAGAATAACCAGGTGATGTTTACCAGACACACCAAAACAAGGTAGTTATCATTGTTCTCCATCTATAGAAGATAATTATGTTTTTGAAAACTTGAAGGAAAATGGAAAACAGGTTAGAGTTAATTATCAGTTCTTCAGTCTAATGGTAAATCAACTGTGTTTTTTTTTGTGTGTGTGTGTGTGTTTTGTTTCTGTATGCCTTTGCATGTGTGTGTGTGTGTGTGTGTTTCTGTGTGTATTCAGGTGTACATGTGTGTTTATGTACACATTTGTACTAGTGTATGCAGAGGCCAGAGGTCAACATCAGGTTTCTTCCTCAGCTCTTCTCCACATTATCCTTTTGAGACAGGGTCTCCTTAGCTGGGCCAGTGTGGCTGGCCAGGGAGGCGCATTGCTCCTCCTGCACTGTGTCCCACCATGCTTGCCTTCTCAATGGGTGCTTGGGATCTGAATTGAGGTCAAGTGTTTGTGGCAGGCAGTTTGCCAGCCTAGCCATCTGCCCAACCCTTTGCATATTTGTACCTTCTACAAATGGTGCTGGATAGCAACAACCCAGTTATTTATCTGCACTTTAGCTCAGACCTCCTAGAATTGAAGAAATGGGAAGACCTGTGTAGAGCAGAACACACTTGAATAATCCTTTGTCCTGCTGTCTGGCATTCTCCTTGTTCAGCAGTACTTGGCAGGTGTTTTATGGTTCTTCTTGTTTTCATCTTGGAGAAGAGTTGACAACTCGAAGCTGGAAGAAGTTTTGGAGTTTCCTAGGTTCTTCACAACAAAATGTCACAGCTTGTGCAACTTAGTCTTTCCAAGGAAGAACTTCCAAGTTAGTTTTCAAATAACTAATGGTCAGCCTTGAACTCACATCTATATGAGTAACATTATATAGTCTTAGTAGATGCTATTTATGTATTTAAGAATATATATATATAATTATATAGTTATATAATTATAATTATATGACATATAATGTATATGTTATATGTATAACAAAAGTTTTAAAATGTGAATTTGAAAGACCAAGGGAGGTATATGGGAGGATTAGATAAGGAAAATGAAAGGGGGAAATTATTTGTATATTGTGTGTCTATGTGTGTGTGTATATTTATATATCTCTTCTCCTTTCTCTTCCCACCTTCTTCCTCACTCCCTTACATTCATTCCTCCTCCGTTTTCCTTCACAAAAGGATTGGAGGATTGTCATATTCTGAGGCCTCCTTCCTTGGCTTATAGATGACAGCTTCTCTACTTATCTTCACACATACATTAGTTATGTTTCTCCAGAGACTCAAGACATGTGTGTGCATATATGTGTGTATAAATGTGCCTAAACAATATATGTTTTAGGTGTGTGTTTATAGATAGATAATTTTCCGTTTTATGGGAGATGGATAGTTATATGGCTAAATCAAGAGAAGAGGGGGTGGTGAAGGTAGATGGTAGATAGATAGATAATAGGTTTATTTCTAGCAATTGACCCAGGTATTGTGAGTTATAGTTGAGGGCAAAGCTATCTGCTGGCTGAATTCTTTCTTGCTTATAAGAGATGTCTTTGTTCTGATACTACTTCTTCAGCTGATTGGCTGAGGCCCACCCACAGTGGGAAAGCAAACTACTTTATCAAAAATCCACCAATTTAAGCATTAACTTGCATACAAAAATGGGCTCCCAGAAACATCCAGATCCAGTTCCAGTATCTAAGCATGGAAGCTTGGAGAAACCGACACATGGAACTAAACACCGCACCTCCACTGTCCTCTGGAGCGATCTTAGTTCCAAGTCCCCTTGCTGAGTGGAGACTGTTCATACTTGATCAGAGTCCTTTCTAATGACTTCATTTTAAGATCTGATTTTCAATATGGTCATGTATTGATTTCTGTGGGATCTGAGCATATGAAAGTTTAGGGATCATAAATATACCTCAACTGGCATGAATTTCAAAGTAAGCAGAAAGAAAATTCAATGCACAAAATGTTCTTCCTTTTATTAAAAATGTGTATTTTTAATATGATCCTGGGGTAATGTATTTTCACGTGTTCAGATAAGACAATAAACCAAACTTGAATGCTATTTTATATTTTTTCTTTTTCACATTTCTATAGTCCAGATGTCAGTTTTAGTTTTTCTTGTTAATGGCATCTATGTTATTATAAAAATTATTGTTTGAGAAGTGAATAACCTTATTTCTGGATCTTCACGAGTTTCCATTGTATACTTCTTATTTCAACTTAGAGAGCAATAAATAATGTATTTTTATTTTTAATTATGAAATCATTTGAGTTCAATATTAAAGGCCGAGTTTCTGCTCCCCTACTCCCAGAAATAAAGGAAAAGAGAAATAAACACTGGGAAATTACTGAAGGAAAGAAAGGGGTAAATTAATAAATAGTTATAAAATGAGAGCAAATTTGAAACCACACCATTGCTAGTTCTCCTGTGCCTTAAGTAAAATCTGTCATCATCTTGGTTTTTATATCAGTATCTTGGTTTCTCAGAGCTCTCAAACTTACTAACGCTCAGTGTCAAATATTTCTTTGTGTCTGTCACTAATGACCTAATTTCTTCTTTTCAGATAAGAAAGAGCTGTTCCTCTCCAAAGCTGTTCACAAGTCCTGCATTGAGGTTAATGAAGAAGGGTCAGAAGCCGCTGCCGCCTCTGGTAGATACCAAGTCATTTTCTGAATGCTTCTGACTCCTTCTAAAAATTTATATTTTTAAACATTCTTAGGTGGAAATGGAGATCCCTGTCTGAAACCATACTAAAGAGGCCACTGTATTCCAAGTCAGAAGTCAAGCAGATTTTAAAGCAGCCAGAATGTTCTCAATAGAATGTGAAATGTATGATAGATCCATGCCTAGCTTTCCAATGAGGCACCACACAGTGGCAGTTCTAAGAAAAGATCCTCCTGCAGAAATGTTTCCATAAACCATTTTTTAATATTCTCCTAATATATATTCAAGCATTGTTTTCCTTCCTACTTACTCATGGGAGTTAGTTCTTAATTTTTGTCTGTGGAAAGTTGGTTTTGAAAATTAAGCATACAAATAAGAATTGATAGATATAAATATACTTTTAAGTACTTTTAAATAATAATAATACTCATAAGAAAATAATTTTGGTTTTTTGTTTGTTTTTTGTTTGTTTGTTTTGGGGTTTTTTTGAGACAGAATTTTGGTGTTGCCCACACTTCCCTGAAATGCCCTCTATAGAGCAGATTGGCCTGGAACTCAGAAATCAACCTGACCTACCAAGAGTGCTAGGATTAAAGGCATGTACCACCACTGCCCGGCTAAGAAAATAATTTCAAATTATCAATTTTTAAATGGACATATATTCCATTTCCAGATTGTAATAGCTGATTGTCCTTCATCATTTTTGTATGTGATGAATACATATTCATGTGTGCACACATTGGTATTTATGTGTGTCAGAGGGTGAGGCAGAGGTGGACATCAAGTGGCTTTCTCAGTAACTATCCATCTTATTTTCTTGTGACAATATTTTCTCTGAATCTAGCGCTTACCAATTCTGTTAGACTAGCGGACCAACCAGCCTCAAGAGTCTTTCTACTTCCCCAGCACTGAGTTAAAATGTACCCCAGCCTACCATGCCTTGCTTTTTACATGATGCAAAGGATCTTCTGCATCTTTACGTGGATGCTCAGGTCTTCATATTGGTGGGGCAGAAACTTTATTGATGGAACCTTTACCCAGCTTCACCCTTGATCATTCTAATGGTTGTGATTTCCCTAGATAACCAGGAATGATTCACCCTTCCATTCCCTGCTTCCCCTTACTGACTTTAGGATTACTTCCATTAAGTGTTAAACAGATACAATCAAATTTACTAAAGCTTTCTGCTGCATGGTGGTATGTTAGCTTACTGGCATGTATTATTTATAACCCCCATCAGTGCTAACAATGCTTTCAAGAGGATAAGGAAGCAGACATTAGTTTATAGAAAAGAAAAAACTATTAAAATTATCTGACAACTAAGCAGACCATAGCAAATAAGTAGGACCGTGAGTAACCCGCTTCTCTGGCTGCTGAGTTTTCTTTTATTATCCTATAGAACGTCAGTGTACACTTTCGACAAACAACACAAATACGTTTAAAATATGAACGACTCCCTTAAATTTGGCAACCCTTTCTTTCTTCTTCCCCTTAATTGAAAAGACATTTTGATTAAAATACAAACATGTGTCCTAGACTAACAGTTTTACAACAGGAAGAGTAAAGCATGCCATTATCTTGGTTGGTGTAGATGGAAGAAATGACTTGTATAGGGTTGGGTTTTTTCTTTAATATATCAAGTATAAATGTTAATGCCACGTGGAAGAAATGGGGGAAAGATTGAGGAACCTGAAGGGCATAAGAACTCCACAGCAAGACCAACAGAGTCAACTCACCTGGACCCTAGGGGGCTCCCAGACACTGAAAAACAAATCATAGAGCATACAAGGGCTGGGCCAAGGTACCAACTTCACACACACACACACACACACACACGTAGCAGACGTGAAGCTTGGTCTTCATGTGGTTCTCCCAACAAGAAGAGTGGGGGCCTGTCTTTGACTCTATGACCTGCCTGTCCTGTTTCTAACATTATGGGCTGCCTTGTCTGCTTCTCAGTCAGAGAAGATATGCCTAGTCCTGCAGTGACTTGACATGCCAGGGTAGGTTGGGACCCAGGGAGGCCTCCAAGTACTCAAAAGTGAAGAGGAGGGTGGTAGAGGGTAGGACCGTGTGAGCAGGGACTGGAAAGAAGAGGGTCTTCAATCGGGATATAAAGTGAGTCAATAAATTAATGGGAAAAATGTTAATGCCTTTAAGACATTTCTTCCTTAAAACCCCTGCTTTCTGTAGATTGTTGCCTTTTCATTAATTGGATAGACTTAAGTTTTTTTGTTTTTTTTTTAAAGTTCTCGTGAGTCTCTGCACATCCATAGACATGTAATTACTTTCTCTCTGCACCATAGGAATGATTGCGATTAGTAGGATGGCTGTGCTGTACCCTCAGGTTATTGTCGACCATCCATTTCTCTATCTTATCAGGAACCGGAAATCTGGTAAGTGTTTTATGTGCATACAACATTATTTCCCAAGGCACAAAGAAGCTGTCTATTTTTAAATTATATATATATATTATATTTAAGATATATATGTCTATATATGTGTCTCTATATATGTGTGTGTATATATATATATATATATATATATATATATATATATAGAGAGAGAGAGAGAGAGACATATATAGACATATATATATATCTTAAATATGTATATTTAAGATTATATTCAATGTTCTTATGCTTTTAAAAAATCAAAATAATGTGTATTTCTACTTTTCCAAACATTGCTTCCAGGAAATATAGGTCTCATGGTTTTCTTTCCTCTTCTGTTCATTCCCAAACCAATCCAGGCATAATCTTATTCATGGGACGAGTCATGAACCCTGAAACAATGAATACAAGTGGCCATGATTTTGAGGAACTTTAAATAACGACGTTTGAGTACAAAGAAAGCAGGAACAAAGCACATTATGTTTGCAAGTGGTATATATTTAGGATTTCTGTTTTATAGTGTTACTTAAGAAAATATTTAAATAGTTCTGGATAGTAGTAATCCATGTGACCTATAAGTTAGCCTGTCCAAAAATGTTATCAGTATAAAGAGTATGGTCCCATTGTGTCATTGTGTCTGGTGTGCTGCTGTTTAAAATAAAAGTACATATTGAAAATGTGAACCACTTTTTTTCATTTTGAAAGTAGTTGTAGTCTACACAATACTGTGTCTGAGATTTGAAACCTATGCTGTTTCTTTAGGAATTGTAGTAAAATGATTCTACAAGGCAAAAATATAGAAACTGTTGTTTCTGAGTTTCTTCATAATCATGCAGAATCAAACACCAAAGTAAGCAACATACATATATATATAATAAGCAATACTGTGAAGGGGAGGCCAAAAGGCCAGAGAAATTGAGATTGTTATTTAGTGTGGCATTCCATGACAAAAGATTTAGGAGGAAATGTGGGATATGTAAGGCCCATAGATGTATATTTTGTATATACTGTAGTATTATACTTTTAATTTATTAAAGTATAACTCTTTTATTTATTTTTAAAAGTTTCCTGTGAACCAGTATGCCACATGACTCTACTAGCAAGCTCAGATATTTCATTAGCTATTCTGGATGACATCAAGAGGCCCCATGGAGGGAATCCCGTGTACCATTTACATTTTAGTGATTTTTTTTTTTTTTGTGATGTTCACACAAAGATAAAATCACACTGTTGAACACTCTCTAGACTATGCCCAAGAAAGGCATCAAGTGGTACATTGGTGTACCAGGAAAATAAGTGTAATGACTTTATAAAAAACGTTCCTGGTATTGTGCATCATATGGAATCCGTGCTTCTTAAACTTAGTATCTCCTGCTGACACCTGTTCACTTATTACAAATATAGGTTCTTATCCAGGATGTCTAAGGTAGAGTGGGAACCACAGCTTTCTATCATTGCTGACATCCAAATGATGCCACAGATATTTGACCATTGCCTTTGCTGATAGTCACTTGGGTTGCAAAGTCTTACTTGAAGTCAGCCTCACATTTTCACAGACTGAGATTAGAGAGATGAGGGTGAAGGGAGGAGATAATCTACACTAATAATCCAATGCCTTTGTCAAGCACTGGTGTGATCTCGAAGTATTTCTAGTACATACTATGGATAAATGTAAGATTCTTCTGTACATTACAACACTTGAAATACAGTTGTTAAAAATATGGAGACATTTATAGGCAATACCCATGAAAGAATTTATGACTATCCGAGGACACAGTACTTAACAATGAATCTTTTACAGCTTATATTTTCAGAGGACTTGTAGTTTATTCATAAATCTTCATGTTATTGTACAATAGTGCTTTTGTTTTCATTTATAATTTATGAAGCTGGGATGCCTGGTGTTAATTCAGTGTTCACATTCTCTGCTAAGAACAGTCTTTATCTCTGTATCCTTCTTGTTAATATGACATCTATAGCTATATCTATATGTTCATTAGTTAAACAAATGTATGGCCTGTAAGGAAGAATAAACATCATTATGCAATCATGTGATTATGTGATGTCCCAAATGTTAATTTTTATTAAAAATAGATATAAGAATTAATTCTTGGAACTTTTAATCTTAAAATATTTCAATATGCGTATAAGTTAGGTGTTACTTAGTTGAAAATGGATGTTCTTGTACTGGCAGAAAAGCTAGAAATAATAATTTACAATACCAAGCTTTTCTTTGTATTAATTTAGTATTTCTCTCTCTCTCTCTCTCTCTCTCTCTCTCTCTGTGTGTGTGTGTGTGTGTGTGTGTGTGTGTGTATATACCGGAACACAGACATTCATATGCCACAGGATGTATGTGAAGGCAGAGGACAAATGCCAGAGATTGATTGCCTCTTTCCAACTTGGAATCCCAGAATCTCACTTGAGTTATCAAGGTCATACATCAAGGACTTGGACCTATGGGGCCATTTCCCTGACCTTCAAGTTTTTCTTTTGTTTGGACTTGGCTTTTAATTTCAATAGTTTTCTTTCTCTTGAAAAACTAGCATTTCATATTTCCCAATTGTTTTATTCTCTTTACAATGAATCATTACTATAAGTACACATACACATGTGCACACACACACACACATTGTGCATAGAAAGGACTTTTATTCTACAAACTTATGTTTGGGAGGAAATCAACAACCATTCTGAAGTTTTTGATAGTAACTGAATTTAGTTATTCATCTGTATGCAACAGACTGGAATGAATAATTATAGACTCTGATCTATTTTAATATCACCATCAAGTCCAAACAAATACTAAAAGTATCATTTATGTGTTTACTTAAATACTCAAGACATTCATTTTATAGGAACAGTGAAAATCAGAAGAAAATACAGTAAAGAACATACTTCCTTCTCATTAAATATGCATCTTATACAGAACACAATTCAGTGATTTTTTTATATATAGTCAGTTTCTTGAATTTATAATGATAGTCATTTTTTTTTCTTATCTGAAAATCTATCTTGGTTTTTCTCTAAAACAAGAGTAATAGCACCATTTTATTTAATAGCTTCAGGCAAGTTAAACCAGTTGAAACTTGTCTTTTTGAAGTAAAGATCTTTTCTGCAATCTTGAGCAAAGATAAAATACAATTAAAAAAAAAAAAAACAAGAAAAGAAAGAAAAGGGGGCTGGTGAGATGGCTCAGTGGGTAAGAGCACCCGACTGCTCTTCCAAAGGTCCAGAGTTCAAATCCCAGCAACCACATGGTGGCTCACAACCATCCGTAAAGAGATCTGGCGCCCTCTTCTGGAGTGTCTGAAGACAGCTACAGTGTACTTGCATATAATAAATAAAAAAAAAAAAAAAAAGAAAAGAAAGAAAAGGAAAAATATTGGTGAAAACTCTGCAACTTTGCCTTAAGCTCAGAGCCTCGTGGTCATGGTCCATCTTCTAAAGCAGACCCAATGCAAGATTCTTTAGTTAAATGATTAATCTGCAGAATTCGCTAAGGTAGAGGAAACACTCTTTGTAAGTCCCAAGGCTGCCAGTAGCTTCAGGGAAGGCTAAATGGTCTGTTAATGTTCTGGAGCACATTAACAAGTTACATAAATAGAAGTAATATTATACTAACTGAGCAAGTTGTACTTGGAAATATATATGTATATACATATGTATGTATTTGCTCAATAAGAATTAATTGAAAAAAGAGGCTAAGAATTTGAGGGGAAAGAAATGTGGTAATTGCATTATAATCTCAAAGAAATTCTTGAAATAAACTTAAAACAAATCTCCAGTTGACTAAAGCAACAATTAAAAAGAATTTCCAGGCTTGAGTGACCATGGGTCCAAATAGTCCAACTCAGTTCTTCATCTATGAACACTGATTGAATCATTAAGCGTGTGTGACAGAGGGGAAACTAGGAAAGGGGATAACATTTGAAATGTAAATAAAATACATTATATATATATATATATATATATATATATATATATATATATATATATAGAGAGAGAGAGAGAGAGAGAGAGAGAGAGAGAGAGAGATTCTGATCCCAACCAGATCAGATACTGAGCCACCAATCAGGGAGCATACACCAGCTGATATGAAGCCCCCGATACATATACAGCAGAGGACTACCTGGTCTGGCCTCAGTGAGAGAAGATGCACCTAACCCTGGAGAGACTTGAAACCCTAGGGAGTAGGGAGGTCTGGGGGTGGGGGAGGGTTGGGGGATGGGAGGTACATCCTCTTCGAGACAGGGGGTGAGGTATGGGATGGGGAGCAGTCAGGAGAGGGCAGACTAGGAAGGGGATGAATACTGGACTGTAAACAAAGGATTAAAGAATAAAAAGGAGTGTTTGATAAGTGGCCCACTGACAAATCACATTATTATTCACAGCATTTAGTAATTTTCCTACTTTCAAATTGAACTGGTAAATCATTCCATTCCATTCTCTTCATGTTATGTGTCTTCATGTGCCTGTAGATTGGTGTTTATCACTGTCTGTCTCAGTGAGTGTGTGCCCGGATGTGTCTTTATGTTACTCATATGTGTCTCGATATAGGTTTCTCAGTGTGAGGATGTCTCTGTGTATGTGTGTGTCTGTGTGTTTATCTGTATCTCTGTGTGTCTCTGTATGTGTCTCATTGTGTGCATGGTGGATTTGTTTTGTGGGCATCTGGATTTCATTTTTCTTTTTCGGTTCATGTTTGTTTTAAGAGCTTACTCTTCTGCACTGGATATTTGTCTCCTCAACGAGTCTGTAAATGGGAGTCCATCCGTATTCTTCACTGGGGAGCCATTTGCTATTCCATCAGGGCACTGATGGTATTTACTCCAGAGCTAGAGGAAACCCCATTAGAGAAAAGATATTTTTATGACATGAAACTCATCTAAATGTAGATTGTGCTCGGAAAGTCCTTTCTCATCCAAATTTTTAACCTTTTTAACATTTTAACAAGAAATATTGCCAGTTTTGAAAGAGTGTAAAGCAAGATTTAGAACAATTAGTTGCATATGTAATAGGCAACTACATAACTGAAAAGGATTAAGTGATAGTCTAACTGTATTGCACTGTTTAACAAACAGGTGACTGGTTTACCTGTGACTACATGAAGGTGACAGTTATTTAAGAGTGACTTCTCTCCTAAGCCTGACTAGCTCAGATTCCCATCAGTAATTCCTGGCTTTGTGGGACCACAAATGAGAAGAATCATGAAAGAAACCCCAGATGACCTCATGCTAATTAAAGCAATGCTCACTCTTTGAAGCTCAGTGATATTTAACAGAGAGGTTCTCATCATAAATACATATAACATCAGAGGAAAGAATCCCTGAAAGAGGCAGACTTGTTCAGAAAAAAAAAAAAGCTAGAATTCAATGCTAGTATATGTGACTCTGCGATTTCTTTTTACCATGCGTTGATCTATTTTTAATAAGAATAAATAATGCTACTAAGCTATTAATAAGATTTTAATCTCTCTAAAATATTTTGAATTGCTGTGGCTTAAAACATTGTTACACTGAAAATTAGTCAGTTTATGCATGGTTTTTTGACTTTTTTTTTAAAATGTTAACTGTACGTTGTTTTTATTAGAATTAACATTTTAAACTGTCATTCTGGATATAAATTCACGGTACCTACCTGGGGCTTTGTTGTGTCTTTTGGCATTTTTGTCTATATGGTACTGGAGATTAATTAGAGTCTTGAATGCTCTAGGCACATACCGTACCACTGATATACTGTATTACTATATTATTAATAACCACAAATAAGCTACATTTACATCCTAATTTTTTCTGTGTATGTGCCTAAGTGCTTGTCTGTGTACCACTTGCACACCTAAGGCCCACAGAGGCCAGAAGAGAAGGCATCGCATCCCTGAAACTAGACCCCTTAAGTTCATTATGAAGCATCATGTTGGGGTTGGAAACCGAAACATGGACCTTGGCAAGAGCAGCAAGGGCCCTTATCCTTGAAGCCATCTTTGATCTTCTTCCTTCTTATCGTGAGTAAGGTTGCAGTAAGCTGCCCAGGCTAACCTAGAACTCACTCGGCAACCCAGGCCAGCCTTAACTTGTCTCAATGCTCTGCCACTAGGGCAGACTTGGTGGCTTTTCCTTCAAATCTTATGATCAGAATCCTTCATTTCCAATAGCTCCCTACTAAATCTTCCCCAGAAACAAGGATGGGGGGCTGCAGATGAAGCAGCTGGCCTAGAAAAGCATCTATAAGAGAGGATATGTGTGGCATAAATGGCTAGAGAGGGTTAAGTTGGGAAAGTTCAGGCACCCTGCCAGTGCCCAGCCCCTCCGGAGGAACATAGGTACTGTCAAAATGTGAAGGGCCTGAGATTCCACTGGCCTTGCAAGGTGGGAACTGTCTGGCACACTCTCTTGGATGCTGTAGAAAGCAGGAGAATCCTGAGTCGAAGTGAAAAGAAATGTCCCTATTGGCAGCAATTGCAGCACCCAAGGAACTGGCTGGCCTATTTCTCTTGGCTCCTGAGGCCCCAGAACAGTGCTTCTCAACCTGTGGGTTGCATCTCCTTTGGGCATCTAACAGCCCTGTCACAGGAATCATCTAAGACCATCAGAAAACACATATATTTACATTATGATTCATAACAGTAGTAAAATTACAGTTATGAAGTAGCAATGAAAATAACTTTACAGTTGGCAGTCACTCCAACGTGAGGGACTGTATTAAAGAATCAAATGCAACAGGAATGCTGAGAACCACTGCAGCAGAGAGATGAGAAGGGAGAGCTATAAAGCACATTAGACTTATTGAGTGCATAAGAGCAGAACCCTTGGGAGTAAAGAGATGGCTCAGCGCTTAAGAGCCTTGGGCACTCTTGCAGGGAACCTAGGTCCTATTTCTAAATCAACCATACAATGGGTCCAAACTATCAGGGACTCCAGTTCCTGCAAAATCTAACACTTTCTTCTAGGCTCTACTGACAGGTGATGCATAGACTTGCAGGCAAAATACCCACACACACTAAGACAGACAGAGAGAGACAGACAGACAGAGACACAGAGAGGGACAGAGAGGGACAGAGAGAGAGAGACAGAGGGGGGAAAGAGACAGACAGTCCCTGGAAAAATTTCTTGTTTTGTACTCAGTCCAGAAATATTTTCTACATTGCACTGGATAGCGAATATGGGCCTTTCCCATGAGAAAAGGATTAGTTCTTTCAAGGCCATTGTCTTAGTTAGGGTTTCATTATTGTGAAGAAACACCATGACCATGAGAACAGTTAAAAAGGAAAACATTTTATTTGGGCTGGCTTAACATTTCAGAGGTTTAGTCCATTCTTACCATGGTAGGAAGCATGGCAGCATGAAGGCAGACACGATGCTGGAGAGGTAGCTAAGACTTCTACATTTGGATTGACAGGCAGCAGGAAGAAAGAGTGACACTTGGCTTGGGTTGGCTTGAGCATTTGCAACCTCAAAGCCCACCCCCAGTAGTGACACACTTCCTCCAGCATGACCACACCAAATGAGCCTACAAAGGCCATTTTCATACAAACCACCAAAGCCAACCACAATGCACTTAAACATTCAGTCTGCAAGACAGAGCAGCTGCCTGGCTCAACAGATACACAGAAATGCTCTAAGAGTCACAGCAGGCTGTTTGGCAATAATTCTCCATAAATAATTTTTTCTTTGAGCTCTCAGAACATGCATGTCTATCTTCCACAAGAGGCAGCTACATACTTCTAAAGAACATCATAGAATCCAGGAGCAAAAAAAAAAAAAAGAATGGAGACCACCTTGGGGTAGAGAAATGAGGCTTTATTATCTATATGAGAATGGTGCTTTTCTTAGAAGACCTTCAGTAAATGAGTTGACAGAGCCTGTAATTCAACTCTTTGTTTTAGTTTAAAGGATCTACTTAGTTACTTCTTTACATGTATGTGAATATGTCTGTGAGTGGGTATGTGCCGTTGCATGTGCCCAGGGCATGTAGAGTAGCCCAGAGGATGCCAACTGTCCTCTATCAACATATATCCTCTACCTCTATAAATCACCATTCTTTTTGAAGCTGTTCCCTGAACAAAGAATTCCTGTTTTCTTGACTAAGCACCTGCTCTCTTTGGATTTACATAACCCAGAGCTCCAGGTGGCCTTTAGATGATATAAGAATGTCTAATAGCCCCTGCCTTTTAATTAATTGGTTACTTTATTTATTTACATTTCAAATGTTGTCCCTCCTCCCCAGTCTTCCCTCTACAAACTACCTCATCCCACCCCCTGCCTCTATGAGTGTGTTCCCCAACCTACCCACCCACTCCCACCTCACCCCTCTACCATTCCCCTATGCTAAGGCAACAAGCCTTCATAAGACCAAGAGTCTCCCCTCCCATTGAAGCTAGATAAGGCAACTCTCTGCTACATATGCAGATGGAGCCATGAGTTCCTCCATGTGTACTCTTTGATTGTGGTTTTGTCCTGGGAGCTCTGGAGGTTCCATTTAGTTGATATTGTTGTTCTTCCTATAGGATTGTAAGCCCCTTCAGCTCCTTCAGTCCTTCCCTAACTCATCCATTCGGGTCGCCAGGTTCAGTCCAATGGTTAGCTGTGAGTACCTGCATCTATCTTAGTCAGATGCTGGCAGAGCCTCTCAGAGGACAGGCTCCTGTCTGGGAGTACGTCTTGGAATCAGCAATAGTGTCAGGGTTTGGTGTCTGCAGATGGGATGAATCACAAGGTAGGACAGTCTCTGGATGGCCTTTCCTTCAGTCTGCTCCATTTTTTGTCCCTGTGTTTCCTGTAGACAGGAACAATTCAGGGTTAAAAATTCTGGGCTAAAAATTTTGAGATGGGTGGGTGGCCCCATCGTTCAGCTGGGGTCCATGTCTATATATTGGAGGTGGTCTGTTCAGGTTCTATCTCCCCTCTGTTAAGTATTTTGACTGATGTCAACCACATTGGATCCTGGAAACCTCTCACTTCTCTGGCATCTGGGACTTTCTGGTGGTTCCCCCTTCCCCACACCCACTGCTACTTACTTCTATTCATTCTCCTGACTCTCTGGACTTCTGTCTCTTTCCATACTTGGTCCTACTTCCCCTTTTCCTTCCCTCTTATTTCTTCCTCTCAGGTCCCTCCCTCCCTCTGCCTCCCATGATTATTTTGTTCACCATTCTAAGCAGGATTGAAGCATACACATTTTGGTCTTCCTTCTTGATAATCTTCTTATAGACTGAGTTTTATTGTGGTTATTCTGAGCTTTTGGGCTAATATCCACTTATCAGTGAGTACATACTATGTGTGTTCTTTTGGGTCTGGGTTACCTCACCCAGGATGATATTTCTAGTTCTATCCATTTGCCTACAAAATCATGAAGTCTTTGTTTTTAATAGCTGAATAGTACTCCATTGTGTAAATGTACCACAATTTCTGTATCCACTCTTCCATTGAGGGACATATGGGTTGCTTCTAGCTTCTGGCTATTATAAATAAGGATTGACTTTTAAAATGTGTAAAGCTACATAATTTGATGAAGAAAATACTGCCCCTTTCATGATCATGAGGCAGGTGAGCATAGGAGATAGTTTTGCTTGGAAATATGGACTATACATACACATACACACATACACACACACACACACACACACACCTAATAATATTCATTCTACAGCCTAGTTTCAGGCACTTGCTCTGCCTCCAGGAAAGAAGAAACCTAGTAACTTTAAAACTTCCAGAACCCATATCTGGATCCAGGCTATGCATATTCTCATATATGAACAAGTTTCCTCACTGCTGATAATGATCAACTTTAAACTGTTTCTGTTCAAAGTCTTCTCAACTATATTTCCTTATTCAGTTTGAGGAATAGAAGCTCCAGTCTGGCCAGAACTGGTTTTGGGTGACCTATGTAGTAAATCAAAACTCTGTCCTCTAATAATATAGTAATCACCCTTTCTGGAGAATCCTTATTCCTATGCATAATTAGACATGTATATGATAAAAAAATCATATGCATTTTAGAATATTAACAATTGTGAAATTGTTGGGGCTGGCCTGTGGCTCTCATGTCCGGGTTCAAGCCTGGGAGGCATCTCGGAACTGGAAGAGAAGAGGGAATCTAGGTGGGTAGAGAAATAATGGGACCAAGATAAGCTAGTCTGCTCAAGGTTCAAAATTTTAATGGCAGACACGCTTTATATAAAGAAGAGGGGAAGCCCATTCCCACCAAATCATCCTTGGAGCCCAGCTGCAGGTGACCACGTGTAGGCTCCAGAATAGCTAGGCAGACTCCCAGCAGGTAGGAGCAGCGGCAGTGGCAGAACAATAGAGTGATCCAGAGAGGCAGGTTCCACTCTAGGTGATCTCCTTAGTGGTAAGCAAAGTCAAGGTCTGGCTCAGCCTGCTTCAGGCTTGTGGGGGGAGGTTACATCTCCTCCCTGTTATTAATATAAAAAGGAAAGGCTGGACTGAGGCATAAAATTTATTTCTTCTCTATAGTTCGGCCTGATTTCCTTGGGCCTAGTGAAGAAACCTGTCTCAGTGGGATTCCCTAACTTTTCTCATGGTAAATCCTTATTTGGTTAAGACTGTCCTTATTGTCCTAGTAAACATTCTGCACACCAGCCCTGAGCTGCAGGCTCCATCTTTTGTAATGCTTAATTCGTTACTGAATAGGTAACTTCCTTACTGAATTCCTACTGAATTCCGAGTTGTCGGCTTCAAGGTCTTTCTAGGATATTGGAACACTGGCGAAGGCTTAACTATATCAGAATTCAATCTTAAAAGGCACTTTTAATAAGATGATACTACAGCAGAACACGTGGATCCATACACCAGACTAACGCGGGGATAGGGTAAGAATGTACGGGTTATGAGAACGCCAAAATTCCAGGAGGTGAGCTTCTGTGAAACTCTTTGCCTCATGAGTGCTCCCAGGCCTCTCGACCTGCCAAGCGAACTTCACTGGAGCGTGCATAGCATTCTCCCATTCTTATATTTTTGCTGAAGTTCCGGAATGTCCCGCCTCGTTGTAGCTATAGATCTTAGGAGTGCTCTAAAGATGAGTGGAAACACAACAATTTACTAATAAAATAGTGCCAATAATAATAGCAAGTACGATAATATATTGAACCCAATCCAGAGGATTCAATGTACTTAAGTTATCTTTAAATCTCTGGCCAATTCATCAATGTTCCAAGTGTCCAAGTGACTATTGCTAATATCTGAAATGTCTGCCTTTCTAGACTTAATATATGCTATGTCCTGCCCTATTGTTAAGACTACTACTTCTAAGACCTTAACCTTTGCCTCCAATTCTTTATATGGCTCTGTGGTATACTATCAATAAACCACGGTCTCTTGGCATGTACCTCTGTCTAGATTAATATGATTCCAAGATCTGGGTGTCCGTCTAGACTGTCTGGCCCCTGTAGCAAACCTTAATTCCAAATCAGACCAAAAGCCACAATAAGTACTAGAATGTTATTGAGTGAAGATTAGTATCTGTCACCTGCTTGGAGGTGGGGATGCATGCCTTTTGCAGTCAGGCTGAAGGGTGTTGACTGACCTGCTTGAAAAATAAAGTCCAGACCGTGAAAGGCAACAGTACAAAAGCTTATTTTGGGGAAGTCCAGGAACTCCATTCAATTGCAAATTAGCAATGATCAAGCTATACTTAGAGCTCCAGGTGTGGGGGAGGTGACCTTGAGAATTGCAGAAAGGCTGCAATCTTTCTGGGAGAGGAGGCTGTGCTCTGATTTAACTTTGATAAGAAATTAAGAATATTTTGCTATCTTCCCTGGGATACTCTAATACTGGAATCATTACTAGACCAGTCCAAGATTGAGTTAGAATAACCGGTCACATGAGGGAAAGAGAAGAATCACTAATCTTGCTAAGTCAGATTACACAGTCTCTCATGTCCTTTTTACCATAAGGTTAAAAGCTTGAAGCAAGGCAGCTTCACTTGTCCAAACTGGAAAAATGGCAAGCAAGGATGGGTCAAATATGTGTACCCAATTCAGTTTCCTACTCACTACAGTCAGGGCACTGAGCGAACTCACATGTTTTGTCACACGAATTAGCCATCATGCTTCTGCAGCGTTCTGTGAAGAAAACCTATGCTTTTCCCTTTCCTAATAAAGTAGCTGTTCAGGATCAAGCCATATGCCAATAAGTAGATCCTTTTAAGATACTATAAGGCATTTATTAAATTCTTTGACATCCAAATTTCAAAATTCTAAAACAAAAGTATGATTTAAATAATGTTCACGGGGATTCACTAAATAATATACACAGGGATGTAATTCCCCCCTTCTTTGTCTTTTAAGAAGCTAGTTTTAAAGTTTCACAGTACCTTGTCCTTGAGAATTAATAATTTGTTGACAAAACATCTCAAATACTTGACTGTTATAGTCAGTATTAATGTAACATGGGTTGTGACTAATTGCACTTTCAATTGTTTCTCTTAAAGAAAGGTTGTAACTAGAAAACTTGAAAAGTTATTAATAGTCACATGTGTATAATTTATTTATTTATTAACTCAAAAATAAGGGCATTTATTTGCAGCAATTTATTAAGTATAAATCCTCAAGAATTAACACTATTATGTGGAAACAAGTAGTAACTGAGGACACTAAGAGGAAAGAATTTTACATGCACAATTTCCAAGAATACTAAAATATTATCTTAAACCATAACTGTTTTGAATATATAAAGAATGAGATTATATATCCAATCTATCTTATATATAGGACCTATAGATTGCCTGAGATATAAATCCAGCATGGCATTGTTTTAAGATGTCCAGGCAATCTAGAACAATTTATTAAATGTCCAAAAACAGCCTTCTTAAAAGGACAGCATTTTTTCTTATGAGTTGTATATGTATAAGCAATTGCAAATTTGAGAATTAATAGCATCTGAGGGATATACAATCTTAAGCAATTGTGAGCTCTGAGACATAATATTGACTATTAATATACAAATTAAGATTTGATTGTTCAGCATTTTAAAACACCATCCACAGCACACAACTAAATGATCTGTCCTGAAGCAGGGGGAAGCTCAAAAGAATAAGCGTGTGATCCAATTCACATCTAGTTTTTTTCCCATAGAGGGGTTGTTTTTAAACACAGTAATTGGGATGTATGCATGCATGAATTTATAGAAGATACAAAAGCATGCATGAAAACAATTTTTTAGCTTATCTTTGGGATAATGATTGTCAATTTTATTTAAAATGATGATATGCAATAGATCAAATATTAATATTCTGTAATAACCAAATTAATTGTTGTTTGGAACAAGGAACAGACACTTAGTCAGGTTTTTAAGACACAATTTTTGTTATAGGTTTTCCCAAACTATATGAATTTATCTTATAATTCTTTGTTAGCACCACAGTGGCTTAATAGGATGCTGAAACTGCTTTGAGGTGAATGCTACTTCGGCCCCGCCCTTGAGAGGCATTGGCTAATAAAGTACTTTCCACTTAGGAAACAATATACACTGAAAGATTCAAACTCTTAGTTTCTTGATTACAGCTCACTAGAAGCAAAACTCTTTACAATTATCAGAATGCAAAGCAAAAAACAAACCTTTAAATCTATAATAACTTTATATAAAGTAGGCAAGTCAAATCGCAATGTCCTGAAAAATTCTACAGCCTGATTGACCTTTTTTATAAACTTAGAATTTGAACTTTATTTAGAACAACATCTGCAAAGGTGCTCTTACAGCTAAAAGGAATTCTCTCCTGAAGGCAGGGAGGGGAGAGGTTCTCAGAACTTCCCTAGTCACAGTATGCGAAACAAAGGAGATTTTGCACCAACTTCCCCGAGGCTGCTCTGAACTTGCATTAACTCGGAACATAAGAAAAATTTTTCTAGCTCAAACATTTTGGCCCTCCTGTAATGAGGACAGATTTTAGAACTACTAAGTTTCTTTTGCAATATTAGATTATAACTACAACCTTGGGAAAGCAAAACCCTATTTCAAAACAATTTATCACCTTAAGAATCAACATTAAAACTTCACTATTACATTGCGAGATTTGGCTGCCAATTTATACCTATGAATGCATGACACTGCAAGCTTTAATGCTTCATTAAAGAGACCTTGCTTTATATTTTATCTTAATCTTACTTTCTAAGATAAGAATCACATTAAATATTATCTCAGCTAGAAGTATCTTAGGAGGTCCAGTTTTTTTTGTTGTTGTTGTTGTTTTGTTTGTTTGTTTGATTTTTGCCTGCTTATGTCACGTGTTTGCAAAACTCCTGAGTTGCCAATTTAAGGCTAACCGTCTGTTACCAATGTAACAATTATTTAATCCTAACCAATAACTCATGAGCTGATTGTGAAGACACACAGAGCACATTACTAGTAAAAAACCAAATGAATCAGCTACACTTAAACCAATCAGAGAATATTAGTTTTTTCTAGCTATAATTATAAAATAAAAAGCACTTTGTCATTAGCCAAATGCAATAATCATGAGTGCAGAGAATTTTCTTAGGAAAAAAACATCTATCGGCTTTTTTTGCCCCAATACCATGAGGCTGCAGACTCTCTTTTTTTTAAAAAAACAATTTTTCCAGCAGGGGCCCTCCTGCTGTGCCTGATCCTGTGGCCACTCTCTGCTATACCAGCAGAGAAAGTTTTAGTCATCATTTATTCTCCAACATGAAAACACAGAACATTCAGTTGATCTATGTTTGAGTTAGCACTTGCTACTGTCAGATTGTGCAAACACTTGCATGTGCTGATATCTGTCTGTTGTGTAGGTGGTGGCCATTCTGAAATGTCTAATTAAACTTACAATTTAAATTAATTTACCCCTAATGACATGGTTTCTATATTCAGACATATTTTTCATTTTTACTGCTATGTACCTTTTCTGGTAATTTTTTTTTAATCTTTGGATCATTTCCTTTATTAGGTTTTTCATTCTTATTTGAATTTTAAAAATTCAAATGCTTTGAGACTTTGTCAAATATGTTATTTGCAAATGTTTCCTCTCAATCTACAGTTTATCTCACTTTCTTTGCAGTATAATACAAAAAATATTAAAACGTTATTACTTTAAAAGAAGTCAATGTTTTTCAGAACATGGTTTGGTGTTATTCTAGCTTCATTTATCTGTCGTGACAAATACCTGAACAAAAGACAGCACTGGGAGGAAAGGTTGTATGTGCCTTCCAACTCCAGGTTAGAGTTCACTATAACAGGGGAGTTGCAGAGGCAGGAACTCCACCATCTCACATCTACTTCTAAGAATGGAGAGAGAAGTCCACGTATGCTGCTTGCCTGCTAGCTAGTTTTCCCTACTCTGATACAGCTGAGAGCCCAGCCCATGAAATAATGCTGCACACAATCAGGTTCTCCCACCTCAATTAACCCTCAAGACCAAGCTTCTCAGATACAGCCACCCACCAACCTGATTGAGATTCTCTTCCATTATGATTCTAGATTGTAACAAGTTGACAATATAACCATCTCAAGTGATCAAAGAATTATGCCAGGCCTAAAAATGGATTACTTTCACATAAGTGTACGGTATATATGTCTGTGTGTGTGTGTGTAAGACATTTTGATTAAACTTGTGAACGGGTGAACAGGTGGGGTATTTAATGTTTCTTTGGCCTTTTGATGTACAATTATTACAGCACCATTTGCTGAAGACTGGTTTTACTCCATTGAATTGGTTTGGGGGCTTTGTGAAAAATACACTGGCAGTATTTCTGTGAATCTATTTAGGTGTCTTTAGACTCCTCTATTAATCTATCTTTTCACCAGTAATAGATAATCTTAGTTACATAGTCTCCTACCAAATCTTAGTAGAATGCTTTGTATATACTGCAGATGTACAAAACACATTCTAAAATGAATGTGCAAAAGAAAATGAAGCTGATGTAAAACAGATAAAAAATATTCACACTACATAACCCTAAAACTCATTATGATTAAGTATTTAATTTTCTGAAACAATTGCAAGTGGTTCTTCAAAAACTGTAGTATTCCAGTTACTTACAGATTATATAAGCAAGTATTAGGCAGTTATGCACTGAATATCTATAAATAGATTTTGTTACACTCATCTGTTATAATAGTTTGAGCAGACAGCTTGAAATTTCTCAGTACACTATTATGTCATCAGGTAGGCCTCCTGTCACCTCTGCGTATTACCTCACAGGTCACCAAAGGTTACTCCTTTTTAAGACAGTTCTGTTCTCCTGTCCAAATTGTCTGACTTCTCCTGACCCATGTTGAAGTTCACTAACTCATTCCTCTTGTTAACATTCTACTATTATTCTCAACTAGTGAACTGTTTTAACTGTATTTCTAATTTTTTTGTTTTTTTTTCCTTTTAAGTACCATTTATTTTCTACTGAATAGATTTAATTTTGTTATTTTGTAGTTTTAAGAGTGTTTTCCTCTGCTTCACTTAACACTTCTCTATTTTTATGTAATATATCTCTCTGTACACCAAAATCTGCCACTTCATAACCATACCTAGAAATATATCCTTTCCTGGAAATAGAAATGTATACATTATAACAATATTGAGCCAAAAGTAACTAGGCCAAAATGCTATGTGATTTCTGAGGGAAAAAAAAGTAGATGATTGTAAATGTTTGGATTTTCTAATCTGTTGCTTATTTATACAGACTTATTTTTCCTACTTTTACTGTTCTGGATGCATTTTCTATTGATAACAATACATGATGAAATTTGCTCTTAGCAAGAATTTAGAAACTATTAGTTCTCTAACCTTTTGTTTCAGATGGTATCCATCATCACTATAAAACAGAGATTTTAGAACAAAGTTTTCAAATTCTCTATTTGTGAGAAATTTTTTATTTTCACCTACATAGACATTCCTTTTTGTGAGTGCATGTGTGTGTGTGTGTGTGTGTGTGTGTGTGAGAGAGAGAGAGAGAGAGAGAGAGAGAGAGAGAGAGAGAGAGAGAGAGAGAGAGAGAGTGTTGAGGAATGATCTCACCCTATAATATAAACTAGCCTAGATATCATGATCTTCCTGCCCTGGCATCATGAGTACTGCATTACTGGCATGCACTATTATACGTAGACTACAAAAATATTTTTAGCATTGTTAAATTAAAAATGTTTGTAAGAAATAAGAGATTTAGTTTTTCCATGCCCATTTTAAACTTTATAATATCTTGAAACTTTCACTAAACTATAAGAAACTAAAACCTTTTACTTCCTTAAATGCTAAAAGAACCTAATGTTTTACATTTCTTCATTGATTCATGCAAACATGAGGATGTGATTTTAGCCCATGTACTTTGTTTCATGTCTTCCAACAACGTTATTCTTGTAAGAACATTGAAGCCTTGAAAAGCACATAAGAGCATGATGTAAAAAATATGTATTTTCTAAAAAGAAAGAGTTCCACAGAAAAATCAGTATACTTTTTTTTATTATGTCCTTTGGTTCAAAGACTAGGAGATAATTCAACATTAATAAGCCAAAAATTTAAAGTAGATACTGATGATGCTGAGTTTTTATTTTGATTAAATAAGGATGAATTAATAGTATACTAACATTGTAAAAATTGAAGTGATAAACTATGAGTACTGTCTGTTCAAATTTTGTCTTTGTTATTAGTCCAGATGTTTAGTTAGGGTTTTACTGCTGTGAACAGACACCAGGACCAATGCAAATCTACAAGACAACATGTAATTGGAGCTGGCTTACAGGTTCAGAGGTTCAGTCCAGTATCATCAAGGTACAGACTTGGCAGTATCCAGGCAGGCATGATGCAGGCAGAGCTGAGAGTTCTACCTCTCCATCTGAAGGCTGTGAGTGGAAAACCGATTTCCAGGCAGCTGGAGTGAGGGTCTTAAGCCCATGCCCGAAGTGACACATTTACTCCAACAAGGCCACACCTCCCAATAGGGCCACTCCCTGGGCCAAGCATATACAAACCATCACACCAGATGTATATGGATTTTTAAAAATTTCTCAGAATTTATAATGGAAAAATAAAATGGTTTTCTGTAACATATGGCATGAGTCAGAAAACATTTCTTTAGAAGACTTCACAGTTAAACTCACTGATGCCGCTTTGTTCCTCTTCAAATAGATGTTGTTTTGTTCATCCTCCTATTCTATGGCTATAATTCAAGGGTATTTAAATTTGATATTTGTTCACAAAATTGCTCTTCTCTTTGACATCCAAGGAAAACTGCCAATGAAGAGAATACCCCTGTCCATATGATTGAGTGGCCACCTTTCCCAGCATTTTTTTTTTTTTTTTTTTTGCTTAAGTGTTTATCAACACATACTTATGGAAAAAATAGGGACTTTGAGAATAGAGTGGAAGCCCCAGGCCTCCGGTGTGTGTCTTTGAAGCCATTTACTTAACTACTATCCATTTATATCAATAATAGTATCCTCCTTTATAATATTAAAGAAAATTTTTTTTTTTTTTTGGTTTTTTCGAGACAGGGTTTCTCTGTATAGCCCTGGCTGTCCTGGAACTCACTTTGTAGACCAGGCTGGCCTCGAACTCAGAAATCCACCTGCCTCTGCCTCCCAAGTGCTGGGATTAAAGGCGTGCGCCACCACGCCCGGCTTAAAGAAAATATTAACTGATGTCATATGAATGAAGAGTCTGGGAACGTGATACTTCATATCAAGAAAGTTGACCTCTTAGCACTGACCATCCCCCTCTGCATCCTCCTGAAATTCCCCTTTTTCACATTTCATACCTATGACAGCAGAGGGATCAAAGGTGTTTGGGGATCATTTGTGGCTGGGCAACAGTCAAGAAAGTTACCACTTTCTGTGCATGCTGTAATCTTGTCACATAACTGGTATCCCTTGGGAACTCAGTCAAAGAAACAGCTGAGAAAGAATTCTAATGATCATTTGAGAAAGCATCATAAATCTTGGTTATTGTCTAAAAAACCTTTCATTGATTTTTCTGTAAAATAAAGTGCCAGTTTCAAGATGTAAGAATAGATGTCAATAGCTTGGAAGAAAATCTTGGGGACAAAAACCTCGGGACTCTTTGGCCAGCAATAAGTCACTGGTGCCCTTGTCAATAGTGCAGACAAATATGGGCAGCAGTCACTTCACAGAAAGAAGGTGGAGATGGACTCTGCACTACAATATTTGAATATTGTTTGCATTTTTATTTCAAATAGAGGTATGTGTGAGACATAATAAAATTTTATTTAATTAATATAAATGGCTTTTGTTTTTAAATGAATTTTAAATAAACATTATAATAAATATTATAATTGATGTTAGTTTATCTCAGTGGTTTTCTTAGCAATACATTAAAAAAATCTTGTCATAGATATCTAGAGTCCATTGAAATGGAGTAGATATTACTCAGCAGATAAGGGCCTTATTTATTAGAAACACAGAGTAAGGAGAATGGTTGTCAGCTGTAATTTCCTATAAGTATAACTACCATCGGCTATCACAGGGGCTATTTAGAAGATCAAAACCGAGAGGAACACAAGCAAAGGTGAGAAGAAAGGAAGAAGAGACGAGAAAAGCCAATAGTTGCAGGCTGAGAGAACCTGGGAATGTTTTCTGCAGATGATTGTGTCTCAGCTGCAGAGCTGCAGTAGATTAATCATGGCGATTGTTCACCTATGGCCTACAAGTGCACATGAAAGACTGGAACATGTGCTTGTGTGATGGGCAAAAGAAGGTTAGGCATGCTGGTTTGTTCCACAGCCTCTGTAGAAAGCAAACATTCTAACCACATTCTTACCTGACCTACTATATGCACTAATTAGTGGGAGCCTTTGAGTTGGTTGGTAATCATCAGATACAAAGAGAAGAGCTTTAATTTTGCCCCAGGAAGTTCCTTTGCTTTCAATAAAAATGATTTTATTTAGCCATATTTAACAAGTCCCAGAAATCATGATCACAGTAATTCTTTCTTAGGAAGAGATTTTGAAATTTATAACTCAATGATTTTGTATGGCTCAAATCACAACCAATTTCCTAGAAATTTTCCTATGTCACAATGATACTGATAGAAAAAGCAATTAAACAGTCAATAGTTTAGTATTTCTGAAAGGTAACATTTTCCTTTTTTTTTTTTTTTTTTTTTTTTTGGTTTTTCTGAGACAGGGTTTCTCTGTGCAGCCCTGGAACTCACTCTGTAGACCAGGCTGGCCTTGAACTCAGAAATTCACCTGCCTCTGCCTCCCAAGTGCTGGGATTAAAGGCATACTCTACCATGCCCAGCTACATTTTCCTAATTTAAATTATTCAGAAATACTTAAGGTGGAATATTTTTGTAATTTAGGTTCTACTTCAACTATTGACCATTCCTAATAAAATTAAGCATGAGGGGGCCAAAGAGATGACTTGGTGATTAAGAGAACTTGCTGCCCAGTTGGTTTTCCAGTCACTTGCTACTTCAGACAACTGACAACTGCCTGCAACTCCTGTTTCAGGGAATCTGACCACCTCAGGCCTCCTAGGGCACCTGGTCCACATGTGTATATTCACACACATGCAGACACACACGCATACACACACACACACACACACATACACACACCTAAATAAAAACAAAAATGCAAAAGAATAAAGTAGAGATTGTTGCCCCCGATATAAATTTTTTTAATGGAAAGATGGTGGGCCACACTATGTCATTGCAATCTTGCAATCTTGATACACTGTTAAGAGTAGTAAATGCTTTTCTTTCAATTTTTAAATAGTTAGATGGGTGAAAAAAAAATACCCCAATGACAATGTTAGCCTGTAGTTTCAGAATGACACAAAATACTAAAAGTGTCCATTATAATAAGATGATTGATTTCAATGCTAAAATTCAGAGGACAGAATAAGAATCTTTCACTCCTTTCATGTAAAATAATATATATATTTTCATGATGTCCTATTTCTGCTTCAGATTTGAAGTGGAATAATACTTTTTTGACTCTTGGAATTAAAAATCAAGGTTGAAGAATCAGCTCTGTCTGTGTTGATTCCAATGTCCATAAAACTATCTATTGTTAACCAGAATGGCAATAACATTGTAAGACAAACACAGCTTGGGCTATTATTCACACACACACAGAAAAGCACCCCCACCCAAGTCATATACTCCAAGATGCCTAGAGTAAACGAAGTCCTCACCCTTCTTAACCTTCTGTTGAAGTTCCCTTCCTCTCACACCCTGTAGTCAAAGCCCACAGATCAGAGAAGCCATGGACCTCTTTCAACCACAAGGAACTCCTGAGGTAAAAGTAAGTTCAGTTGGTTCTTCTGAGGTTGCCTTTACCATTGCTGAAAGAGAAAACATTTGATTATAGGAAGTTCTCTTTCCTTTAATGTATAAAATGAAGTTACAATCAATGGTTTGGATTTTAGTTATTAGGGACTGGATGGTTGCTATACACACAATGGGAGGAAGCATTTAAAAAAAAAATGTCTTTCACAGCAGGAATACATGGCCTGTGGATAAACCAAGCAGGAGTCACATGGGTTTATAGCAACTGAAATGGCAAGCACAGAGCCTGCATGGGTCTGTGCTAGGTCCCCTGAGTATATGTTATGTTGTTAGCTTGGTGGTTCTGTGGGATTCCTAACAGTGAGGCGAGTGGTTCTTTGACTGCTTTGCCTGCTCATATCTACTTTTTTTTTTCTCCTATTGGATTACTTTGTTTAGCCTTGATAGGCCTTAGGCTCTTGTCTTGTCTAACCATATCTAGTTGTGTCCTGTTTGATTGTCCTGTCTTGGAAGCCTGCTCTCTTCTGAAGAAGAAACAGAGGAGTGGATCTGGGAAACAGTAGAAGTGTGGGGGAGTTAGGAGAAGAGGAGGGAGGGGAAACTGTGGTTGGGGTATAGTGTATGAGAGAAGAATCTATTTTCAAGAAAAAAAAAGTCATTCATTTTTGTTTCTAAATAGGAAAAATCTTAGTATAATATTTCTAGAAGAAAGTTATTTTAGCTGACATATGTCTTTGTTGCCCATAACATGTCTTTACTTTTCCTGTTACTGGAAATTCTCCAACTTACTCACTTAATAGTTATGAATTTGCTATGCACTAATGACACAATAAATGAGATCTAGAACCACTTGTGTATTTGAAATCTAGTTGAGGGTATTAACATTAATGCTGAGAGAAAAGCTTGTCTCAGATGCAGTTGATGGTATTCTCACATCTAAACGTACTCGTGCTAGAGGCCCAAGCATATCTAAATGCAAGATGCTGGAAAGTCCTTGAGTTTGTTTCTTGCTCATTTATGCTTATGTGTTTCCTCAGTACTCATAGAAAACCTGCCCAGATGCATGGTCTCAGTTTCATTTTTGGTTTGATCTTTATTTAGATAAGACCAATCATTCTTTGCAATTTTATGAGGTCTCATTTGTCGACTCTTGATCTTACAGCACAGGCCATTGCTGTTCTGTTTAGGAATTTTTTCCTCTGTGCCTCATAAAATTGCAAAGCTTCTGTAGGGCAAAAGATACTGTCAATAAGACAAAAAAGCCACCAACAGATTAGGAAAGAATTTTTACCAATACTAAATCTGATAGGGGACTAATATCCAATACATACAAAGAGCTCAAGAAGCTGAACTCCAGAAATTCAAATAACCCCATTAAAAATGGGGTACAGAGCTAAACAAAGAATTCTCAACTGAGGAATACCAAAGAGCTGAGAAGCACTTAAAAAATGTTCAACATCCTTAATCATCAGGGAAATGCAATTCAAAACAACCCTGAGATTCTACCTCACACCAGTCAGAATGGCTAGAATCAAAAATTCAGGTGACAGCAGATGCTAGCGAGGATGTGGAGAAAGAGGAACACTTCTCCATTGCTGGTGGGATTGCAAGCTGGTACAGTCACTCTGAAAATCAGTCTGGAGGTTCCTCAGAAAACTGGACATAATACTACCGCTAGACCCAGCAATACCTCTCCTGGGCATATACCCAGAAGATGTTCCAATTGGTAATAAGGACAAATACTCCACTATGTTCATAGCAGCCCTATTTATAATAGCCAGAAGCTGGAAAGAACTCAGATGTCCCTCAACAGAGGAATGGATACAGAAAATGTGGTACATTTACACAATGGAGTACTACTCAGCTATTAAAAACAATAAATTTATGAAATTCTTGGACAAATGGATGGATCTGGAATATATCATCCTGAGTGAGGTAACCCAATCACAAAAGAAGGTGGGTAGGGAAGTGGGGGGCGCTATGGGGGACTTTTGGGATAGCATTGGAAATGTAATTGAGGAAAATATGTAATAAAAATATTAAAAATTTAAAATAAAAAAAAAGATTTTCACAGACTACCTACAAATAAATGTCATAATTTTTATGCTATCAGTGTGTAAAAAGAATAAATTATGTGTGAAATAAGTAATAAAATAACTTAGCATACAAAAAAAAAAGAAGTCACTTGATATGTACTCACTGATAATTGGATATTAGCCCAGAAACCTAGAATACACAAGATGCAACATCCAAAACACAAGAAAATCAAGAAGGAAGACCAACGCGTGGATACTTCATTCCTCCCTACAATAAGATATCCACAGAAGTTGTTGCAGAGACAAAGTTTGGAGCTAAGATGAAAGGATGGACCATCCAGAGACTGCCCCACCCGGGAGTCCATCCCATATTCAACCACCAAACGCAGACACTATTGCATATGCCAGCAAGATTTTGCTGAAGGGACCCTAATATAGCTGTCTCCTGTGAGGCTTTGCCAGTGCCTGGCAAATATAGAAGAAGATGCTCACAGTTATCTATAGGATGGAACACAGGTCCCCCGATATAGGAGCTAGAGAAAGTACCCAAGAGCTGAAGGGGTCTGCAACCCTATAGGTGGAACAACAATATGAACTAATCAGTACCTTCAGAGCTTGTGTCTCTAGCTGCATATATAGAGAAGATGGCCTAATTGGCCATCACTGGGAAGAGAGACCTCTTGGTCTAGCAAACTTTATATGCCCAGTACAGGGGAACATCAGGGCCAAGAAGTGGGAGTGAGTGGGTAGGGGAGCACGATGGTATAGGGGGCTTTTGGGATAGCATTTGAAATGTAAATGAAGAAAATATCTAATAAAATAAATGTGGGGAAAAACACCAATTATTCTTAATATGTATGGCATTGCTAAAATAGAAGAAACATGAGAAACATAGGAAACATTTCTAAAACGATGTTCTTCAAAGCATGGCCTGGCTGGCACAATCACATTGGACACCATACCTATTTGCTTCTGTACATATCCACTTACAAAAATGTCTATCTGTTGAGTCACCAGTCTGTAAAAACTAAAAAGGCATACCTTAATGCACAATAAAGATGAAGCAATCCCTGCTGTTCATCCTGTGGGCTTGATGTTCTCTCTGTGGTAGACATATTCAGATTCTCAAATATATCCTTTGTAATTAGGGGGAGGGGGAGTTCTCACATGTGGTAGGCCATGTCGTTCAGTCTGAGAGAAATGTGGGCATAAATCATAAACTTGATGATAACCATGAAGACAAAGAAGAGTAAGTTTTTCCAATCTCTCAAAGAAAGTATTTTTAAAGTTAGAGCACAGATATCCCACCATGTTTACACAGTTCTTTCTTATAGTTAACAAAATGTGTGTTTAGAATTAGCCAGCTGGACTCAGTTTTGATGATCCTCCAATTTTGATGGCAACTCCTAGAGCATCACGATTAGGAGCCCTTACAGAGGAGATACTACAGACAGGCATGTAAGCTGCTTTAGAGAACTGCACTGGCTGGGATAGACAGTCCTTACACTCCTCCATCTCATTCTGTGGAGGCTATCTGCTCAGCAAATCTTGGACAATTCTGTGGGGGAAGTGCTAGGATGCGGTATCCAATCACCCTCATTTCGGCCTATAAAAAAAAAATCTTTGACATGGAAAAAAAGAATTACAGAACAGGAAATGCAACAACATAAATAAAGGTGACCTTTAATGTATTCTACCGTGCCTTTTAGTTGAATGCAGTTGGGTGGGTAACCATGGCCTGGCCAATATGAATTGATTTGAATACTGGCCCTTGCTCTGCTCTCGCAAACTTGCTGGGTGTAGTATATCTGAAGAGATACTCTGATTGTGTCAGCCAAAGTAGTTCCAGTGGGAAAGGACTGAGTTTCCATTTAAAGGACAAATGCCCAGTACAGGCTTAGGACCACAAATGGCCAAAAATGAAACTTGAATAATTAAACAGATTAATGTGCATCTGCTCTTTCTTACATTCCCCAGCCTGCTGGGCATTACTGAGCATACATATGAGTAACTTATTCTCATAAAAAATTTTACCTTTCCACTTTTGTTCTCATTTTTTCTTTGCTTTGGTATTTCACCAAAATAATAAACTATGTAATATACCCACTCATGACAGCAGTGTGGTCTCCAGTCAGAAAGACACATTTATTTTAAATTAATGCCCCGTCTTTGTGAGGTTGCTCATACTAAAACTTGTTGAATAATGCAGGACAAGTCTCTAGCATCACAAGACCCATGCCCAGGCCAGTGGGTCCCTTGACAGATATTGATTACATTCTTGCTACCTCTCTGCTTCTGAGACTTGAAACAGCTTTTGCTCTTCTGTACATGCCTGCCCCAGGATTCACATCTTTCACCTGAATACTACTGCTGAAGAGCTTAGAATGACAGCTAATAAACCTGCTTGACTGAATGACAGCTAATAATCTTCACTGGAGTCGAGGATGCAAAGGTACTGATGACCTTTAACCTTAGCATCTTTCCCAAGCAAGTTGTATAGTAGGGTAGTCACTCAATAAATTTAGTAAAGGATTGTTCGTTTGTTATCCTATTAATCACGTGTTGAGTATCTACCCATCAGAGCTTTGGGGACACAAACATGTAAGTGAACCCAACTCAGCTGCCACACTGAGTTCATTACAGTGGAGAACAGTGGGAGGCAGAGACACACATCTGTATAGGCAGTTAGGATATTATGCAAGGTGTGAGACAGAGGATGCTCTGGGGATTTGTCAAATCAATTGAGCTGTGCAAGCTGCAGTTCTGTGTGTCTTAGTGATGCAGCAGAAAGCATTTTGCAAAATACTGTTTCAAAAATTAATCTACAAGCTAGAGAGATGGTTTAGCAGCTAAGAGTACTTCCTCTTCTTGCAAAAGACTGGAATTAGATTTTCAACATCCACATGATGGCTCAAAATAGCCTGTTAATCCAGTTCCAGGGGATTCTATGCCCTTTCTGGCCTCCGAGGGCACTATAAATGTATGTGATATATATACACATATGAAGGCAAAACATGCATACACTGAAAATGAAAAAAAAAACTTTAGAAATAGAAAAAGCGAATTACAAGTTATTAAACAATGACATTTGTATGTAGGCTTTCTACCTCTCTGATGCCAAGAAAGTTTTCATTTTGCCAAATATGCTTTCTTTTTCTTCTCTTCTTTTCTCTTCTCTTGTTTTCTTTTCTTAAGGCTGTATCTCATGTAACACAGGCTGGCTTCTAACTCAGCATGTCACCACAGATACTCATGAACCTCTGATCCTCCTGCTTCACCTCACAAATGCTGAAATGACAGACGTATGTCACCATGCCTGCCGCATCTTTTGCTGGGCTTCAAACTCAGGGCTTTGTCCACAAGCGGACCTACACCCTCAATCACCCTAGTACATTTACCTAAATGTGACTTTACCTGTTACTTCTAATTTCTAACATGGGTCTTTATGTTCATTTGAAGACTCCAAATGTTTACTGATCCATTCTAAACCTACTTTTGAGATATTTATGGCTTTCACATTTCACAAGCATAACAGAAATTAAAACAGTGCTAAACTATTTTAAAAACATGAAGTGCTATGGAAGATTTAAATTTTTATTATTGAAGGCAAGAAAGGAGTCAGTGATAATTTTAGCAATTTTTTGTACATATTTCCCCCAGGAGTCAGGCTGAGTGAAAACTTTATTATAAGATCTCTGGTATGAAAAAAGTTCAAAAGCAAAGTGTAATGGATAAATCCCAAAACCTCAAACATCAAATCAAACAAGCAAATATGACAGATGAAACAAACATCTAACTCTAAGCATTATAGCAAAAATAAAAACAATTTTCAGTGAGGAAAAAGACCTCTATAGAAAATCTGTGCATTCACAGGACAGGAACTGCTGTATTTGCACTCTTGACAAGTCCTTAAAGACCTCCTGGAACTAACAGGGCACGGGTGGTGCATACCTTCAATCTCAGCAGAAGCAAGTGAGTATCTGAGTCTTGAGGCCAGTGTGCGCTACACACAAGTTCCAGCACAGCCATGGCTACACAGTGAAGCCCTGTTTTGACTCTCCATGCTCACCTGCCCCTACCCCCACAAGAAATCTCAATACAGGTAATAATGTGTTCTCCTACAAGCCTTTAATCAAGTATTAATGAACACATCTTTAAAGAAACCCCACTTCAGTTTACAGAATAGATACAGCTCTCACCAATCAAGCCATTATCACCAGCATTGTTACCATGTTGGTCCTTACTGTGCCTTTTCTATGGATGATTGCTGTGTTATCATCTTAACCATACCAGGTACTTTAAAAATCACCATCTATCAAGGAAACGGAATTCCAAAGCAGTTGCATACCATGCTCTGAATCCTAGAACTAAAGCTCCAGCCCTGGTTGCACTTCCTCAGAACTATAATTACTCATCACTCTTTATAGAGTCACTCGACAGCTGGAATCCAGAGCTTAGAACTACCAAGCACAGTCGGTACTTTCAACACATTTCACTGTTCACCTTTTCCACTCTCTAAAATATTTCTGTACAAATAGAGGAGTGAAAATGGAGTGGCAAACCTTAATGGTATCTCACAAGCAGGTCAGCAACAAATCTTCACCGGTACATTCAAAATAATGGGGGATCACTCTCGTTCTTCTCAAAATTACTGTGATGGTCAGTTCCCATCATTGTGATGACATATCTCAGACAAACAACTTTAATGGAAGAGACAATTATTTGAGTTCACCATCTTGGGTGGTTCAGTGGACCATTTTTGTTTGGAATTTCAGCCTGTGGCAAGATTGGCAGATCATGATGGGAGAGTGGGAAAGAGGAGTAACTATTTCATAAAGGCCATGAAGTATGAGAGCAATAATTGATACTCCTACCATCCCATTCAGTGTTACTATAAAACATATTTTTACCAGAGATTTCACTATCTCATAATAGCACTAAAGACTGGGTGGCAAATCTTTAACACATGACCCTTTGAAGGCACTTACCCAAACCATAGATTACGCCTTATTTTAATTTTCTTAATTGAAAATAGAAGTTAAGCTACTTATGAGACAGGAAAATATACAGTACCTACAAAGATACTGTGACTCAAAAATGTACCCAAGTAAAAGTGGAAACAAGAAAAATAACCAACGAAGTGGAGAACATGAGAGGGAGGAGGAAATGGTAATATTTGGGCAATACAGCAATGAAAAAGATGGGGTACCAAAATGCATGTAACATGAAGGCAGAAGAATCTTGGAGCTGTATGAGGGTATGGGGGACTTTTGGGATAGCATTGGAAATGTAAAGGAGGAAAATACCTAATAAACAGTAAAAAAAAAAAAAAAAAAAGAATCTTGGAGCTTGAAAGAGGGATGTAAGGCAGAAAAAAAAAAAGGCTATGGAAAAGGAGGCATCTCATTTCTTTTCAGGATGCTATGATAAAATACCCTGACAAAAGCAATTCAGAAATGGCAGTTTATCAGACTTAAAATTCCGTGTTATAATTTATCATTACAAGAAACCTAAGGTATTAGGAACTTTCTGTAGCTAGGCACAGTCACAGAGATAAGCAGAGAGAGAGAATGAATGTACGTATACTCAGCTAATTCTCTACTCTTAGAGCACATAGAACCAAACCCAGGGAATGGTGTTATCTACAATGACCTAGGTCTTCTCACATCAGTTAAGGAATCAAGACAATTCCCTACAGACATACCTATAGATCAAACTATTCTGGATAATTTTTCATTGACACTCTCTTCGTAGGTGATTATGAATTGGGTCAAGTTGACAGTTACACAAAGCATCACATAGGACAAGTAAGAACTAAGTTTGTAAAAAATGAAATAACGAAATAAATTAGTTTGTATCCTATCTTAAAAATAATTAATGAATCTAAATAATAAGTCAATATGTTAATAATATCACATGTTAAAACCACAATAAAAACCATAATAAAATTACATAGCATCTAATTATACACACACACACACACACACACACAAACATACACACACACATGTGTATACATGCATACACATTCCCTAAGCAGAGGTTATAATTTAGACAATAATGCATTACTACTGACACTTCATTACAAGCCTCAATGTCCATCTAAAATCTAGGGATTGGGTGAAGAAATCAACAAAGCAGATACAAATACTAAATCTATTGTTATAATATCTCAGACTTTCTAGAACACAGTAATTTAAAGTCTTCATTCGCTCCAAATTCCTCATTATAACACTCCAGGTTCTGTCTGAAATGTCATTATTTTGATATGAACATGCTACCCAAGGATTTTCTCAAAGTCCAAAATCAATACATCAGTTTATTCATTCAATATTTGTTGTCCATTTGCTATGTGTTCAGCCTACAGGATAGAGGAATGAACACTACTTCCATGTTTGGATTCAGAGAGAAATAAGTAGCTGTACATCAATTAATGGTGAATTGCACATACATTGAAAGTAACCTGTCCTTCATAGAAGGTATACATTCATCATAGTATAAGGTTTCATGTGCATTTGCATTTGAGTATCAAAGCTAATAATTCATACAAGATATTGTCACCATGTTTTAGTAAAGCCCATCACTAAATTTTTATCATCACATGATAATCTCAACAACCTGATATTGTGTAAAGTAATATGTACTCCTTTTATAAAATATGAGCTAAATGTCCATCAAGACAGGAATTGATGAATACTTTATCACACCTTCATATAGTCACACATTTAAAGATAACAAACTAAAATTACAATTATTAATGTTTAAAAACCTCAAAAATTTTGGTCTTCCTTCTTCTTGAGCTTCATGTAGTCTGTGAATTGTATCTTGGGTATTCTGAGCTTCTGGGCTAATATCCACTTATCAGTGAGTACATACCATGTATGTTCTTTAGTGATTGGGTTACTTCACTCAGGATGATATTTTCTAGTTCCATCCATTTGCCTAAGAATTTCATGAAGTCATTGTTTTTAATAGTTCAGTAGTACTCCATTGTGTAAATATAGCACATTTTCTGTATCTATTCCTCTATTGAGGGACATCTGGTATGTTTCCAGCTTCTGGCTATTATGTATAAGACTGCTATGAACATAGTGGAGCAGAGACTGAAAGAAAGGCCATTTAGAGATGGTCCATCCTAGGGATCTATCACATATACATTTACCAAACCCAGACAATATTGTGGATGCCAACAAGTGCTTGCTGACAGGAGCCTAATATAGCCGTCTCCTAAGAGACTCTGCCAGTGCCTAACAAATACAGAGGTGGATGCTCTTAACCAACCATTGGACTGAACACAGGGTCCCCAATGGAGGAGCTAGAGAAAGAACCCAAGGAGCTGAAGGGGTTTGTAGCACCATAGGAGGAACAAAAATATGAACCAACCAGTACTCCCAGCTCTCTCAGGGACTAAACAACCTACCAAAGAGTACACATGGAGGAACCCATGGCTCCAGCAGCATCTGAAGCAGAGGATGGACTTGTTGGACATCAATAGGAGGAGAGGCCCTTGGTCCTGTGAAGGCACTATGCCCCAGTGTAGGGGAATGCCAGGACAGGGAACAGGAGTGGGTGGATTGTTGAGCAGGGGAAGGGGGAATGGGATAGAGGGTTTTGGAGGGGAAACAAGGAGAGGAAAGGGGATAACATTTGAAGTGTAAATAAAGAAAATATCTAATGAAAAAGAAAAAAGCAATTTTGAGATATTCTAAAAACAATTATTCAGTAACAAATATGTGGTGTTATGAAGTCTCTAAAAAACATTTACAAAGTATACAAAATAAGATACTGTATTCATCCCAAATGTGATGGGATTGAGAATATGAATTTAAAGGTGTAATTAGATAATGTCTAGTTACATTATCTAATAGTCCCCAGGGAGCTCCTTGCATGTTTTCTACTATGGATGTGAAAGAAGCAGATCACAGTCTAAGGCATAGAAGAAGATCCACACCAGGACCTCACCATAGATCTTTGACGTCTGGCCTCTAGAACTATGAGGCATGTATAGATATTTGACTTATGACATTTTTGTTTCAGGAACCCAAACTGACACAGAAAAGAAATATATACAGGGTGACCATAAAAACCTGTGTGGATTATAAGAGATAAAACCAGGATAGTGGAGAAGGAACAACGTGATAAGACTGTAGAACATGGGAATCTATGAAAGCCAGAAGGCAAATGCATCCTTTCATTTGGAACTCTTTCCTTGTTGTATAACACATACATCTATGGTAATGTTCTTCCAGGCATCCAAAGTTCCATGCAAATTAACTTTTATTTGACTGTTCACTTGAGGAACTTCCTCATTTATTTTTCCTTATGTTTAAGCAATGCTCATAGTTTGCTTGGGCTTCCCAATCGTCTCTATTGTGTATATCAGCACTTTATCAATGTAGTATGCATTTTTCTTCCAGATGTGGCTCCCCTTTCAATTTAGAGTTCAATTTTATTTCCAAGCTAAATCCATCAGATTTTCTCTGTGTTTCTGTCTCTCCATGTTTAGAGTTATCATGTATCCTTTAGCATTTCTGCTTCACTTTTCATTTTGATATTCAACCCACATGGAATTTATTTTGTATGTTTTAGCCTATGTCAGGAATATAATTCGGTTTTTATTATCAATCTTTAAAATAATTAGTAAAATAAAAGTGAGTTTATTAAATGAATAAAATGTACTTTCATGTAGTTGCTTTCCTTCAATCAAAACGTTCCCTCTGAGAGGGAGGACACAAGCTCTTAAAACTCAGAAATATAAATCAGAATACTACAGGACTCATGTATTTCTCAGAATTCCCTTAAAAAAAAAAACAAAGAACTGATAAGGATATTTATTAGATTAGCTTAAGGATAAGGTTCAAGAAGTCCACCAATGGCTGCCTCATGTCAGGAGTCAAGGCAGGTAAATCTCTGGGTGTTCTAGGTCAGCCTTCTCTACAGAATGAATTTCAGGACAGCCAAGGTATACAGAGTCAGCCTGTCTCAAAAATAGGAGAGCTTTTTCTTCATACAATATATATTTATTTCTCTCCCTTTGCTCTCTCCAGTTCCTTCCCACCTTGCCTCCTATCCAGATCCACCCTCATTCTGTCCCTTATTAGAAAACAAACAGGCTCCTGTCAGCATGCACTTGTAGCTGTTTCCCGAGAGGCTCTGCCAGAGCCTGACAAATTCAGAAGCAGATGCTCTCAGCCAACCACTGGACTGAGCACCGGGTCCCCAATGGCAGAGTTAGAGAAAGGACTGAAGGAGCTGAAGGGGTTTGCAGTCCCATAGGAAGAACAACAATATCAACTAATCAGACCCTCCAGAGATCGTAGGGATTAAACCACCAACCACAGAATACACACGGAGGGACTCATGGCTCCAGCTGCATATGTAGCAGAGGATGGCCTTGTCGGCCATCAATGGAAGAAGAGGTCTTTGGTCCTGTGAAGGCTTGATGCACCAATGTAGGGGAATGCTAGGGCAGAGAGGCAGGAGTGGGTGGGTGGGGGAACACCCTCATAGAAGCAGGGGGAGGGGGACGGGATAGGAGGTTTTCAGGGGAGGGGAGACCAGGAAAGGCGATAACATTTGAACTGTAAATAAAGAAAATATCCAATAAAAATAAAAGGAAAAAATTAAAGAAAACAATCAGGCATCTAATGACTAACAATAAAATAAAAATAAGATAAAACAAAAACACACCAGAAGAGAAAAGAATAAACCAAGAGAAGGAGGAAAGCCCAAGAAAAAGTACAGAAAGAGGGAGAGAGAGAGAGAGACAGAGACAGAGAGAGAGAGAGACAGAGAGAGAGAGAGAGAGAGACAGAGGAGAGAGAGAGAAGAGAGAGACCGGCCATTATGAGATTAGAAACCTCCAAAGATGATGTTGAATTCATTTTCTTTTGGCCACCTACTCCAGGCATGTGGCCTACCCTTAAGAGTAGTTTGTGTCCCCAATGAGATTACCTTGGAGAAAACTACATTTTCAATTGGAAGTGGTTATCAGTTAGAGATAGCTTCTGGGTTAGGGATGAGAGCATGCACCCACTTCTTTCAGCTCTAGTACCCCATCTGGTGCAGAGCCATGTACCTACACAAGCTGCCTCAATTTCTCAAGTTCCTTTGTGTGTTGATCCTACTGTGCTTAGAAGGCCTTGTTTCCTGAAGTCTCCCAGGTCTCTGGTGCATTCTGGGTGGGGCATCCAACCTCCTTCATCTGGAGCTTTCCTGTTTACATTCTTTCTGTTGGCCCTCAGGGTTTCAGACCTTTTCCCTCACCCAACACCAGATCAGGTTCCCTTCTCCCTCCCACACTCCTCCCCCACCCCGTCCATTTTTCCTCCCAGGTCTCTCCCTCCCTCTTCACTTGTGGTTGCTTTTTTTTCTCTCTCCCAAGTGGTACTGAGGCATCTTCACTTGGGCACTTCAGCTTGTTGAGCTTTTTGAGTTCTGTGGACTGTATCTTGGAGACTCCCAGGACTCAAAGGGAGGGACCTTAGATGACCTTAGATGAAATGTTCCACAGTAGAGAGAGTGAACCTGTAGAGCCTACCTCCAGCTGGGAGACAGGATATCAAGTGAGGGATGGGATTGCCATCTTACAGTCACAACTTTGATCCATAATTGTTCCAGTCTGAAAGAATTACAGGGATGGAAATGGAGAGGAGCCTGAGGAAAAGAAGGCCCAGCGACAGGCCTAAAGTGGGATCCAGCTCAAGGGGAGATACCAAGGCCTGACACTATTACTGAGACTATGGAGAACTCACAGAAAGGGATCTATCATGACTGCCCTCCAAAAGACCCAACAAACATCTGAAAGAGTCAGATGCAGATATTTGCACCCAACCAATGGACAGAAGCTGCTGACCCCTGTTGCTGAATTAGGGAAGGGGGAAAGAAGCTGAGAAGCGTGATCCTGTAGGAAGACCAGCAGTCTCAATTAATCTGGACCCCCAAATCTCTCAAACATTGGAACACCAAACAGGCAGCATACACCAGCTAATATGAGGCACCCAACACACATACAGTAGAGGACTTCCAGGTCTGTGTTCACTCAGATACACCTAACCCTCAGGAGACTGGAGACCTCAGGGAGTTTAGAGGTGGGGCCATCCACATGGAGAAGGGGTAGGGTTGGGAGGAGGTGTGGGAAGTGGAGCAGTCGGAGTTTTGATGGAGTGGTGGGGAATGGAATATGAAGTGTAAAAAATAAATTAAAAATGAAAAATAAAATTTTAAAAAAGGGAAAGAAGAAGAAGAAGAAGAAGAAGAAGAAGAAGAAGAAGAAGAAGAAGAAGAAGAAGAAGAAGAAGAAGAAGAAGAAGAAGAAGAAGAAGAAGAAGAAGAAGGCCTTGTTTCCTTGTGGTCCTTACCTGCTTCTGTCTCTTACAGTCTTTCTGCTACCTTTTCTGAGTTTTCTCTTAGCCCTGAGGAGAAAGATCAGATGGAAACATTCTGTTTAGGGCTGGGTGTTCCAAGGTCTCTAACTTTCTGTGCTGAGGGCAAGTCCCAGTAATTCTTTCTTCTTTGGTTCTTCTTGAGGTAGTGGAGGGAGAATAGCTTCAGTGAGTGTAAGACTTGGTCTTACAAGATAGTTAGGGTTGCTCTATAATAATAAAATGTTTATCCATCTTAAGTTGAAGTTTCTATGCTTCAGTAGCTAACCTGCCTTCTGTGAGTTCCTCTGAGGGAGAAACTGTTTAGCACCTCATCACAAAACAGCAGGGAATTAAATGAAAAGATTTATTGATAGTGCTCCTTTCTTTGGTGAGTCAGCCAGAAACCCCTCTGGCTAAGCTGGTTAACACTTGTGAGCTAGAGAAGAAGGAAAGGAAAGGAAAGGAACTAAGATGCTATATACAGGCAAATATGCACAGAAACATATACATTCAAACATTCATACACCCACACTCTTGTTGGGCCCAATTGTCTGTCACAATCAACTCCATATGCATTCATGCATGCTTACATACACACACAAAACACATAGACAAAGAGACATAAATTTGAATGAATGGATGGGTAGATGAGGCAAAGCTCCCCAAGCTAAACCATTCATCCAACAACTTTATTTCTTTTCTCTGGTCTTTTTATATCATCTTAGACAAAAAGTTCTTCAGAAAATTACCTCAGAGATAAAATGTTACATAAAATTTGAGTTACAGAAAGATGTTGATATTAAGTTCAAATCAACGTTTCTTTATAATATATATATTCATTAAAAGTTCAAAGTAACAGTTTTACATGGCCTTGCTTTATCATAGTGCACACCTGTGACTAATCCTTGAACCTAAATGTTTTTGCTTGAACACAACCTTGTCCCAAGTTTATTTCTCTTTTTAGTGTGAATATGATAGTTCACTGTATTTCTTATTATCCAGCCTTTACTTACTATTCTGAGGAGTGGGCACATTCTATTCTTTATTCTAACTTTATTACATCTTTCTAACAACTAAAGACATTTCTAAAAACTTTCTTCCTAAAATTATTTGAATCAGGAATTCTATAGAATTATTTATTTGTCTATATAGCATTATAAAACGATAGTACATCTTCATAGGTCTGCAGAGATCTACTCAAAAGAGTGGATTAATATCGAGTGATTGTTATGTATGTTTTATAATAACAGGAAAAGCATATTGAAAGCAGGAATCTTTCCTAAAATGTATTTTTCATGAGCCTTGCCTACCGGAACAAATCCATACTAGATTTTAATCCAAAATAGACCCATCTCAGGAAGATCACCTGCTAGTTTTTAGCTTCTACTTGTTGGCTCCTGACATTTCTGAATGTTGTCACGTTTTAAGTCATTTTATTCATTCCCAACTGATGCAGGAGAAAGCTGCTCTGCTGATGGCTAAGCAGAGCACAGATCTGAGTTTAGCAGAATGTCATGAGGAGTCATTTTATTGCTATGCTCCTTTAGTAAGTAAGATTTGTTCTTTGTTTCCCCTAGATCCACAAGCTATCTAGTTTCAGGTTCTTGATCATCCAAGCAGCAGTTGGATACAGGTTTCACTTTGTGGAGTGGACTTTATGTCAAATCATACTTTGTTTACTTTCACAAACTTTGTGCCACCGTTGCACTACCATATCTTGTAGGTAGACACCATTGTAGATTAAAGGGTTAGCAGCTGGGTTGAGGTTTATGTTTCTCCTATGAAGAGTCCCTTCCAGAGCTCATAGTGGTGAAGGCCCTTGGTAACCCCCAGCTTTACTTCTTGGTTATGAAAGATCAAAGAGTTATGTAGGTGTTATCTTTAGCAGTACAGACTTGGCAATAGCTCATGACACCCATTTGGCCAACAAATCCATTAGATATAACTTAGTTTCCATATTGGAGGCTTAATTTGTTGATAAGAGATGTTTAGTTTGGGTTATATCTTCTGTGTTATTTGGTGATTTTTTTTTTAGATCACCTTCATATATGTATATATTTTGGGAAGCTTGCTCAATTTTAATCTCAGCACTTGGCAGAAGAAGCAGATCCATTTCTGGGAGTTCAAGGTTAGCCTGGTCTAGAAAGTGATTTCCAGTGCAGCCAGCAATACATAGTAAGATGCTGTCTCAAACAAAATAATAAAATAAATAAAACATAGCAACCCAATAATCAATCTTAAATTGTTGAAATGTAATAATAAAAAATACTCAGGCTAGACTGTATTTCCTTCTATGTAAAATAAAGCATACTACCATACAGTTTATGGCAATATCAGAGTTATAACTGCAGGCTGTTTTCTTCCTAGTGTAGGTAGAAAGTAATGAAAGCCCAAGGGACTATATATGTATATTCAGGACAGTAATTCTTGTTCTTTATTGTTCATTCTCAAATGTCAAAAGAGTATACTGATTTGTGGGTTAATTGAGCTACAAGTGTGGACAACTGGATTCTGAAAAGAAGGTTTGATAACATGTTTTACTCCTTAACTTTAAATTCCCCTGACTTAGAAAATAAAATCTTTAGAAAACTTGATAGCACCTTTGTATTATAGAAGTTTTAACCAGGGCTGAGGGTACCAGCCTGTATCTTTAGCTGCTCAGGAGACTGAGGAAGGAGGATCCTAAGTCTAAAATCTTCTAGGAATACAGGGTGTTTCTAATTCAGTTTGGGCAATTTAGTGAGAATCTGTTCTAAATAAAATGTAAATATGTAAATTAAAAGGAAGGAGCTGGGGATATTGTTCAGTGAAGTCTACTTTTCTAGCATGTATGGGTCTCTAGGTTCTCTCATCAATATTGAAGAAAATGGAAAATGAATAAAAATCTGATATAGACACAGAGAGAATAGTAATGAACAACTACCACATGTTTAATAACTTGACATTTAAATTTTTATATTTATCGACTACCTTAGTGTTTCTATTGCTGTGATAAAGACGTTGGTCAAATGAAACTTGGGGGGAAAGGATAATTTTGCATGTTCGTGAACTAAGATGTGACATTTTATACAAATTTGTAGTATGTGATCATCAGATTTGGGGGTTACTGGTAAGTCTGTCATGTTGGCTTTCATCATTCTTTTCACTGGGAACATTTTCTCCTTAGTAGTTACCTTTTCATGCTGTCAATTTCCTCTTGACCTCGATGACTCTGTGGATTTTCTAATCATCTTTTACTAATTCTTAATTTCATGTCCTGTTCTGATCTGCTCTGGAGAGTTGTATTGTCTTTCTTACTCTTCTCCATACAACAATCTGTCAGCATCTCAGAAAAGGATGTATCAATCCAGTTATTCAAACCAAACTCAGCAGTGAGATTTTTGAGAATCCACTCTTTCATAAAACATCACTAGTTGAAGACTTGGTAATTCTTCTTCATCCTTATGTCCTTACAGCAAGTAGTTGTCCTAGCTTGGTTTTCTGTTGCTGTGATAAACATCACCAAAAGCAACTTGGAGAGGGAAGGACATATTTCAAGTCAAATCATCAAGGGAAGCAAAGGCAGGGTCTTGAAATTGAAACCACAGAAAAATGTAACTTCCTGGCTTGCTTCCTGGCTCACAGACAGCAATTTTGCTCATGGATGATATAGTCTATAGTAGGCTGGGCCCCCCATTTTAAGTTAGTAATCAAGAAAATGCCCTACAGATATACCCACAGATTAATATGAGAGGGACAATTAATTAATAAACAAGATTAACCATTAACATTAGTTTGGTTTACTACATGAAATTTGATTCTTATAACTTATATGAGAAGAAGCTAAGATTATAATGATGGTCTTTGACCAATCATGATTTATGTACATGACTAATGGGAAGGATTCATTTTTCCCTAAGCAAAAGACTATTTTGAGCAAAATTAGTGTTCTATTAGTAAGATAAAGAAGTTGCTACAAAGTCTGCCATTGGCATTGTCTTCCAGAATTTCCAGTCTGATATCATGATAAATTGTTTACCTATGCATCAGCCCTAAGAAGGTAAGTTACAATCATTTGGGGATAAAATTGTGAGTGAATAGATTTTACTTACTTTTCTAAATGTAAAGAAGGAAGAAATTATGTTATTAGCCAACATTTATAAACACTCTCCTACATCATTTCATTTGACCGTCCAATAATTCTACATGAGTGCTTCAGCTGGTGTGTGATCATACATGCTACACAGAAAAAAAAAATCAAATCAAATCAAACCAAACCAAAACAAACCTCAAAGATCAGGAAAGTTGAATGGTTCTTGCAAGGACACTCAACAACCAGATGATAAGATTTGGCTAATAAAAAGATTTTGCTGTGAAAGGCTCTACCAGACCCTGATAAATACTGATGCAGATGCTCAAAGCCAACCATTGGTCTGAGCATTGGGACCCCAGTGGAGGAATTAGGGAAAAAACTGAAAGAGCTGAAGGGGTTTGCAACCCCATAGGAAGAACAACAATATCAACCAACCATACCTCCCAGAGCTCCCAAGGACTAAACCACTAACCAAAGAGTACATATGGAGAGAATGGCCTTATCTGGCATTAGTGGGAGAAGAGGCCCTTGGTCCTGTGAAGGCTCTATGCCCCAGTGCAGGAGAATGCCAGGGTGGTGAGGTTGGAGTGGGTAGGTGGGTGGGGGAGCACCCTCATAGAAGCAGGGGGAGGGGGGATAGAATAGAGGGCTTGTGGAAGGGAAACCGGGAAAGGGAATAATATTGGAAATGTAAATAAGTAAAATGTCCAATAAAAAAAAAAGCTTGTTGTGTAAGCATGGAGATTGAGACTGATTCTAGCACCCTTGAACAAACCAGGCAGATCACTGGGAACCTATAATTACAGGGCTGGTGAGGCAGACTCGGGTGAATTCCTGGGGTTACTGGCCAGTAAACCTAACCAGTCAGTGTGCTCCAGGTTCAGTGAGAGGCCTTGTCTTAAAAAGGGCTCAGCATAGTGTTACCTACACTTAATCCCATCACTTAGGATGCACAGCCAGGATGATCTCTGAGATTGAGGCCATCCTGGTATAGAAAGTTAGTTTCAGACCAGCTAGGGTGACATACTACCTCAAAATAAAAACAAGAAATAACTTGGAGAGTAGTTAAGAGAGACACTAGATGTTGACCTGTAGTTTCAAAATCCACATGTACACATATACATCGATACTAGTATGCATTCACATACACAAACACAGAAGTACATACATGCATGCATGCACACATGAACACATGCATACCACCCCCCACCCCCACCCCCCATACAGCTGTTATGTAAGAGCATAGATTTTCTGCTTCCCAATTCTGAACATTTCTTTATATTCCAGATCCTAGAGCATGACCAGGGAATTTGTTAGAAAAGCCATCTCCCAGGGTATGCCTACCAGTTCTGAATTAGAAACTCTTGTATGTGGTTCACTAGACTGTGCTCAGTAAATCTCCCAAGTAATTCTGATGCATGCTGACATTTGAGGATAAATAGCTGAGCTACATTGCAACACACAGAGGACTTGCACTTAAACTGATGATATTTTTTTCCTGCATATTATATGGTTTAACAGAGAAATACCACCTTTTTCTGGAGCTGGCCTCAGGAAATCCCGTTCCATTCAAGCCTCTCATAAAATGTTAGTGTCATACACTTGTGTTTGGATGTAGGCAGGGAAATCCTGCCTACATCCAAACATAAAGAGCTCTCCATTTTAAGGACACACTCATTGACCCCTATGTCTAAGGTTACATTCTAGAATTTCATGTCCATTGGCCAGATTTTTCTCTATCCAGCTTCAGCTATGTATGAGCCCACAACGTGAACTAGAGAGAGCTGCATCTCATAGTATTAGTTTTCTTGTAATTAATACTGAGTCATACTGAACTCTATCCTCTGCCAAGATGAAGACTCTTTGCCCTCTGCTTCCTGTCTATTCCTGACATCCAAACTTTATTTTAATCCACAAAACATGCAATTATTTTCCCTTTCCTGAAAAATAAGCAGCAAAAAGCAAAACATTTCAGTGACTAATTGTCATCCCTGACAAAGATGAGCTAAAATTATTTTAGATGAAGTACATTTGTCTTCTCCCAAGTCTGATCATGTATTTTCTGAAATTATGATTATATACTCACGAATCCCAGGTCCACATCTGCATTTGATCTATTCTTCATATTATGCTGATATCTTTATATACCTAAAATGAGTAATACACTCAGGGTCAACGTTAGGCCCAATTTATATATTGGCTACATCTGTAGCCTATCTGGATGCTCTGTTTTCTTAGCCTGTAAAGCTAGTTATGCACAAATATTTTGCTAGTTGCTTTTCCCCAGAGTTCTATAGTGCACTTTTCAATATTGTTTTCCTATATCAGCACACACACACACCTTACCCTTTGCATACAGTTCAAATTTCTGTCCACACAGAAAGGAAGAATGCATATTACTCTTTAATGGTTCAGACCTCGAGCAAGCTGCTTATTTCTCTTCTGCTCAGTTCTTTGTTTGAGAAACACAATAAAGTAATGGTTAGCAAATTCTGAGGCAGATTGGAATTTTATGGATGGCCTACAAATGAAAACAAAAGAGTGCCAAGCTGACTGAGCTACATACTCTCTGATTCAGTAGGTCTATGATAATGGGCAATAATTTATATTTCTAGAAAGGTCCCAAGTAATTGCTGGTACTTCTTGTCTAGAAATCAAGCTTTGAAAAGACTATTTTACTGTTATTGGGACAAATATGTAGTGCCCTCTGGGAAAAATGGTAAATTCAAAGCAATCTCTTAATGAATGTTAGTTCACTTGCCCTTCACCTCTCTTAAACTTTCATCAAAAGAAAGTAAATAGATTGTAGAGATGAACCAATGGCATTGGCCTTGAAGAAATAAGCTAAATCCAATTATCTCTGGGAAGTCTCCTGGAAGCAAACCAAAACTGTATTTCTATAGAAATAAATTTAAGAAAGTATTTTAGATAGATGAAGATTTAGAAGCAGCTAATAGGATTTGGCAAACTCATCAGGTGAAGAGTACACTTGTAAACGGTTAATAGAAAAATATTTGTAGTTTAGACTGCAATTTAGTAGACCCTATCACAATGTGAATAAGACATATACTTAGACATAGCAATTTTAGTAGTAGAAATGTGTCCTTCAGAAATATATATGGTCAGGGATTCTATTCAATAGGGTTAACACAGCAGTTTCCAAACTCAGAAATGTAGAAAATGCCCTGTTGTCACCAATGAGTTAACTTGATTTATACTTCAAGTCCACTGTGCCAGGCAATGAGAAAGAACCTCATGCATTTCAGAATCCATCTCTTGATAGCTTGTGGAATTGCATCAGAGAGCCAGGAAGAGTGTGCAGGGCAGTAATGCTGATGAGAAGAATACTTGACTTTATGCTTAATCTCATTGTGCTGTCAGCCCCTGACTTGGCCATCATTCAGAATATATTTGATGGATTTTGTATACAAATTACTCACTTCCTTTTGACTGTCCTACACTGTCTCCACCAGCCTTATCTGCTTCTTTTGCCCCAGAGCCACACTGAACTGCCAAGTTTGCAGGGAGGCTTAGACCTTGACTCATTTGATAAGCTTCAGATGCTTAGAAATATTCTAGTATTTTCTGTGTCCTAAAAACTCTAAGCTGTTCCAAAGATTATAATCAACTTTATAGCTACTTATTTTAGTTCAACCAACAGCACATATCCAGAAATGTCAAGTGATAGTTAGAAGGCGGTAAGCACTTCCATTTGAAACTTTTTGCTACTGTAGTTGTTATCAAGTACTGAACAAAAAGAAAATAGCCATTTTGATGTTGAAAAATCTTGTCCCGAAGGCAAGTTCCAGATGCAAGCCACTCCTTAATCAGTGACTTGGTGATTACAACTTAGCATCATGCAAGTCTGTGGTAACTATCTATAGCTCTATTTTTGTATTCCTTAAAGTAAGCCTCTGGTGGTCAAAATAGCTCGTTTAATGTTCAGAATTAAAGCAGCTGTTTACCCTTAATTCTCAGAATAATTTTGAGAAGTTGGTACTTTGCTTTCTTCCCCTCAAACTAGAAATGACTTCATTGTTTAGATACAGGAAGAAATATGTTAAATCATTCACCCAATGCTGCTTGGAATAGACTTGTTCAAAGCATATTTTGATTGTGTAACTGTTCTGAGCTAAACTTGGCTTTGTCAAGTCTCTGGATGTTATATAACCTCACAGAAAATACAAAAATAAGAAATAAAGACAGAATTAGATAAAAGACAACAATATTGGAAAATTTAGGCATGTTTTAAGTCTCCACAGTGGCCAGTGATATAGATGCAAAGAATGATAGGGCATAGCTCTTGTAACTGAACTCTCATAAGTGGGAAAATAATTAAAAAATATAGACAAAGTCAATAATTTGTTGTACAAGCAGGAGAACCTGAGTTCCTTAACACTGTACAACACTATGTATGAAAAGCTTGGCACAATGGAAGATGGGCCTATAACCCTTGTATGGAAAGGCAGAGACAGAAGGAACTCTAGAGCTTAGTGGCCCTCTAGTATTGCTTAACAATTGGATTCCAGGTGTATTGAGAAATTCTGTATCAAAAAATAGGGTGTAGATCAATGGAGGAAGACATGCAACATTATCCCTGACCTCTCTGTGTGTCTGTGTGTCTGTGTGTGTGTGTATGTGTGTGTGTTTGTGCACAAATAGTACTGATCTTAACTAAAGAAAGCTTCATAATTAGTGTAATATTTAACTTGTTGTGGTAAGTCTTTTCAACTATCTTCAAGAAAAATTAACCAAATTTGACCAAGAAAGTAAATCCTATTTATTGAATGCAAGTTATGTATTGAAAGGAAGAGTGACTGGTTAACCTACTGTATGCATAATACCTAAGAGAGTGATATATTTTAAAACAGTGGTTCTCATCCTGTCACTCTTTGTGAGGGGGTGTTGAACAATCCTTTCACAGGTGTCACATATATGATAATCTGCATATCAGATACGTAAATATGATTCATAGGAGTTACAAAGTTATAGTTATAAAGTAGTAATAAAAATGTATGGTTGGGGGGTCACCACAACATAAGGAATTGTATTGCAGACTCATAGCATTAGGATGATTGAGAACTGTTGATCTACAGAAAATATATAGTTGTTAAACTAGTGAATGGGTGACTTGAGGTAATAGTGAAAGGATCCAAGGTGTTCTATTCTTCTCAGACATAAAGAACAGGGTTCATACTTGAGATAAACTAGAAAGAACAGCAAAGAAGCTATGGATACAATCTAAGGAATTAGGATATTTCTATTGCTGACAATGGGAAGCCCTTAGCAGCAAATGAGCAGAGCAGGGAGAGCTGAGTGTTAGGAGGCTAAGTTGCTCTTTCCAAATGTATGAAGCTAGACCTTACAGACTGGAACCAATGCTGACCATTCAAAGACAACACTCAGTAATCAAATACCTATTTACACACACACACACACACACACACACACGCACACACACAGTGAGAGTGAGAGCAAGAGCGAGAGCGAGAGCGAGAGCGAGAGCGAGAGCGAGAGCGAGAGAGAGAGAGAGAGAGAGAGAGAGAGAGAGAGAGATCAGCATCAATAATGAAGAAGAGAAAATTTGGGAGACTAGCATAGCTTCTTGAAAAGGTGAGTTGACCCCTCATTTGGCCAAGAGAATCACTGCCAACCCTATTTCTTTCATCAAACTCTAGCACCCCATTTAATTCTATTCTGTTTTCTTTGACAGCTACAGGAGTTAAGGTAATGAACCAGTATTTTTCTGACTTCTCTATAGGCAAGTTATAGCACAGTCTATTTTCTACACATACTGCTACAATAAATCTCCTGACTTCTACATTTATAGACTGGGAGATCAGTCTCCAAGTCTCAGCTCACATGTCATCTCCAGGGTATAACTATGGATGATGCTTGGTGATGATCTTCCCATCCTCATTGTCTTTTAAAGAAGTGGTCCAGTGATTCTGCAACAAGTTGAGCATCCAGACAGGACACAAGCAAGGACACTTTTATACATTTCTAAACTCTAATACTAGACCACTAGTACCTTTTTTATTACTTGGCTTAAAGAAAGATGAAATAAGTAGGAGAGCAAAGAAGCAATGACTTTCTCCATAGACCCAAGGAGAAATAGTTCCTTTATTTTAGATCAGATTCTTTAAAAAAAAAAAGTGTGTGTGTGTGTGTGTGTGTGTGTGTGTGTGTGTGTGTGACAGGAATGTCCAGGTTTGCTGTTCTCCACCTTATTACCTTGAAACAGCATCTGTCACTGAACCTGGAGCTTGTAGTCTTGGGGATAGGCTGGTGGTCAGCAAGTATCACAGTAAAAAGTCTATGTTGCCATGACCAAACTTTTGTGTGGGTTTTAGGGATATAAGCCCAGGTCCTCATGCTTTCACATCAAAAGCTCCTCCCAAGCCGGGCATGGTGGCACACGCCTTTAATCCCAGCACTCGGGAGGCAGAGGCAGGTTGATTTCTGAGTTCGAGGCCAGCCTGGTCTACAAAGTGAGCTCCAGGACAGCCAGGGCTATACAGAGAAACCCTGTCTCAAAAAAAAAAAAAAAAAAAAGCTCCTTCCTGCTAAGATGTCTTTCCAGCTATCTCAGACCTTTGGTGCATCATTCTTCAACTGTAAGTCCTCCAATGCAATTCTAAGGCCATAGGATAAATGACATTCAACACTCAACATTCACAATTAATAAAAACAGAATTCAAGCTACGTGTGCCATTTTAAATTTTATAGTAGCTCCACTTTATAAAGGTAAAATTAAACAGGTAGCACTAGTTTTAAAAATGTTGCAGTGTACAACATAGCTACATATATTTTAAATAATTGATCAACGCAACCATATTAGCAAGGTCATTTGCATCTTGTCTTCTTTTTTTTTATAGTGATTTTTTTAAAATTAGGTATTTATTTCATTTACATTTCCAGTGCTATCCCAGAAGTCCCCCACACCCTCCCTCACCCACTCCCCACCCACCCACTCCCACTTCTTGGCCCTGGCATTCCCCTGTATTGAGGCATATAAAGTTTGCAGGACCAATGGGCCTCTCTTTCCAGTGATGGCCAACTAGGCCATCTTCTGCTACATATGCAACTAGAGACACGAGCTCCGGGGGGTACTGGTTAGTTCATATTGTTGTTCCACCTATAGGATTGCAGATCCCTTTAGCTCCTTGGGTACTTTCTCTAGCTCCTCCATTGGGAGTCCTGTGATCCATCCAATAGCTGACTGTGAGCATCCACTTCTGTGTGTGCTAGGCCCCTGCATAGTCTCACAAGAGACAACTATATCTGGGTCTTTTCAGCAAAATCTTGCTAGTGTATGCAATGGTGTCAGTGTTTGAAGGCTGATTATGTGATGGATCCCCGAGTATGGCAGTCTCTAGATGGTCCATCCTTTCGTATCAGCTCCAAACTTTGTCTCTGTAACTCCTTCCATGGGTGTTTTGTTCCCAATTCTAAGAAGGTGCAAAGTACTTTGGTCTTCATTCTTTTTGAGTTTCATGTTTATAATAGCCCGAAGCTGGAAAGAACCCAGATGCCCCTCAACAGATGAATGGATACAGAAAATGTGGTACATTTACACAATGGAGTAATACTCAGCTATTAAAAAGAATGAATTTATGAAATTCCTAGGCAAATGGATGGACCTGGAGGGCATCATCCTGAGTGAGGTAACCCAATCATAAAAGAACTCACATGATATGTACTCACTGATAAGTGGATATTAGCCCAGAAACTTAGAATACCCAGCGCATCTTGTCTTCTTATGGAGCCTTCAAAACTTCATGAGTACTTCATGCCAGCAGCACACATCAGGGTGGCCTTGTCTCATTTCACATGACCAGTGGCTGTGTGGGATCACACAACTCCAGACCATTCTATGCATAATGGCTTGTTATCATTTATCAAATGTTAACTATAAGTGAATTTGCATTTTACAACCCTTTTAAAAAACAGTGCAGGTATTTGATCTCAGAGTCTTAAGCATGCCAGGTAAGTGCTTTCCCCCTAAACTATATTTTCAGCCCTATACTTTTGCTTTAGAGAGAAGCTGTCTTCAAGGTAGCTAGGAAAATGCTTGATTGCTAGGAGGATACTTGACCCGTGTTTAAAACACCCTTAGTTTCTAAGTGCTAGTGTAGAAAGCTGTTTTAAAAACTTTAAAAAGAATATTTTCCCATGTGAGTTCCTAGAATAATTTTCCTTTCAATTTTGCATCAGAGCATTTTAGGGTGGATGACATTTCTTATCTGTTAAAACAAAAATGAAGTGTTCTTTCTGCAAAGGTGGTTCAATACTGTGGTTTGAATATGGATGTGAATGCTTTTGATGGTCAGGTATCTACACACAGGTTATGGTAGGATCCATGTACTCAGTCCTTCAGTCTGAGCAAGACTCAGGATAGAAAAAAATATAGTAAGACAGTCATTGCTTTTTAGCTTACTGGCATTTTGTGGTTTGTTTGTTTGTTTGTATGTTTGGTGTGTGTATGTGTGTGTGTGTGTGTGTTTGCTTTTTTTAGGCAAGTTTACCTCATTTTCCACAGCCTTTATGAAATGTTTATGTCTTACTTCTGGAAAGTAAACATGATACTCTAGTCTGTTATCAGTGGGTTGGTGTCTATCTTGAGGATGCATGATAAACATTAAAGTCATTGACCCACCAGACACTTGTACACTTCCTGCTTCATACATCCTGCCAACTTCTAGGGTGTAACTACTAGCAACAGACAGATGGTTGGGTAGATGAATGAATGAATTTATTTGATAGTTTACTGCCAAAACTTTGCTACCTATAATAAAATCATGTTTCTTGGTTCTGTTCCATGAACCATGAGGGGAAAAAAAAATCTCAATATAGTCACAAACCAAACTTAAAGTAAAGAAATAGTAGTCTGAATATCTATTTTGGTCAGTGAGTGTATGTGTATATGTATGTATGCATACAGGCCAGCAGATCAGTATGTGGTCAGTGTCAGGTATTGTCCTCAGTTACTCTCCATATTTTAAAATAAAATTTTATTATATTTACTATTATGCATGCATTATAATGTGTGTGTGTGTGTGTGTGTGTGTGTGTGTGTGTGTGTGTGAATGCAGGCACACCAGTGTCATGATGCACAAGCAGAAAGCAGACAATTTTCAGAAGTCTGTTGTTTCCTTCCACCACTGGCTGCAGGAATTGGCTCAGACTATCAGCACTGCTTTTACCTGCTGAGCCATCTCACTGGCACTCCATTTCAGGCAGGTTTCTCACTGATCCTGGAGCCCACAGATGTGGCTAGACTGGCTTGCCAGCAAAGCATGGGGATTTTCTTTCCTCTGTCTTCATACTGTCTGGTGCTAGCAATCTGAATTCAGGTCCTCATGCCTGTGTAGTCAGTTGCTTTACCCCCAATCTACCTTGACAGCCCCTTGACATTTTACGGAGATTTAAGCACAAGACCCCCTGGGTAATATCTATTAAAGAGGCTCAAAAGAACCTCCTAGAATCAAAGCATTTTGTGTTATCAATGACATTAATGTCATATTCATTATTTAAAATTGAATTGAATTGAATTATAGTACTCAATATAATGTACTGTATTTTAGCGACCCTAGTCATCTGTCATATTCAATTATTTAAGAAGTATTTAGGATAGCACCTACTATATGCCAGGCACTGTTTTAGGCTCTGAAAATTATGAGACATCAATGGAGATGTCTTTCTTTTGGAATACTAATTTCAAAATATCTAAAACACTTAATGTAACCAATGTTATAATTTAGTTGAACCATTGTTCACATTTAATTCAATTTCTGTATGAGAATATCTGAGAGCTGTATGCAGAGCTGAGATGCCAACACATGTCTTTTGAGTGCAAATGTATGCTTCCCCACCCCCCACAGTATTGTGACAAGTATTTGTCTTTTTGCTTAAGTTGCTGCATAGAAAACTCAAGTGTATGCTTCCCCTAGCCCCGTGGTATTGTGACAAATGTTTGTCTTTCTACTAGACTTGTTCAGCAAAGGCTTAAGAAAGTTACCCTATTTTTTCCAGCCCTAATATGTTCATTCTCTGTTCTGTAATAAAATGTTCTAATCAGAAAACAATTTCAAGAAAACGGAGCTTAACTTTGAAAATGAAGATGATAATGCTAAAGATAACACTGGAAATATTACCCATCCCTAAAATGGTTTCAGAATCCCAGGAAAAGTATAAGAATAAAAATACAGTGTAATCATATCCTTTTAGGTTTGATTAAGATGACAGAAATTACATGGTAAGCTGGAAATGGCCCATGGTACATTCAAATATATTAACTCCTCTTCTTTTAGAACTTGTCTGAACTGTATTCCTCAGGGTAATTAAAATCCAATTGTTATTGGAACAGTGGTGACCAGGTTTTGGCACATGGTTAGGGTGGGTGCTCTGTAGAGGAAATAGTGGTCAAAAACTGTAACGTTTCAGTTAGATAAGCATGATAAGCTCTAGAGGGCATGAACAGCATAGTGACTGGGATAATAGCAGGGCATTGAGTTCTGAAAGTCATGTAAAGAGGAGACTCCAAGTTTTCTTACCAAATATATGTGAATGTTTATGTAGGAATAGTCTATTCTACAGTGTATAAGCAGCCCTGAGCAACAGTGGCTGAGTATAAAATCTCCACTTTAAATAAACATGCTCTTTCCTACTTAAACATAACAGATTATTTCATTATAAATAACAGTCATAAAAACATTTTAGTTTCGACAAATAATATAGCATCTCACAAAACAACAACAAAAAAAACCCTATACAGCTCCTGAGAATCCAATACAAGTACATATACAAACATTGAAAAAAATATATACATATATGTGTGTGTGTGTGTATGATTATTGATAGTTTCTATATTGTTAACTAAAAGTATAGGAGACAGGGAAGATAATGTGGGAGACATGAAAGAGGCTCTTAAATAAGAAGTAATTTATTAACGTATTCTTCATTTTTTTTCTTCTGTCATTGCTTTACTCCAACAAAGAGCAGCTCTTATCTTGCCAAGCTTTGCTGTGTGCTCAGGCAGGCCCAGGCAAGAACCTATGACTGGGGATCCTGTAAGCCCCAAGGGTAAACCCAGTAGTACTAATTTGCTCAATGGACATAGTATCAAACTCTCCTCTGAGTATTTCTCTATACCCAAAGTTTAGTGTGTTTGCTGTCTTCATCAGGGAAGCTTCCTTGTTCAGTGTATCAAACGTACAACAGGAATGCACAATTGGCTAGAATGCAGAATAGCTGTCTGTGGAGCACTTAATCATAAATGGGACATCTTTGTCACAAAACTCCCCTTCAAAACTCAGGAAATCATGGGAAGGGGTGGGTGGAAAAATTGTAATGGGCAGAAGTCTTGAAGGACAGGGAAGAAGTTGTCCTATGGATATGAAAGGACTGCTAAGTACATGAACTCACAAGAGCTGTGGTGGACTTCATAGACCTGCCCAGGATTAAGTTATTCAGTATTCCAACATGGAGGCATTCTAATAAAAAACACACACCCTTAAACAATTAATTCAACCTTTAAACATTTATGTAAATATTAAAATTTGCCATATATAGCTATAAGTGCCTTATAGCAAATTACACAGATTGTTTGCTAATTAAAAAACATGAATAACATGGGATACAATATGGTTCTGGTTTGGAAAACATTTGTATGTGTTTAATTCTTGCTATAAATAAATAGTAAAATAGGCCCAAATTTTTATAATAGTTATGTCCGATTTATAATATACTAAAATACATTTTCATCAATTTCTGCAAGTTGAACTTTTTGGAATAAATACTTAGGAAAAGAAGAACTATATGATCACTTATGTTATTGTGGTTTGAATTTAAAAATTTCTCATTCTCTGTGTTCCATGTGTGTACTGAAAATTCTTCTTCACCAATGGCCCAGCTCCTATGTCATGAACAAAGGGACATTCTCATAACAAACTTAAAGCTAGATGAGGCGACATGCTTGGAATCCTGTTTTATAGTTTCCTGACAAAAAAAAAGTCCTGGTTGGTATTTTTTTTTTTATTACCACATTCACTGAAAAGCCTGATGTCTGCTTTTCTAGAATATCCATACCTCACATGCACGTTTCTCTGACTCCCACAGAACACAATGGCTTCTCTCTTCTTTGATCTTCAATATTGTCAGTATCAACATAGTGTAACGTTCGGGTTTTCTTTCCTGAATGAGTGTTAGTCTACGGAGCTTATCCAGCCTGTGGTCCTCGGGTCCTAGGAGTCTCATCGTTGCAATGAATGTGACCCAGCACATTGGTACATGACATGTCATATTACTTGTGAGGGGTGAATGCCCTTAAGATGATAAACTCTCTGCGAGAGGCCACCTTTTTCCTTTTGTACCCTGCAGAGATTCAATGTCACCTGATAAAACTGAATACCTTACTCACCTGCTCAACTGAATAGAGAGAAAGAGAGATGATAGTTGTGTGCAATTTATAAAAAGATCACAAAACAACACCTTTTGACATAGTAGAAAGGAAATCTCATAAAACGTGTTCACCTGATAGGTGTTGGAAAATTTTCATTGTAATGAACAATTACCAGTTATACTTCATGATCAGCAAAATGAATGGAAACCTTCAGTAGTGCTGAAATTCTATGGTAAAAATGTAATCTAAGTGACACAGAGGAACATAAGAAAATAAGAAGTAAACTGTTTCTCCTGGTGTAATTGATTTTGGCCTGTTTAGTAAACCTTCCTCGCTTACAAAGGACCATCTCCCTTGGAAGAAGGAGACAAACATCTTATAGGCCACTGTGTTTCAGGAAATGTAAGCATTGGGTTTGAGGTACTGCTGCCTAATGTGTCTGACAAGTTTTCATGATTACACTTTATTTATTTATTAGCTATGCATGTGTGTATAGATTTGGTCACATGTGGCATAGCATGTGTGTAGAAGTCAGAGGACAATCTGTGGGAGTCGGTTTTCTGTTGGGGGCACCAGGACATTTGTGTCCACAGATAACTTTTTAAACACACAGGGGCCTCTCCTCAATGGAGGAGATAAAATATCTGTTTTCCCTGTCTAGAAGGCTGGGAACAGATTTTGTTAAATACCTGATGACTTTTTTGCTATCTGTGGAGGCAGATCTCACCCACCTTTTGCTATATAGAAAGAATTTGCCCAAATCTCCCAGGTTGATTATCCCAGTCTATCCCCTCCCTAGACTGATACCCATTCTCAGGGAAGATGTCACATGTATTCTATAGTGTTCTGACCTCTATGCTGTCTTGGTCAGAGACCACATGAGAGTTTAGGCATTTTTGGTACAGAACTGACCCTCATGGTCACTTGTACTCTGTCTGTTAAGGAGTTTCTATGTAGTCACACTTTAAGCTTTATTATGAACCAGGAATTAGATTGACTGTTGTCTAGAAACCTTTTCTCAAACTGTCCTGTGTTTTAAATACCTGGCATTAGACTCGTTAAAGTCTGACCTAGACTGACAAAGTTTGTCTCACCTGGCTTTCATTCCCATCACTTTGTTAGTTTGCTTCCCTGACTGACACCTGTAAGGACCGCTTCAGTTCTCTCCGTGCACCACATCTGGGTTAAGGAGATAGCACTCAGGTACTCAGCCTTAGTAGTGGGAACCCTTAACCACCGAGGTGTCTGCCAGTCCCTAATAAGTTTTAAATATGATGACACGACATCTAAAACAAGAGTTGGCCAGTTCAGGATTCTTAAACACACAAGCTCCCAGGAGCAGGTGTGTGGCCTCTGCTTTCAATTCCTCAAAAGAGCCAAGTCTCTAGAGAACTCTGGGAACATAGGAAGTTAGAATTGAATTTCAAGCAGAACAATCCACGTTTCCAACAGCAGTTCCCAGTAATGGACACAGTGGCTACGTTAAAGGCTTTCAAGGGACTTGAATCTGAGAAAAGAAGCATAGTCCTTGAAAGAGTTCAGCATTCCAAACACCTTCCTTTGTGTTCCTTGATCAAGTCTGAGTTGGGACAGAAGTGAGGTAATAGCGTAGGGTTGTACCCCTCAAAATGCAGCTCCGACCCAGATCAACTTGGAGTCGTGTCTCCTCATCTGTTTAGTGAGTCTAATAGATCCCAAATACTGAGAACCCCAAGTTTCCTCCAAGACTGTCATTTAAACCAATGACATGTGGCTCTAATGAGAAGTGATCAGTCCCCTTTCTGGAGGAAGGCAGAGGAAAATCTCAGGACAGAAAGAGGTTTGCACTGTACTGCTGGACATATATGTTTAGGTTCCATTAGATGCAAAATTTGCAGAGGGACCTTTCATAGTCTTTCCATGGTTGTGGCCACCAGGGTCCATAAAACACAGATCACTTGGTGGAAAGTAACTTGGTACCTTGCCAGCACAGAATGACAGGCTATCCTCTGACTGGGGTTAGTGGTGGCGATAAAGGGAGGGTGGGGCTAAGGGTGGAGGCAAAGTGGGGTGTGTGGAGGTAAAGACAGTTCCTTCTGTCCCCACACGTTTTTTGAAATGTACAATAGGCCCACACAGTTGTCTTCGCTCAGAAAAAGAACAGTAACCTCTTATTTGTAGTTGCTAAGGATTCCTACCCCTGGTATTCACAGCTCTGTTATGCCTTTAGGCAAACCGGAAAAAGAGACCCTTCCTGTGGGAATAGCTGAGTGGGATGCAGGAAGAGGCTGGATCTAAGTTCTTTATAACCCCTGCTGCCCCGTTAGCAGAACTCAGCCCTGTATTCCTGAGGCTACTCCCAAGCACAGCCCCCACCCCCTCCCCGGCTTGCTGAAAACCTTTGGTCTGATAATGTACTTGAGTAAATCTGTTTGACTCAAATCCCTACCTAGTCACCTGCAAAGCTTGCAGCAAACCTTGAGGAAGACCTTAAGGCTGCCAAAGGACCTGGTTCTGCAGGAAAGACCATTGTTGACTGATGCCTCAAGTGTACCCTGGAAGGGAATCTGCTGTAGGTCACACAGATCCAGAGCAGCCAAGACATGGGAATTGCCAGAAACGGACCTGGACCCATGCCAGGCCTCACTGTGACGTCTATGGAATATAATCTTAAAATATGCCAGATAAGCCAGTATCCTAAAATAGCTCAGTTGTGGGAATAATAGAATTGAGGTTTTTTTTTGTTTTTTTTTTTTTTTGTTTTTTTTTTAGTTGCATCCTTAGTCACTAATTTTCAGATTTTCTTTACAAAACTTTAAAGGTTGGAACTTCATAGATTTTGTGATTAAAGCATACTTAACGTTAATTGCAAGGTAATTCCCATTTATGACTATCTGATTTCTACTCGGATCTGGTAATTGTTTAAAACAATGATTGTGAGGCTGGAGAAATGTTGTTAAGAGCTGTTAAAAAAGCACATGTAGTACCTGGGTTCTGTTCCCAGAACCAACATGGCAGCTTGCAGCTGCTTGTAACTCCAACACCCTCTTCTGATCTCCATAGGCACTGCATGCATGCCGTTCATAGATCCAGACAAAGCACCCATACACATAAAGTAAACATAAATAAATCTAAAAATTTTAAATCGTGACTAAAAGTTTCGATTCATTGTTTTATCATTAGCTTCACTGGAGAATGTATATGCTCCAGAAATATCAGGAAATGATGCTTATTCTCTGTGAAAACATAGATTTATTATTATTATTTATTATTATTATTATTGTTATGTGTGTTTTGGGGTTTGTCCATATAGTCAAAATACATGAAAATTTGCATGCATATATGCACTTGTGTATGTGGAAGCCAGAAGTCAACATTGTGTGTCGTCTTCCATAAAATCAATCTCCAATTTGTTTTTTTCAGACAGGTTTTACCATAGAACCTGGAGCTTACTGATTCAACTAGGCTGGCTAGCTGACAGAGCTCAGGGATCAACTTCTCTGAATCCACACCCCCTAATTATTTATGTCTGTGTTGGGAGTCCAATTCTAGTGTTCATGCTTGCACATTACCAACTGAGCCATCATTACTAATTAAGCCACCTCCTCAGCCACATCACTCGAAAAATACATGTCTTTATACATATTGAAGACAAGCTCACTAATCCTATTATTTTTATGCCATACAATCTCCTTGGATTAAATTATCTTCATATTTCTGGAGGATTATGTTTTATAGACTTGATTGTTAAGCCTAGAAAACAAAAATGTAGGTAGGCTTTCCTTCATATTGCAGAATTAACCACATTTTTGTGCAAACGTTGTCTCATTTAGTGTCTGTGTGATAAATTTTACTTTATCTGTTATTTTGATATTTTCAGCCCTCTGCTTTTTTATTGGCATTTATGTTTATAATTCTTTCCAAATATTGGCCCTCATATTATTTCATGTGCAATTAAAAAATATTTATGTTTATGGATGATTTGTCTGAAGGTCTATCTGTGCACCACATGCTTGAGGGGCCCTTGGAGACAAGAATAGGGCAAGAGATCCCCTGGAACTAGAGTTTCAGGCAGTTATGAGCCACTATGTAGGTGCTGGGGAGCCAACACTGGTCCTCTGAAGTTACAACCTTATTAACCACTGAGCCCTTGTTCTGGCCCTACTGTATTCTTTTATAGATAGGGCATGTTGACACCTTTTATTTTTTCATTTCTATATTTGATATGTTTCATATCAAATGAATGTGGTTTTATTCTTATTTACAATTTACATCTCCTTTTTACCTCTCATATTCTTTTCAGTAACATTAAACATTCCACGAGTCCTTCAATCTATTGTCCATCTCTCATTTGTAGTTTTAGTTTTAAAGATTTATTTCTAATAGTGTGTGTGTGTGTGTGTGTGCTCATGAGTGCGCATATGTGTGATTTTTGTTGCCCCTGGAGGTCAAAGAAGGGAGTCAAATCTTCTGGAACTGGAGTTACAGGTGGTTGGTTGTGTGTGAGCCACTTGCCAAGGGTGCTGGGAACCAAACTAGTATCCTCTGCGAGATCAGTGCTGAGAACTCCAGAGCCATCCTTACAGCCTCTAGACTTTTAAATCAGCACTGTTTTCTAATTTTCCATAAAATAAGCTCCAAGCACAGCCTTACTAAGTCTAGGAACTGTGTGTTTAGTATATGTCTCTTTTAACACTTAAACACTTAAACAGCCTTAAACACTTAAACAGCCTTACTAAGTCTAGCAACTGTGTGTTTAGTATATGTCTCTTTTAACACTTTAACACTTAAAAACTCATGACTATATATCACAAGATATATATATGCATATATATCAAAAGATGGCCTAGTCGGCCATCACTGGAAAGAGAGGCCTATTGGACACACAAACTTTATATGCCCCAGTACAGGGGAACGCCAGGGCCAAAAAGATGGGAATGGGTGGGTAGGGAAGTGGGGGGGGAGGGTATGGGGGACTTTTGGGATAGCATTGGAAATGTAATTGAGGAAAATATGTAATAAAAATATTTTAAAAAGTTATGGTATTCTGGTAACAGGTATGGGACAGCTTAATAATGATAATAAAGATAATAATTATAATGGAAAAAAACTCATGACTAGCTATCATAATTTGTATTTACATTTGCCCTTCCCCCCTTGAAAAGAATATATTTCACTGGCCCTACTACTCCTGTCTTTTGAAAATGTTTCTACTCTGCTCAACAGCTAGTGCCTAGTTTGTACAGTAACAGTTAACATTTTACATGTTCTGTACCCTAGCGAGCTTTCCCAAGACAGCATTTTCTTTTACTTAGGAATAAGTACTTAAAATTTAAATGTATTCCAGTAATATAATTTCACCCATTCATCTTTATATTTTAAAATTTATGGCATCTCATAGTTCACTATTAGCAAATCCATCACTGTGATTCATTGTGAATAAATTCTAAATAGAACACCATATTGCCCTTATATGCTTTGAATTTTAGTAATCTCCTTCATGTTCATGACCCAGGTGGTAAGATAAGGAAGATTTTATTCAGTAAAGCACCCTTCACTGCTTTTTCAAACTGAAAATCATGGCTGACATTTTAGTCAACAGTTAAATCTTACAATAATTCACAAGGTCAAATCCCATGGGGAATTCATCTAACTAGCACAGCGGAATCCTGGGAGCTCAGGAGCTGGGCTTGTGCCCAAACTTTCCATAGGTGCTGATATTAAAAACTCCAAAATATCATAACTTTCATAAACTCTCTTTTTCAAATTGAATATGGAGTTGTGAAATCTTTAGAAAAGAGCTGAATCATTATTACCTGACTGTCTTCTGCCCATTAAAGCAGGAGCTATGAAATAACTCAAGGGAAGCAGAGAGATGCTGGCATCCATTTGACTCAATAGCTTGTGTCCCAGTCACATATGCAAGAAAAAATGTGGAAAGCAAGAAATTAAAATTGAATTTTGAAGAATATATTGAAGAACTTCTCTGGATATATTAAATGTACAAAGTGAAAATTGATGTAAGCCCAGTCTCCTGCAGATGAAAGGATTGCAACATTTCTGAGGTTATTTCTCAAATTCTCTTTCTACTTTCCCTGACTTTGGCAGATATTTGTTAGGAGAAATGAGGAGACAGATATATATTAGTGAAGTTGATGGTTTGTAAAATGTCTTCACTACTGGTAGGGTGAATACTTATGCAGACTTTCTGGAAGAAAATGCGAATGTGTACCCTTAGTCTGTGAAAAGTGAATGCATTTTTTAAAATAGAAGAATACAAAGTTATCTTAAGAAAACATGTAAGGACTTTCAAAATATTATGTGCAAAAGAGATTTCCAATTCATTGTCCAGAACACATACATAGACAAAAAATGGAAAAAAATCCCTTAGCATCCATTAGAAGGTCCTGCTTAAAGAATTTCCTGAATGTCTGTGTATTAATCCATTAAGTATAGTCATATATGTATTTTTTGTGCATGTGGCTTTATGTGACAATGCCTGTGGGGGATGATGTGTGTTGCATGTGCGTGTGCGTGAGTGTGTGTGTGTGTGTGAGAGAGAGAGAGAGTGGTGCTGAAAGTCATAGGATTCAGATCCTCGTGCTTCTTAGCAAGCACTTTACTGATTGAACTATTTCCCCCACCATCAGAATCTATTAAATAACAAAAACATAAACATGTAAGAAGGCAAAAGTTATTTATTTTCTCTGTATTAGAGACACTTTCTACCGTTTAGGAATAAGACCACAGTAAACTACAATCTGAGTCACAATTCTAGCTCCTAATAACCCACGATCCTTTATAGAACTGGTCTGCTTCAAGAAAAACACTATGTGGTAACCAAGGTAACAGGAGCTCCACCTCCCCTCACCTGCTGTGAGGCTGCACAGGTGTCAGCATGATGAGACCAAGTGACTTTCCCTTCAAGTGTTACAGGAAAACTGCCACCCTTGTCCATTGCTATCTTGTAAGTCCCTGGTTCTAACAATTGATTGCACAGCTGTGCAGAGGTGGTGCAAGCTTTTAATTTCAACCTTTGGAAGGCAGGAGCAGCAGGATCTCTGTGAGACCAGGCTGCTCTAAAGCAAGTTCTAGGACAACCTGAGGTGGGGTGGAACTGCCTGAAGCTCCTAAATCTATCTCAATGGCACAGTCTCTTCTCCTGGGAACTGCTTGCTGGGTTCTTGGAGTCCTCCCTCCCCCTCCCCCTCCCGCTCCCCCTCCCCCTCCCCCTCCCCCTCCCCCTCCCCCTCTCCATCTTTCCCTCCGTCCTTTTCTTTTTTTCTGCCTGTGACATCAACCTTACATATACCTTTTGGCACAGCATATGTTTGCCTCCCTGTTTTCTTCCAATAACTATAGCTTAAAATAATTCTTATTGCAGTGACATATTTCAGGGTAGCATCCTCTAAAGCTCCTCAAACATAGGCCCCTGGCTTCTGTCTTCATAGCAGAAAGTAACTGCCCCACTGTACCCTGTGCATTACCCATGCCTGAGTTCTGAATAGTCTTGGGTTCTCTGAAGATTCCCAGACAATTCTGGTATCTGAAGGGCATGGCCAGTCAAGCTGGTTACCCAGCAATCGCATAGTTGAGTGTTGAGTTGAAGTTCTATGGAGATTGCACCTCACAAAATTATTGGAATATTTCATTTCAGCAAGGCAGGCAAGCAGATTTGATGGGGGATCTTCATCACTATCAGCCAGAGATACTATGTTGCTTCTCAGGACTAGATAATGAATGCATAAACCTGTATGAAACTTCAGCAAGACTTCTGAATGATGCTCTCTTCATTATCTCTCAGTAGAGCCAATAGAAAGCATAGAACCCACAATAATGATGAAAATTTAAAACGGAGAGTTTAGGAAAATTTAGATTATATAATATATTATATTATCGAAAAATGGATTATATTTTGAGTAAAATCAATAAAATAATTGCTAATTATTTACTTTAGGTTAAAAATATCCATTTAGATTTCTTAATTATTTCTAAACAACATGTAAGCCCATGTTTCATTAGGGATTTCTTAAAGTGATTTCTAGGCAGTGATTCTTGAAATTTCCCCACTCTGCTCAGACATGTCCTGTCAGTCCTTTGGCCTCATTTCCACAAGGATTGGTCCAGTGGACCAGGAGAAAAAAAACTGCAATAACCTTAATCCAGGAGTTTCCCCTGTTCCTGAGAAATCAAGATATTGCCGAGGCTGGGTAAAGAACAGATCCATGTTTTTAAAGCTCCACAGTGCTGTGCTTTGTATTAGTGTCACTGCTGGCCTGCCCAGCCACTGGTGTCTCACTTGCCTGGCAGAGATGAAGAGCTCTTCCCTGGTCAGCCAAGGCCAGACCTATAATATATCATCTGTCTTGGAAGTGGAACAACTGATCCCAAATGAAAGACAGTATATTCTAGCAGTCTGGTGGTTACCACGTGAGATGTTTTCACAGTACCTCTTCTTCCAAAGCAGAAAGCACAACTGCCGCATTCCTTATCCACACTGGAGGCCTTTTCCTTCTACCTCATGCCTTTACATCTTGGAGGCTTTTTTAGACCTTGGAACCTGTAGTTATAATTATTGAAAAGGTTCTTTTTAATGTAATTATTAATTCAGTTTGTATTTTTCTCTGGGTTTTGCATCTTTAAAAATATACAGTGTTAAAATTAGGTACAATGATTAAAGTTTGGCTGCTGAGGTGATCCCATGATTTAGTTTAAGAATTTAAAAAATGTTATATTAATAATACTCATTACTTCGTAGAGAATTAAATAGCATAATTAATACTCATTGTCAACTTTAGAGAGTATTATGGTTTGTATATGCTTGGTCCAGGGAGTGGCACTATTAGGAGGTTTGGCCTTGATGGAGGAGGTTAGGCCTTGTTGGATTAGATGTGTCACTGTGGGCTATGAGCATGGGTTTTCATGCCCCAGTCCTAGCAGCCTGAAAGCCAGCAGCCTTCAGATAAAGTTGTAGAACTCTCAGCTCTTCCTGTACCATGCTTGCCTGTATGCTGCCATGCCTTGATAATAATGGACTGAACCTCTGAACCTGTAATCCTGTCCCAGTTAAATGTTGTCCTTACAAGAGTTGCCATGGTCATGAAGTCTGTTCACAGCAGTAAAACCCTAACTAAGACAGAGGGTATAATCACCCACTTGTCACCCCTCTGGGCACACTGTTAGGGATTATCTAGGTCAATTAACCCATGGGCATTTCTGTATATGATAATTCACATACACACACACATGTGCACACACATATTTAACATATCTATTTTGGTTTATTAGAAAGCATGGAATAATAAACAAAACTAACATTTATAAAATAATATGATTGTTTCCATTAGAGACTGATTGGTTTTTATATAATTTAGGTAAAAAGAGTCAATCCCAAAATCTTTAAAGTATTTCTAAAAATAGTAAGAGAGTCAAAATTTTTCTAAGGAATATAGAATTTGGATATGCCACTGGACTTCCCAGAATTGTTAATTTGTTCTATTTTAATGTTTTCTTTTAATATCAATAGTTCCGTAGTGAACCAGCTGGCGAAACACAGTTAATATTCTTTTCTTTCTAAGTAAGAAGAATTTCTATCGTCTCTGACTCCGGAAATATGGATAAAAATTAGAGGCACCTTGAAAACAGACTGTTTAGTCAAGATTAAAAGTAGGCCTCTTCAATCTGAAAGTCATATTTTATAAATCTATATTGTCCCAAATAATGACAAAATCCTTTGATTAATACAGTGGCAACTTTGACTATTTTAAAAAATAGAAATGGTTGGAGTAAAATAGGAAATCTGGTAAACAAATGGTCACAAGGAAATCTTGATTGTTGATGTGATATGATATTAACATCCTCATCAATATCATCATTATTCTTATTATTTAAGAAAATATACCAAGGGAAATTCAAAATGCCTCAGGTAATTTAAAAAAAATTCAATACAAAAGAATTAAGTACTATGCTATGTTGCCTACATAATATTGGGCAGCAACCAGTTAAACAGTGAAACTCTGAGCTGTTCCAAAAATGGAGAACCTAATGGTATTACAGACTAAGTGTCAGGTATCCTCATTTCTGTTCAATGAGGGAAATCTGCTTTCAATTCAAACCCTGGTAAGAAAATTACCCTTTCAGATAAGGTAAACTAAATGACCCATCATGACAGCAGGGAAGGTGGTGGACAAAATCACAAGGAAGACAGTAAGAGAAGGAATACAGGGTTACTAGCTAAGAGAGACCATAGCTGTTGCATCATGCTATACTGAGAACAATTCCCTCTTAACAAGGATCCACATCCCAGGGGCAGTTTACTGGACATCTTGGGAGTGGAGCAATGCTTCTTTAATAATGCTCTGATGCCATTATAACAAGGTAATGAGAGAAATTCAAAGTTTAGGCCAGGGACATGAAAGCTAAAGCTTCAGGAGCCAATAGGAGAGAGGGTATGGTAGAATTTAGAGAACAGGAAAGAAAAGAGCAATGTTTTGGATATGTCTAGCAAGGTCCTTTCATGTGACAGCGAGAGCCAAATGTAAATCCTACAAACCTGCAGATATATTGCATATCTGACAGCTGAGTATCATTCCATATCTCCACTGTAAGTTCACTTATTCCTAAAGGATACTATTATTATCTTCTTAGTACTAAATCATGATCTGTAATTATGATATTTGAATTGGATGCTTATATCTCTGATATACTATAATTACAAAGAATTAAAACAATACAAAGGACAAGCCTCTTCCGGTCAGAAAAGCACCGGGGTAGCTAGGGCGCAGAGTCGGCTGACACTCGCCAGCTACCCACAACACCCGCCACAGGATCTTAAGACTTCTGGTGAGTGGAACACAGCTTCTGCTCCAATCCAATTGCGCTCGGGACCTGAGACTGCATTAGATAGGGAAGCAGAAACCGGCCTGAGTAGGGCCACAGGCCTCATCCGGCCAGAACAGCACCAGTGTAGCTAGAACACAGGGTCGGCTGACACCTGCCAGCTACCCACGACCCCCGCCACAGGATTTTGAGACTGCTGGTGAGTGGAACACAGCTTCTGCTCCAATCTTTAAACAGTGACAACGACAACAACTAACCCCAGAGATTACCAGATGGCGAAAGGTAAACGTAATAATCTTACTAACAGAAACCAAGACCACTCACCATCATCAGAACCCAGCACTCCCACTTCGCCCAGTCCAGGGCACCCCAACACACCGGAAAACTAGACACGGATCTAAAAGCATATCTCCTGATGATGGTAGAGGACTTCAAGAAGGACTTTAATAACACACTTAAAGAAATACAAAGGAACACTGGTAAACAGGTAGAAGACAATAAAGAGGAGGCACAAAAATCCCTTAAAGAATTGCAGGAGAACACTGCTAAAGAGTTACAAATCCTTAAAGAAAAACAGGATAACCTAATCAAACAGGTAGAAGTCCTTAATGAAAAACAGGAAAACACATCCAAACAGATGATGGAAATGAACAAAACCATACTAGACCTAAAAAGGGAAGTAGACACAATAAAGAAAACCCAAAATGAGGCAACACTGGAGATAGAAACCCTAGGAAAGAAATCTGGGACCATAGATACCAGCATCAGCAACAGAATACAAGAGATGGAAGAGAGAATCTCAGGTGAAGAAGATTCCATAGAGAACATCGGCACAACAATCAAGGAAAATGTAAAATGCAAAAAGATCCTAACTCAAAACATCCAAGAAATACAGGACACAATGAGAAGACCAAACCTACAGATAATAGGAGTGGATGAGAATGAAGATTTTCAACTCAAAGGACCAGCAAACGTCTTCAACAAAATTATAGAAGAAAACTTCCCAAATCTAAAGAAAGAGATGCCCATGAACATACAAGAAGCCTACAGAACTCCAAATAGACTGGACCAGAAAAGAAATACCTCCCGACACATAATAATCAGAACAACAAATGCTCTAAATAAAGATAGAATACTAAAAGCAGTAAGAGAAAAAGGCCAAGTAACATATAAAGGCAAGCCTATCAGAATTACACCAGATTTTTCACCAGAGACTATGAAAGCCAGAAGATCCTGGACGGATGTTATACAGACACTAAAAGAACACAAATTCCAGCCCAGGCTACTATACCCAGCCAAACTCTCAATTAACATAGATGGAGAAACCAAAGTATTCCACGACAAAACCAAATTCACACATTATCTCTCCACGAATCCAGCCCTTCAAAGGATAATAACAGAAAAAAACCAATACAAGGACAGGAACCATGCCCTAGAAACTACAAGAAGGTAATCCCTCAACAAACCTAAAAGAAGACAGCCACAAGAACAGAATGCCAACTTTAACAACAAAAATAACAGGAAACAACAATTACTTTTCCTTAATATCTCTTAATATCAATGGACTCAACTCCCCGATAAAAAGACATAGACTAACAAATTGGCTACACAAACAAGACCCAACATTTTGCTGCTTACAGGAAACTCATCTCAGAGAAAAAGATAGACACTACCTCAGAATGAAAGGCTGGAAAACAATTTTCCAAGCAAATGGTATGAAGAAACAAGCTGGAGTAGCCATTCTAATATCTGATAAGATTGACTTCCAACCCAAAGTCATTAAAAAAGACAGGGAGGGACACTTCATACTCATCAAAGGTAAAATCCTCCAAGAGGAACTATCAATCCTGAATATCTATGCTCCAAATACAAAGGCAGCCACATTCATTAAAGAAACTTTAGTAAATCTCAAAGCACACATTGCACCTCATACAATAATAGTGGGAGACTTCAACACACCACTTTCACCAATGGACAGATCGTGGAAACAGAAACTAAACAGGGACACAGTGAAACTAACAGAAGTTATGAATCAAATGGATCTGGCAGATATCTACAGAACATTCTATCCTAAAACAAAAGGATATACCTTCTTCTCAGCACCTCATGGTACTTTCTCCAAAATTGACCACATAATTGCTCACAAAACAGGCCACAACAGATACAAAATATTGAAATTGTCCCATGCATCCTATCAGATCACCATGGACTAAGGCTGATCTTCAATAACAAAATAAAAAATAGAAAGCCAACCTTCACGTGGAAACTGAACAACACTCTTCTCAATGATACCTTGGTCAAGGAAGGAATAAAGAAAGAAATTAAGGACTTTTTATAGTTCAATGAAAATGAAGCCACAACATACCCAAACTTATGGGACGCAATGAAATTATTTCTAAGAGGAAAACTCATAGCTCTGAGTGCCTCCAAAAGGAAACTAGAGAGAGCACACATTAGCAGCTTGACAACATACCTAAAAGCACTAGAACAAAAGGAAGCAAATTCACCCAAGAGGAGTAGACGGCAGGAAATAATTAAACTCAGGGGCGAAATCAACCAAGTGGAAACAAGAAGAACTATTCAAAGAATCAACCAATCAAGGAGCTGGTTCTTTGAGAAAATCAACAAGATAGATAAACCCTTAGCCAGACTCACTAGAGGGCACAGGGAAAGCATCCTAATTAACAAAATCAGAAATGAAAAAGGAGACATAACAACAGATCCTGAAGACATCCAAAACACCATCAGATCCTTCTACCAAAGGCTATACTCAACAAAACTGGAGAACCTGGATGAAATGGAGAAGTTCCTAGACAGATACCAGGTACCAAAGTTGAATCAAGATCAGGTTAATGATCTAAATAGCCCTATATCCCCCAAAGAAATAGAAGCAGTCATTAATAGTCTCCCAACTAAAAAAAGCTCAGGACCAGATGGGTTTAGTGCAGAGTTCTATCAGACCTTCAAAGAAGATCTAATCCCAGTTCTTCACAAACTATTCCACAAAATAGAAACAGAAGGTACTCTACCCAACTCATTCTATGAAGCCACAATTACTCTGATACCTAAACCACAAAAAGACCCAACAAAGATAGAAAACTTCAGACCAATATCCCTTATGAATATTGATGCAAAAATCCTCAATAAAGTTCTTGCTAACCGAATCCAAGAACACATCAAAACAATCATCCATCCTGACCAAGTAGGTTTCATCCCAGGGATGCAGGGATGGTTCAATATACGGAAATCCATCAACGTAATCCAGTATATAAACAAACTCAAAGACAAAAACCACATGGTCATCTCGTTAGATTCGGAAAAAGCATTTGACAAGATCCAACACCCATTCATGATAAAAGTCTTGGAAAGATCAGGAATTCAAGGCCCATACCTAAACATGATAAAAGCAATCTACAGCAAACCAGTAGCCAACATCAAAGTAAATGGTGAGAAGCTTGAAGCAATCCCTCTAAAATCAGGGACTAGACAAGGCTGTCCACTTTCTCCATACCTATTCAACATTGTAGTAGAAGTCCTAGCCAGAGCAATTCGACAACAAAAGGAGATCAAAGGGATACAAATTGGAAAACATGAAGTCAAAATATCACTTTTTGCAGATGATATGATAGTATATATAAGTGACCCTAAAAATTCCACCAGAGAACTCCTAAGCCTGATAAACAGCTTCGGTGAAGTAGCTGGATATAAAATTAACTCAAACAAATCAATGGCCTTTCTCTACACAAAGAATAAACAGGCTGAGAAAGAAATTAGGGAAACAACACCCTTCTCAATAGTCACAAATAATATAAAATATCTTGGCGTGACTCTAACTAAGGAAGTGAAAGATCTGTATAATAAAAACCTCAAGTCTCTGAAGAAAGAAATTATAGAAGATCTCAGAAGATGGAAAGATCTCCCATGCTCATGGATTAGCAGGATCAACATTGTAAAAATGGCTATCTTGCCAAAAGCAATCTACAGATTCAATGCAATCCCCATCAAAATTCCAACTCAATTCTTCAACGAATTAGAAAGTGCAATCTGCAAATTCATCTGGAATAACAAAAAACCTAGGATAGCAAAACCTCTTCTCAAGGATAAAAGAACCTCTGGTGGAATCACCATGCCGGACCTAAAGCTTTACTACAGAGCAATTGTGATAAAAACTGCATGGTACTGGTATAGTGACAGACAAGTAGACCAATGGAATAGAATTGAAGACCCAGAAATGAACCCACACACCTAAGGTCACTTGATCTTCGACAAGGGAGCTAAAATCATCCAGTGGAAGAAAGACAGCATTTTCAACAAATGGTGCTGGCACAACTGGTTGTTAACATGTAGAAGAATGCGAATTGATCCATTCCTATCTCCTTGTACTAAGGTCAAGTCTAAGTGGATCAAGGAACTTCACATAAAACCAGAGACACTGAAATTTATAGAGGAGAAAGTGGGGAAAAGCCTTGAAGATATGGGCACAGGAGAAAAATTCCTGAATAGAACAGTAATGGCTTGTGCTGTAAGATCGAGAATTGACAAGTGGGACCTCATGAAACTGCAAAGCTTCTGCAAGGCTAAAGACACCATCAATAAGACAAAAAAACCACCAACAGATTGGGAAAGGATCTTCACCTATCCTAAATCAGATAAGGGACTAATATCCAATATATATAAAGAACTCAAGAAGGTGGACTCCAGAAAGTCAAATAACCCCATTAAAAAATGGGGCTCAGAACTGAACAAAGAATTCTCACCGGAGGAATACCGAATGGCAGAGAAGCACCTGAAAAAATGTTCAACATCCTTAATCATCAGGGAAATGCAAATCAAAACAACCCTGAGATTCCACCTCACACTAGTCAGAATGGCTAAGATCAAAAATTCAGGTGACAGCAGATGCTGGCGAGGATGTGGAGAAAGAGGAACACTCCTCCATTGTTGGTGGGATTGCAAGCTTGTACAACCACTCTGGAAATCAGTTTGGCGGTTCCTCAGAAAATTGGACATAGTACTACCGGAGGATCCAGCAATACCTCTCCTGGGCATATATCCAGAAGATGTCCCAACCGGTAAAAAGGACACATGCTCCACTATGTTCATAGCAGCCCTATTTATAATAGCCAGAAGCTGGAAAGAACCCAGATGTCCCTCAATAGAGGAATGGATACAGAAACTATGGTACATTTACACAATGGAGTACTACTCAGCTAATAAAAAGAATGAATTTATGAAATTCCTAGCCAAATGGATGGACCTGGAGGGCATCATCTTGAGTGAAGTAACACAATCACAAAAGAACTCACACAATATGTATTCACTGATAAGTGGATATTAGCCCAAAACTTAGGATACCCAAGATATGAGATACAATTTGCTAAACGCATGAAACTCAAGAAGAATGAAGACCAAAGTGTGGACACTGTGTCCCTTCTTAGAATTGGGAACAAAACACTCAGGGAAGGAGTTACAGAGACAAAGTTCATAGCTGTGATGAAAGGATGGACCATTTAGAGACTGCTGTATCCAGGGATCCATCCCATAAGCAGCTTCTAAACGCTGACACCATTGCATACACTAGCAAGATTTTGCTGAAAGGACCCAAATATAGCTGTCTCTTGTGAGACGATGCCGGGGCCTAGCAAACACAGGAGTGGATGTTCACAGTCAGCTATTGGATGTATCACAGGGCTCCCAATGGAGAAGCTAGAGAAAGTACCCAAGGAGCTAAAGGGATCTGCAACCCTATTGTTGGGACAACATGATGTACTAACCAGAACCCCGGAGCTCTTGTCTCTAGCTGCATATGTATTGATAGATGGTCTAGTCGGTTATCAATGGAAAGAGAGGCCCATTGGACTTGCAAACTTTATATGCCCCAATATAGGGGAATGCCAGGGCCAAAAGAATGGGAATGGGTGGGTAGGGAAGTGGGGGGCGCTATGGGGGACTTTTGGGATAACATTGGAAATGTAATTGAGGAAAATATGTAATAAAAATATTAAAAATTAAAAAAAATAAAATAAAACAATACAAAGAATCAATAAAACAAAGAGCTGTTTCTTTAAGAAAATCAACAAGATCAATAAACCTTTAGCCAAACTAACTAAAAGATGTAGAGACAGTATCCAAATAAACAAAATCAGAAATGAAAAGGGAGACATAAGAACAATGAGGAAATTAAAAATATTAATAAAAAAACCCAAAATTCTTATTTCAAAAAGTAATACTTTACAAAATTGCAAAACCTTACTGAAATGGATGATTTTCTAGACAAATACTATTTACCAAAGTTAAATCAAGAAAAAGTAAACTATTTAAACAGCCTTATAACCCCTGAATAAATCATTAAAGTCTCCCAACCAAAAAAAGCTTAGAGATAGACAATTTTAGCTCAGAGTTCTACCAGACTTATACTCCTCAAATTATTCCACAAAATAGAAACAGAAGGAACACTACCTAATTCATTCTATGAGGCTACAATCATCCTGATACCTAAACCAGACAAATCTCAAGGAAAAAAGATAATTTCAGATAATTTCACTTATGAACATCAATGCAAAACTACTTAATAGAATTCTCAAAAACTGAATTCAAGAACCTATCAAAAATATCATTCACCATTACCAAGGAGGCTTCATCCCAGGATGCAGGGATGGTTCAAGATATGAAGATCTATCAATGTAATCGACTATATAAGGAAACTGAAAGAAAAATATTACAATAGGGCTGTCGTGTCTGGCATCAGTGGGAAAAGATGTGTCTAATCCTATAGAGACTTGAAGTGCCAGGGTGGGGGGATGCACAGTGGGGGCTCACCCTCTCAGAAGAGAAGGGAAGGGGGGGATGGAAGGAGGAACTCTTTGAGGTGGCAGACAGGGGCAGTGTTTAGTTTGGAAAGAAAGAAAGAAAGAGAGAAAGAAAGAAAGAAAGAAAGAAAGAAAGAAAGAAAGAAAGAAAGAAAGAAAGAAAGAAAGAAAAAGAGAAAGAAAGAGGAAGAAAGAAAGAAAGAGGAAGAAAGAAAGAAAGAAAATAAATTCAATTTTATAGGGGGAAAAGATGAAAAATATTGTCAATTGTGCCAAAAAACTGTAGTTAAATTTGGTACTAAGAAGTTTTAAAATTCACAAAGACTGTCATCATTATATGTAAATTTCCTTCATACAAATTTTTCCAGTTTTTAAAAAAGTCTAATCTTTCACATTTTCATACATGGCAATTTCAGATCACCAATATCAGAGCTGTCCTTAGTTTCTGATCTGCTCCACTGGCAAGGAGGAATAAGCCAACAAGGTGTCATTCTTTATTTTCAAACTGAACAACAGAAGACATGATGTCTTTAAAACTCTTGGAAGTGTTTAACATGTAGACATTAAGTTAGGTGGGTACTTGACTAGATTTACTCAGCTTACCAAAAAATAGTTACACTTTAAAATGATCTACATAATGCATTGGAGTCAGACAGCACACAGTGTACCAGATAATCACACTTCATTCAGAGCAGTCTCCGAAAATCCAGATAGCCTGGGAACATTGCTGACAACATGGAAAAGTACACAGATACTGAATTCCTGTTTTGGTTCTAAATGCTGCTGTGTCAAGCCCATAAACTCAAACAAGAGCCACATAGATTGCCCTTAAAGACTAAATACTTTCATTTCCTTGATCAGTCCCTCATGCTTATTTAATGCAAGTAGGTTTGGAAACAATCCTGTACTTTTATGAGTTGACTTGGCTCACTGAAAAAAAAACAGAGATTCCTTTTAATAGAAACGCCCTTTTAGTAGCTGGAAAACCTTAAGGAGAGCTTAGTTAGAGAGTTAGTTGTGAACTCCCTGAGTACACTGTGGATGACACATTGGGAATGGATCAGAACTTCAGGTTTATGGGGAGAACAGAAGACATAAGTAAGAAACTCTCACCATTTACTGTGCTCTTCATGACTCCTCCACTGCAAAATAAAGTTGTAAGAACAAGAGTAAAGAAGAAAGTTACCATTGGGTCCCCACCTTCAATTCTATTAAAAGTAAACTGAAGACAACAATAATCTCAAGCCTAGAGTAAGACATGGTGATACATGTCTCACATGTCTCACAGACATGTTGTTACTGTGTTCCAAGGTTGTGGTTGTCACAGGCATTAAGACTTAGCAGGCTCCTGAGATTAATTGCAGTGCAAGTTCTGCACATCACACAATGACACCCTTCTGGGTGACTCAATGTAAGTTGGACATGTAGAGGATCATACTTGAGCAAAGATGAAAAAGTGTTTAAACAAAGTCTAGAAATACTTGTTACCAGACTCTGGGTATACCCTTCGTCGGAAACATTATTTTTTAATTCAGTAATAAGAACAATGAGTATAATATGTACATATCTTCCATGTTCAAGGTACAAACATCTTTCTTACATTTTTATCTCCTTTGACAGCAGTCTCACAGAATAGATGGAATTATTAGTTCCATTTTTTTTTTCAGGCTAAGAGCCTAGTCCTGGGGGAGATTAATTAATTTGTCCATGAAAGAATTGGGATTGAATCTATGCAATGTGTGGAGAGCTGTGCCGCGAGCAATCGCCATTATAAGATGGCGCTGGCCTCCGCTGTGCCTAACTAGTAAACAAGCCTTGTAAACACGTGCGAGAGTGAACTCACGCCTAGTCACTGCCTGTCTCGGGGCATAGTAATGGGGTTATGGGCGAGCAACAAATCAGGAGCTGACACGCCACATCAGGTGCTGAAACGCCATGGCTGAGAGCTATATAAGCAACGCCATTTTCCAGGGTCTGGGTCTTCCCTCTTGAAGAAGCAATAAAGCTTTTGCTGCAGAAGAATCTGGTTGTCTGAGTGTGTTCTTGCTGGTGAGAACGATAGCTCGGGACAGCAATGTAAGCCTTTTATACTTTAAAATAACTTTTCATTAGTGTTTATTGACACTAATGAAAACCAAAAACCAGAAAGCAGTGCTGAATTTTAAAAAAAGTGTATCTTTATACTAGTGAATTTAATTTGTTTAAGAATGGTTATTCACTTAAAATTTCCCCTAAAATACTTTTCAATTTACATTTCTGATAAAGAGTGAGCTTCTTAAGGAACTTTTATTTTTCAAACACTTTTCCTTAGGTAGTTCTTTGCACATTCTGGGCACTCAAATGTGTGTGAGCCAAGCCAAATGAATCTATAAGCAAGCTGCCTGTTGGGGCTACCACAGCAGCATGGTAGCGGCACCTCCCAGAAAAGCTTCCTAAAGACAGGCACACAGTGCCAGAGTTAGATGGAGAAATTTGCCAGCCAGTCCAATTTTGGGGTACAGTGTCATAACAACTTCAAAAGTGTGATTAGAAAATTCGTTGAGACTGAACATCTTAGAAGCACTTGTTCCTGTCTTTCCCACGCATAGAAAAATCCTGGAGCAGCAATTCACAGATAAGGAATTCTCTCCCTCTCCCTCTCCTCCCTCTCCCTCTCCCTCTCCTCCCTCTCCCTCTCCCTCTCCCTCTCCTCCCTCTCCCTCTCCCTCTCCCTCTCCCTCTCCCTCTCCCTCTCCCTCTCCCTCTCCCTCTCCCTCTCCCTCTCCCTCTCCCTCTCCCTCTCCCTCTCCCTCTCCCTCTCCCTCTCCCTCTCCCTCTCCCTCTCCCTCTCCCTCTTTCTCTTTCTCTCCAAATTCATCAAACCAGTGAGATTTAGGTTAGAAAACTGTATTCTTTAGGTAATCCTTATCTACAGACAGTTAGAAGGTAAAGACATAAATATCCAAATGGGATCCTTGGTAAGCTGTTTCTTTTCATTGATATACTTTTTCTGTTCATTTATATATTTATTATTAAATACTAAATTGGACCAGAAGATACAGCTCAGTGGAAAAATACTTGTCTAGACACAGAGACCTTGAATTTAACCTTCAGAAGTATCAAAATTTTAAAGTGGTATAATTCATAGCATACCATACACTATTAATTCCTGTACATGTTGAGTAATGTTCACACCAAGGAAAGCATTACTGCTTATTCTTTTTAAAAATTATTTTATTCACTTATACTCCAAATGTTGTGCCCTTTCCCAGTCCACTCTCTAAGAGTTTTTCACACCCCCTCCATTTGCCTTTGAGAGGGTACTTACCCACCCATCCCCCTCACCTACCTACCTACCCACCTCACCACTAACCCCATTCCCCTTCCTTGGAGTATCAAGTCTCTATAGGATTAGGCACATCCTTTCCACTGAGGTCAGACAAGACAGCACTCTGCTACATATATGCCTGGGGTTGGGGGCAACAGATCTGCCCATGTGTGTTCTTTGGTTGGTAGCTTACTTAGTCTTTGGGAGCTCCCAGGAATCAGGACTAGTTGATACTGTTGGTTTTCCTATGGGTTTGCCAAACCCTTCAGCTCCTTCAATCCTTCCACAACTCTTCCATAGGGCTCCCAGACCTATGGAATGGATGGCTCTATCTGCATCTGTCTCAGTCAGCTGCTGTTAGAGCCTTTCAGAGGACAGCCATGCTAGGCTCCTGTCTGCAAGCATAATCTGGCATCAGCAATAGTGTCAGGTTTGGTCCCTGTCCATGGGATGGGTCCCAATTTGTGCTGGTCATTAGATGATGTTTTCTTCAATTTCTGCTCCATTTTTATCCCTGGATTTCTTTTAGACAGGAACAGTTCTGGGTCAAAAAATTTGAGGGCAGTTTAGTGACTCCATCCCTCTACTGGGAGGACTATCTACTGAAGGTGGTCTCTTCAGGTTCTATCTCCTCATTGTTGGGCAGCTCAGCTAAGGTCATCTCCATTGAGACCTGAGAACCTCTCACATCCCAGGCCTCTGGGACTTTCTAGAGGTTTCCCTCGCTCCTACCCTGCTCCACAGCTATTTCAACACATTCTCCTGGCCCTCTGGTCTTCTCTCCTGTCTACTTGATCCTGTCCCCTTTCCCCTTCCCCTCCCCTCTCCCAAACATGTCCCTCCCTCCATCTGCTTTTCATCATTATTTTGTTTCCCCTTCTAACTGGAATTGAAGCATTCTCATTTGGGCCTTCCTTCTTGTTAAATTTCTTAGGGTCTGTGTGTTGTATCATGGGTATTGTGTACTTTTTGGCTAATATCCACTTATCAGTGAGTCCATTCCATGCATGTCCTTTCGGGTCTGCATTACCTTAGATAGGAGGATATTTTTTAGTTCTATTCATTTGCCTGCAAAATTCATGACGTACTGATTTTTAATAGCTGTATACTATTTCATTGTGTAAGTGAACCACATTTTCTGTATCCATTCTTCAATTGAGGGACATCTGAGTTGTTTCCAGATTCTGGACATTACAAATAAGTCAGCTATGAATATGGTGGAGCACATGTCCTTGTGGTATCATGTGTTTAAACTCTAACATTTGTTTGTTAGAAAGTTTTGGACATTATTCTTTCACATCCTAGCTAATATTTGATCTTTCTCTTATCTTCACATCAATGGTACAAAGTGCCCTTGCAGCATACCTAAAATTATTGCTTTCTTGGAAAGTTATTCATCTTATACCCTCAACATGTGATTGTGATGGGACCTTCCAATCAGTCATCTTACCATCTGGTTCAACATGACTAGGTAGCCAGTGTTGATTCAAACTTCTAGATCTTGACACCAGGCAATTTATTTTAGGCATATTTAAGTGAAACATGATTTGGGGAAAAAAAGATTTCTGATAATAATTAAATCAATCCTGTGTGAACAACAAAGATTAAGATGAATTTACATGAAACTCCTTAGAAAGTATGTATTACTTCTTCCATAAAGATGGGTTTTATTGACTTCAAAACAATGATCAAGATAAGAGTCTAGGAAGCATAACTGAGGTAAACATAAAAGGCCTAGCCATACAGATAACAGAGTTCACCCAGTTATTTTAAAGTACATGTGACATATCCAATAAGGATGGATTCTATCGAATGAGAATGTTCAAGATAAAGGTCTAGGGAAGAAGAGTCTGAGATAAACATAAACACATGAGTCTCAGGGGATTCAATTGTAGCCAGACCTACAGACAGCACAGGTCACCAGACTCTTAGTGCAGAGACAAGCTTGGGTGTCTAGCATTCCTGGGTTCCCTAGTGCTTATCGTGATCATGGGTTCCCCTTGCCCTCTACAGTGCTAGACCAGGATAGGTTGCATACCATACATTCTTAGTCATTGCACATGGCGAAATTTTCCCACAATAGATTAAAAAGTAAAGACGATAAGAAGCCAAACAGGGGCTGGTGAGATGGCTCAGTGGGTAAGAGCACCCGACTGCTCTTCCAAAGGTCCAGAGTTCAAATCCCAGCAACCACATGGTGGCTCACAACCATCCGTAACGAGATCTGGCGCCCTCTCCTGGAGTGTCTGAAGGCAGCTACAGTGTACTTACATATAATAAATAAATAAATAAATAATAAAAAAAAAGAAGCCAAACAGTGGGTAATGAGGAGGTGGGCCTTCCAGGTCCAAGAGAGAAAGAGGAAAGGCAGGAGGGGGTCACGTCCTTTTGGACAGAGTGGAGTAAAGCAGACGAGATGAAGGTTGGGGACTGATCGTTCTGGAGGAAGAATTCACCAGGATCTGCCACCAGAAGATTTCTAATATAAAAAAGTTGATGAGTTTAGGATGATAGATTCCGTGCCCAGTGGTTGTCTTATCTGAGCTCAAGGGAAAGGTAACTGCAGTGGAGGGTGGGTTTGAGAGAGTGCACCCCATCTAGCCTCGGAAATTTGGGATTGCCGAGTGGGTCTGGCAGCAGCCAGCCATGAGCATGAGCGTTATGTGACTGGGAATGTGAGTGGTTCCATGGCAAGCAAATTGTGAGAAGTTGGGCAGATGCCACATGGGGTTAGCCATGGGAGCAGGGAGACCATCGGACCGGAGAGCAGCCGGCAATAGTATGGATTGTGTTTTTGTTTTTTTGTTTTTTAACAATTACATACTACAATTGTAATTAACCTAGATAGGCAAATTATGATTCAAAACAACCAGAGATCTTTCATGGAATTTTTTTTAACTAGAATCAGAAGTGAATAATTATGTTTCTTGCTAGATCATGTAACTACTCATAAACCCAAGTTATTTGTACACTGGGGCCTGGCAGTAGTTATGTCGTTGAGATTCACTGTAGGCTTAAGATGATAAAGGCAGCCTGGAATAATAGGTATATATGTGGGACAGGCACACACACACACACACACACACACACACACACACAAACCACACACACACATACACACACACACACACACACACACACACACACACACACACACACACACTTCCCACACATATATACCACACAAGACCAAGACAAACAGAAACAGATACAGATACCAACTGCTTCCAAAGGTTTGCTTTCAGTAGCCAGTAGATAGCCAGCTTTTAGAGCTGACTGAAGGTAGAGCTTTCTCATTGAACCTGAATAATCCTGACTAATAGCCAAAACTGTAGGTTTTAAATAAACAGTCTGTAATAACCTGTCTTCCAGGGTTATTACAATTCCCCTTGACGTGTGTCCTGAAGGGAAAAGGGAATTGCTGAAGCTGTTTTGACAAATGCATAATAATTACAGCATTCAACACATTTAGTAGGCTTCTTTGGGGCCAGGATATATTTGGGTGAGAAATGTTTTAACTGAGCGCTTTCAGCCTGGGATTTAAAGGTGTAGTGCCCCAAGGAGAGCTCAAAATTTGAATCTTGGAGAAGCACATAATTTTGCAGAGAAGAGAGGGTAAGTATGAGAGACACAGACACTTGTAAAAGCATGCATGTGTGTGTGTATGGGAAAAAAAAAAAACCTTCTGTAAAATTTGTTTCACAAATTTCGATCACAATGTACATGTGTGGAGTTGGGTAATAGTGACACATTAGGCAGAGTCCTGACTTCTGAAAGCCTTAAATGTTGTGCTAAGTAGTTAGAAATTTATTCTGTATGCTATGAGAAGAAATCTGCAGCTCTTAGCCATGAGTCAGTCAGATTTATGCATATGTGTTACATACATGTACTACATGTACATCACGAACACCCAGAACAAGTTTGATTGCCCATACATAAGATGGAGCAATTCGGAAGACCTTCAAGGTCACTCTCCACTTACCTTCCTGCACTTTTTATGCAGATTAGATCATCAGCTCATTTTAGGCAGATCAAGTCATCCAGTTTTCCTCTTTATTTTTAGAAGCATTCTATGTAGCATAATATTTGTATATGTAAATGAGACAACTGTATTATTTACATTAACATGCCATGGGTAGTGTATTTAAAAACTACTGGTTCCTAACCTATTGTGTATAATTTTGAAACCTTGATAATGGTATACATTTTCTATGATATTGCTCAGTCACGTGTGGATCTATTTTCAGTTCTTTGAGACACCCCCATACTGATGTCCCCAGGGTTTCACTAGCTCACATTCCTATCTGCTGTGTGTGAGGGTTCTCTACATCCATATCCTGAGCTACAAACTGGTAGACACTGACATTCTCACTTGGCAACATAGGATCCTAGTGTTCTCTACACTGAAAATTCTTTGAAAACCACTGAGGCTGAATAATTTTTCTTATGTTTATTAACTACTTGTATTTTATCTTTTGAGAATTGTTCATTGGATCATGTATTGATTAGGCTGTTTGATTGCATGTTGTTTAGATTTTTTAGTTCTTTATATATTTTGGTTACTCATTTTAAGTCAGATTGCATAGTTTTTTCCCCATTTTGTAGACTTTTTTTTTTACTTTATTAACTGTTTCTTTTGCTCTAGTTGTCAATTGTTATTTCCAGAATTACTAGAGTCCCATGGAAACAAGCCCTTGAAATCAATCAATCAGTCTCTCTGTCTCTCTCTCTCTCTGTCTCTCTGTCTCTCTCTCTCTGTCTCTCTGTCTCTCTCTCTCTGTCTCTCTGTCTCTCTCCCTTTGTTTCTTTGTTTCTTTCTTCCTTTTTCTTTCCTTTTGAATACCTACATATTTAATCGTGTTGAACAATACTTCCCTAAATTCAGATTATAGAAGAATTTACAAATGGTTTTATGATGCATCTGCAGTTCCTTTTTTAACCCTTGATTTAAATATCTGATCCATTGGGAATGTTTGGTGACTTGTGATGTAGGAGACAGAGCCGGTTTTATCTTTCTCCATATGGATATCCATTTATAAGGTTTATTTAAAAGTCCATCTTTCACCCACTGATTTAAAATGCCTCCCATCTTGCACACTGAATTTCCACCTACAATTGCATCTGCTTCTTTATTTTCTACTGTTTCCATTGGTTTATATTAACATCCACATGCTAATAGCAAAGTGTTTGAATTATGTTTTATGGTGCTTCAAATATTTTTTGACCTGGCCTTTCTTCCATTTTCTTTGCTGTTGCTCTTCTTCTTCAGGGTTCATTTAAGTATTCTCATTACTTTTCAAAGATCTAATGAATTTTCTTGGACAAGCTTTTTATTAGTAGAAGAAAAGGCCTTATAGGAATTTTATTAGGGTCAAGATAAATTTATGAATATATTAAAGTAGTTATGCTGCTATTTTTCTCTCCCTCTTTATGGTCCATCTTCCCATTAATTTATGTCTAGTTTTTTCTAAGCCATTTTCTGGATTTCTTTCTTTTTGTTCTTTTTCTTCTTTCTTTCTTTCTTTCTTTCTTTCTTTCTTTCTTTCTTTCTTTCTTTCTTTCTTTCTTTCTTTCTTTCTTCCTTCCTTCCTTCCTTCCTTCCTTCCTTCCTTCCTTCCTTCCTTCCTTTCTTTCTTTCTTTCTTTCTTTCTTTCTTAGTAAATAATGAAGAATTCTTGGTAAGTTTATTGCAAAGTGCTTATTTTTTCCTGTTTTCTTCTTGAGTGACAACTGTCATATATTCTTACATTACATATTTTCTCTAGTTTTTTGTATGTGTATCTATATTTTAATATGTATTTTGTTGTTTAAGCATAAAATATATGCATGCATGATGGATCTTATATCCTCATTTAAACACTGATCATTTTATCTTATCTTGTAATTTTGTTACATGTTTAAAGCTTCTTTAGACTTTTTCACACATGCAATCACATTTTCTCTTTATATATAGTTTATCTCATTGTTTCTTATTATTCTAGGATAAGGGTTATTGTCTTGTGTCTAATAATTGCATTGGTTAATGTAATTAGTTGAATGTAGTATAAAAAGTTGATATTGAACCAATTTGTAACAATTGTTACAAATTATAACGATCTAGATGACAGATTGTTCTATTGAGAAACTAAAGTAGGAATGCTTGTAATCTCTCCCCTTTATGATAAAATCCCTGGATAATCTCAATCTGCAGACAGAGGTGCTTCATGGCCATATAGCCAGGTCCCATCAAAATGGACAATTACTTGCTCAATTAAGAGATAAATAAAATCTGAATGAATGAGTGAATGAATGCCTGGATAAAAATAAATTATAAGAAACAATCCTAGTTAACTTTATTGAGGAGGCATGGAGAATGGATAATTGTAAAAGATTAGAAAGTCAAAATTAGGTGGGATTGCTGCCATTCACTTAAATTGACAATTTAAGAAAAAACAAATATTTACGATGTGACTATTTTCCCTTGAGGTTTCCGATAAGACATTTTAGTGGAGACACCTGGTATGCATGCACCTGTTTTCAAAGACAGAGCCCAAAGATACATTTTTTGTTTGTTTTTTTCTAGATATTATGGTAGCTATATCACAAGTACTGAGTCATTCTAACTTACACATAACAAGACAGTGGGATGATTGTCATTCTTCCAGTACAGGATAGACGTCAATGACAATAGAGCTAAGTAATATAGCAAGGCTATGTTATGTAACATGTCAAGACTTTCTACGTTCTAAGTGGTGGCACCAGTCTTCAGACTCAGGTATTCTCCTGCCAAAGCCTGTGCCAAGTGATGCCAGACAGACTTCTAATATTAAGAGAGCAGCCAGAAAGGGTTTATCATAGTTGAAACATTGTGATGTATTGAATTACTTCTTGTATTATTATCTGTAGAGTTCAATCATGAAAAGTAACTGAAGCAAAATATCTTAAAAGGTTGCCTGAAGAGCAAGAGGCTGAGCAAAGGTGGCAGAGAGCTGGGGGTAAACTGCAGAGAACATCCGGGACAGATGCCAGCTGCTCACAACTAGAGAAATTCAGTTAGCATTTTGCTTTTTGTATTTTTAAAAGTGTGTGTTTTAGTTCCATGTTTTTTCTTATTATCAGTCAGTTCTCAGTTACCATTTTAAAAATATCTTACCTTTAGCCCTTTCTGAGATCCCTTCCTAGAAAGAAGGAACGAAAGACAGGAAAGAAAACTTATCTGGTACAGAATATCATAGAATTCCTATAGCTACACCACAGTATATATAAAAAAGGTTTTATTAGCACTTTAAGTTAGCACACAAAGAAATACATTTCATTATGATAGTGTCTTCATACATATTTTTTCTCTTAAAATATGGAGCAGTTCACAAGTTAACATGTAATCTCTGTGGAGGTAAGGGGTAGATGGACCTTACCTGTATCATTTTATATTTAGTACATAAGCTACTGAAGCAAGCACAGGAGATGATAACATTTATCAAACACAAGAATTCTTTCGATAGGATAAGGATGTATTTATATATTGACCAAGGAAATTTATAAGGAGTAAGTTCACTTTTTATAAACCTATGTCACTATCATATATTTAAAGTAACTGGTCAAATGCAAGCAATTTGCAATTCAAGAAAACAAGTTTGGCTACTTAGAATAATAATCTCCCTGACTCTAAAGGCTTTGCAGGAGTGGCTTCTGTGTCACAATTTTTATCAGTAGGTGGCAGAGAGGCGAGAGGCTATGTCTTAGCTTAGTGCTCTGACCTATTAAGAACATCTGAATGATTAGTGGCTTTATAATCCCTGAAAAAACAAACCTGAGATGATCTCCATGCTCAGGTCAGGCAGGTCAGCATGGGCTACCAGGACAGGAGCAAGCTGGAACCAAGAAGAACTCTGTCTGGGACCTTGGGTCCCGGGGCCTGGGGTAGGATTGAGGCTGAGACAGGTGACCCTAGCAAGGCACCACTCCTGCAGGCCAGATGAGGAGTAAGCCAGAGATAACCACCAGACAGGTGCCACAGAGTCCTGACAAGATCCTAGCCTAGACCATATGATCCAGCAGACTTTCCTTTCTGGCCAGTGCAGAAGACAGAAGGAGAATGACAATTAACTATCAAAAACTAAATCAGGTAGTAATTCCAGTTGCAGCTGCTGTACCAGATGTAGTTTCGTTACTTGAGCAAATTAACACATCTCCTGGTACCTGGTATGTGGGTATTGATCTGGCAAATGCCTTCTTCTCAGTACCTGTCCATAAAGACCACCAGAAGCAATTTGCTTTCAGTTGTCAGCAGTATACCTTCACAGTTTTGCCTCAAGGATATATTAACTCTCCTGCCCTGTGTCATAACTCAGTTAGAAGAGATCTTGATCATTTGTCTCTTCCACAAAATACCACATTAGTACACTATATTGATGACATTATGCTGATTGGACCAAGTGAGCAGGAAGTAGCAACTACTTTGGACTCATTGGTAACACATATTCGTATCAGAGGATGGGAAATAAATCCAACCAAATTCAAGGACCTCAGAAATTCTTAGGAGTTCAATGGTTTGGGCTAGGCAGAGATATTCCTTTTAAGGTGAAAGATAAGTTATTGCTCCTGGCCCCTCCTACAACCAAGAAAGAAGCACAATGTTTAGTGGGTCGATTTGGGTTCTGGAGACAGCACATCCCTCACTTGGGTGTGTAAACTTAGGCCTATTTACTAATTGACTCGGAAAACTGCTAGCTTTGTGTGGGGTCTGGAACAGGAAAAGGCCCTTCAACTGGTACAGGCTGTTGTACAGGCTGCTCTACCACTTGGACCATTTGATCTAGCAGACCCAATGGTACTTGAGGTGTCTGTGGCAGATAGAGATGCTGTTTGGAGCCTCTGGCAGGCCCCTGTATGTGAATCACATACAGGGATTTTGGGGCAAAGCTCTACCATCATCTGCAGACAACTATTCTCCTTTTGAAAAACAGCTCTAGGCCTCTATTGGGCCTTAGTGGAAACTGAACGTTTGACAATAGGACACCAAGTTACTATGTGACCTGAAATACCAATCATGATCTGGATACTATCAGACTCTGCAAGTCATAAAGTAGAATGTGCACAGCAGAAGTCTATTAACAAATGGAAATGGTATATACGCGTTTGGACCAGAGCAGGTCCTGCAGGCACAAGCAAGTTACATGAAGAAGTTGCTCAAATGTCTGTGGTTTCTACTCCTGTTACAATGCCATCTGCTGCCAAACATGCACCTATAGCCTTATGGAGTATTCCCTATGATCGGCTGACTGAAGAGAAGACTAGGACCTGGTTTACTGATGCTTCTGCACGTTATGCAGGCACCGCCTAGAAGTGGACAGCTGCAGCATTACAACCCCTTTCCAGGACAACCCTGAAAGACACAGGCAAAGAAAAACTCTTCACAGTGGGCAGAACTTTGGGCAATACACATGGTATTACAGTTTGTTTGGAAGAAGAAATGGCCAGATGTACAATTACTCACTGACTCATGGGCTGTAGCCAATGGATTGGCTGGCTGGTCAGGGACTTGGAAAGATCACGATAGATCTCTCCAAATGGGCAAAGGATGTGAAGATATTTGTGTCCCATTAAATGCTCACCAAAAGGCAACTTTAGCTGAGGAGGAGTTCAGTAATCAAGTGAATAAGATGACCCATTCTGTGGAGAGTCAGCCTCTTTCCCCAGCCATCGATGTCATTGCTCAATGGGCACATGAACACAGTGGCCATGGTGGTCCAGATGGAAGTTATGCTTGGGCTCAGCAACACAGACTTCCACTCACCAAGGCTGATTTGGCTATATCTGCTGCTGAATGCCAGATCTGCCAACAGCAGAACCCAACACGGAACCCCAGATATGGCACCATTCCTCGAGGTGACCAGGCAGCAACCTGGTGGTAGGTTGACTACATTGGACCACTTCCTCCATGGAAAGGACAGCGTTTTGTTCTTACTGGAGTAGATACTAATTCTGGTTATGGATTTGCCTCTCCTGCCTGTAATGCTTCTGCCAAAACCACTATCCATGGACTCACAGAATGCCTTATCTATCGTCATGGTATTCCACACAGTATTGCTTCTGATCAAGGAACTCATTTCACAGCTAGCAAAGTGCTACAGTAGGCACACAATCATGTTCTTACCATGTTCCCCATCATTCTGAAGCAGCTAGTCTGATAGAAATATGGAATGGCCTTTTGAAGACACAGTTACAGTGCCAATTAGGTGGCAACAGCATGGATGATGGGGGCAGAGTTCTTCAGAAGGCATGCTTTGAATCAGCATTCAATATATGGTACAGTTTCCCCCATAGCCAGGATCCATGGTCCAGGAATCAAGGGGTGGAAAGGAAATAGTTCCACTAACTATCACTCCTAGTGACCCTCTAGGAAAATTTTTGCCTTCTGTCCTCATAACTCTAGGTTTTGGTGGCCTAGAAGTTTTGATTCTAGAGGGAGATATGTTTGTATCAGGAGCCACAACAAATATTCCATTGAACTGGAAGCTCAGACTTTCCCCTGGTCATTTTGGGTTTCCAATGCCCCTAAACCAACAGGCTAAGGAAGGAACAACAGTGTTAGGAGGGGTTATAGATGCAGATTACCATGGGGAAATTGGATTACCTCTCCACAATGGAGGTAAGCAAGATTATGTCTGGAGTGCAGGAGATCCCTTAGGGCATCTCTTAGTACTACCATGTCCTATGATTAAACTCAATGGGAAACTACAGCAGCCTAATCCAAGCAGGATGACAAAGGATGCAGACCCGTCAGGAATGAAGGTATGGGTCAGTCCTCTAGGAAAAGAGCCAAGACCGGCTGAGGTGCTTGCTGAGGATGAAGGAAATACAGAATGGGTAGTAGAGGAAGGTAGTTACAAATATCAGCTAAGGCCATGTAACCAGTTGCAGAATTGAGGATTATAAAATAATATGATAGCTTCTGTCTTATTTTGATAATGAGTACATTTGTCTTTCTTCCAATTTCTTTAACATCAATTGGTATTTGTGATACTAAAAGAATGTTCCCAAGGGACATTGCCCCATTGTAAATTTACAATTGCATTAGCCATTGTACGAAGAATAGTTATATCATGTTAGGTGTACCTGTTAATGTTTCATGTGGACATGAGATATTTGTGTCAAATTGACAAGGGGTGGATTGTAGTGGCTATTCCTAGTTGTCAACTTGACTATATCTGGAAAGAACTACAATCCAGAAGTGGAAGGCTCCCCTGTGATCCTAATCTAGAGGCTGGGAGATAGAAGTTTCTGACCTGAATCTTGGCATGGAGATCTTGAGGCATAGTGGCTATGAGTTAGAAGATTATAATTAGAAGATTAAGACAGGGAGATCTCCCTGTTCAAGGTCATCTGGGATTAAAGATGTGGTGGCACACACCTTTAATCTCAGCTACTTGCTCGAGACCTACATAAGGATATTAGAAGAAGGAAGACCCCCCCCCCTCCTTTGACTGCTTGCCTTGTGGGACTGAGCAACTGCTATATCCTTGGACTTGTATTCACAGCTGCTGCTGACCATTGTTGGGAGTTGGACTGCAGACTGTAAGTCATCAACAAATTCCTTTACTATATAGAGACTACCCATAAGTTCTGCGACTCCAGAGAACCCTAACTAATACAGACCTAGCCTGAGATGAACAGGAGTCTGGCACCACACAGGCCTGGATGTGCAGACTATGTCCAGGATGACCCATGCCCCCTGTCATAATGCATGACTGTGGCATAGCATTTCTGAGACCACTCCTAGAACAACCCCAGGCTCTCCTGGTGTGGGTGAGGTGGCCCCAAGCATTTAAGCATCAGTGTGGGAGAGGGAGAGATGCCCTCCCTGACCCTCACCCCTTCCCACCTATGGGAGGTGGGAGAGCTAGCCCTGAAGTCATGAGAACTGGAGAGCTGGCCTTGCTGCTCCTCACATGCTGCAGCACTGAGGTGATCAGGCTCTGGCCATCACCTGGGCAGCACAGTAGAGCAGGTCCTGAATGTGGGGGTTGCTGGTGAGCCAACCCCAAATGTATTCAAGCTAGAGACTGTGGGCTTACCAGGTCAGATACCTCACAGGCTCAGGTCCAGGGCTTTGAATTGGCTCACCTCAACTTCTACACCATCAGTAAACTGATGGAGTGCATGAAGGAGCCAGACATACAGATCTAAAATTATAGAATCTTTTTGACAGGCAACAACAGGGTATCTGAGAGAAGTCTCAGTGAGGTTAGATAGATAGTACTGAGAGAATAGAGCTGTAGAAATGAGAGGCCTCATAGCAGACCAAAGAGTCATTGCAATGAACATTTGCAAGCAAAGAAGTGTAGACAAAAGCATACACTGTAGCACACACTACGACACACTACAGTTTCCATAATAAGATTTTTTTTTTCTCTGTTGAGGGAGGAGGTTGCAAGAGTGGAGGGTAGATACAAGGGGAGGGGGAAATGAGTGGGATTGGAGTAGATGAAGCGAAATTCACAAACAATCAATAAAAACCTAAAGAAGAATAACAATGTCTAGCAGATTCTGAAATTGAACTTTTATAGTTGAACTGTGATTTTAATAGTTTGGTTTTTTTTTTTTTTTTCACTATTTTACTCTCTTAATTTAAATGTCCACACGGGCTAAGTAACCAGCATCCTGATCAAATGGACGGACAAGATGTCAGAGTTATTTTGTAAACACAATATTAGTGATGGGTAAGATGGCTTAGCAAGTAAACGTGCCTGCTGCCAAGCTAGATGACCCAAGTTCACCTTGAATTACATCCCCATGGTCTACATCATAGGAGAAAACTGACACATAAGTTATCTTCTGAGTTCCACAGGTAGGCCACAGTAAGTGAACCCACCTCTACCCACCCCCACACAACATGAGCACAAATGTAATACAATTGAATTTAGTACGAATAGTGCAATATGCTGTAAACATCTTTTCTTGTAATTGACACGTCATTCCCTTCTGAGTAAGATACTTCTGAGATCAGGGAGCTTGGCCATTTGGCTTTTGTTGAGCAATTTTGAATGCAACAGGGCCATTCATCTTCATAGTCATCTAATGTAATTTGTTGCCTAGTGTTGGGATTCCACTTTGCATTTTATGGAGTTGATAAGATTCCAGATTATTTTGAAACTCATCCATCTTATAAACAGAGGATTGCATTAATTCTTCCAGCTTTATGACAAACCCAAAGAAACATAACAGAAAAACCTGTCATCAAATAACAAATCCCTCAAGAGATGGAAGGATGAAGAGGATAGATCAGTAAAATGTTATATCTGGAACTTGTCATTCATTCTAAATGACCCTAGAACCAGTTTCATTTTAGAAGGGATATTTTGCATATGGTAGCCTCTGCCATCTAGTGGCTGACTTGGTTACTATATGCAAACTCAAACTTTTTTTTTTTTTCTTCTCCCAGAGACTTGCTCTAAATTAGGCTGGCTTTGAACTCAGGGTTCAGGGATTAGATTTGTTTACCACGCCTCCTCAGTGTTGGGATTGAAGGAGTGGTATAAATGAAATATTTTTATGTCCAAAAAAATTAAGGTGAGCAGGAAAGTGTTAGTCATTGTACCTCATCTCCTTTTTCTTTTCCTTTTTCCTGCAGCTGCACATGGTGGGCAGGGGATTATAGATTTTTATTTAACCAGTTTTTATGTGTAGTGACAAATTTGATCTAATAATAATTCATTCCTTTTGGAGCAGCTGTCTTCCAATATGGGGGAAAGAAAAGTCAGAAAGGAAAATAAGTCAGTTATTAGGTCATCTTTTCTAACCTTAAGCAGCACTTGTGAGCTAATTGCATATACATTTGTGATTCCTGGTCTGATCTCTCCTTTGAACACTGCCGCCTTCCTCAGACTTCCTGCACACCCTTACAACTTCGATATCAGCTGGGTCTCAGTTTCTCACTTCATCACTTAAGCATCGTCTCCACTTTTTCCTTGTTGGTCTTGCAAAATCTAATAAACAATGAGCTCTTGTCAGCTTTGTCTTTACCTCACACCGGAACCTCTACCATTTCTCTGAGCACACACAATGGCAAAGTAAGTCAACATGATCGTTGCTCAGGCCCTCTGCTTCTTCCACACAGCGGTTAGAGTGACTGTTTTAGCTTCTTTTCTGTTGCTGTGATAAAATAGCCTTGGAAAAGCAACTAAGAGAGGAAGGGGCTTATTGGCTTGTAGATTCAAAGAACACTAATCCATCATGGCAGGGAGATGTGGCAGCTGAAGTGTGAAGCCCACTTAGCACATTGCATGAGGAGTTTGGAAGCAGAGGCGATAGAAATGGAATCAGGCTATAGCACTCAAGGCTTGCCCCAAGGGACAGTAGTCTTCCTCCAGCAAGGCTTCATCTCCTAAAGGTTCCATAACTTTCCCAGCCAGCACCACCAGCTGTGAAACAAGTGGTCAAACACATGAGCCCCTGGGGGACAATCTCATTCTAGCCACAACACTGATGAAAGATGAGAAAATGTCACAGTCTTCTGTGTAATTCTTTTCAATGGCTTGTTAGATCATACTGAATAGAGACTAGGCTTGTTACTATGGTCTGAAAAGGTTTCAGAGGATAAGATCATGCTTACATCTTGCTACAAGGCCATACTACACTTTAGCTAGTGTCCTGAACTCCTGGTCACCCTTTGCCAGAACATTCTGAGCTCAGGTTCATTCTTGTCTTTGCATTAACCTGCCTGCAGTCTGGATTGACAGCATCTTTAATCTGCTCCCACATACACTCAAGGCTTCCCAGCTTGAAATTAGTTAATAAGTATTGTGAAAGGAAGGATATAGTGGTAGCAGATGGGAACTCTCTGTCGCTGATTACTTATGTTTAATAATCATTATGTAAAACATTAGGTTAAGGATAGATGCAAGTGTATGTAGCCTATACATGAATTTTAAAGATAGTTCATTATCCAATGTGATTGAATATCACTTTTAATGGTGAATGAACAGAATTCAAATTATAAAAAAAATTCTTATTATGCTATTTTTGAAATTTTAAAAACTAGGTTGATTTTTTTTGGCTTTTCTTTTTTTAAATTTTTAATATTTTTTATTACATATTTTCCTCAATTACATTTCCAATGCTATCCCAAAAGTCCCCCATAGCGCCCCCCACTTCCTTACCCACCCATTCCCATTCTTTTGGCCCTGGCATTCCCCTATATTGGGGCATATAAAGTTTGCAAGTCCAATGGGCCTCTCTTTCTAGTGATGGCCGACTAGGCCATCTTTCGATACATATGCAGCTAGAGACAAGAGCTCCGGGGTACTGGTTAGTTCATCATGTTGTTCCAACTATAGGGTTGCAGATACCTTTAGCTCCTTGGGTACTTTCTCTAGCTTCTCCATTGGGAGCCCTGTGATACATCCAATAGCTGACTGTGAACATCCACTCGTGTGTTTGCTAGGCCCCGGCATCGTCTCACAAGAGACAGCTATATTTGGGTCCTTTCAGCAAAATCTTGCTAGTGTATGCAATGGTGTCAGCGTTTAGAAGCTGCTTATGGGATGGATCCCTGGATCCAGAAGTCTCTAGATGGTCCATCCTTTCATCACAGCTCCAAACTTTGTCTCTGTAACTCCTTCCATGGGTGTTTTGTTCCCAATTCTAAGAAGGGGCACAGTGTCCACATTTTGGACTTCATTCTTCTTGAGTTTCATGCGTTTAGCAAATTGTATCTTATATCTTGGGTATCCTAAGTTTTGGGCTAATATCCACTTATCAGTGAATACATATTGTGTGAGTTCCTTTGTGATTGTGTTACCTCACTCAAGATGATGCCCTTCAGGTCCATCCATTTGGCTAGGAATTTCATAAATTCATTCTTTTTAATAGCTGAGTAGAACTCCATTGTGTAAATGTACCATAATTTCTGTATCCATTCCTCTGTTGAGGGACATCTGGGTTCTTTCCAGCTTCTGGCTATTATAAATAGGGCTGCTATGAACATAGTGGAGCATGTGTCCTTTTTACCGGTTGGGACATCTTCTGGATATATGCCCAGGAGAGGTATTGCTGGATCCTCCGGTAGTACTATGTCCAATTTTCTGAGGAACCACCAGACTGATTTCCAGAGTGGTTGTACAAGCTTGCAATCCCACCAACAATGGAGGAGTGTTCCTCTTTCTCCACATCCTCACCAGCATCTGCTGTCACCTGAATTTTTGATCTTAGCCATTCTGACTGGTGTGAGGTGGAATCTCAGGGTTGTTTTGAGTTGCATTTCCCTGATGATTAAGGATGTTGAACATTTTTTCAGGTGCTTCTCTGCCATTCGGTATTCTTCAGGTGAGAATTCTTTGTTCAGTTCTGAGCCCCATTTTTTAATGGGGTTATTTGACTTTCTGGAGTCCACCTTCTTGAGTTCCTTATATATATTGGATATTAGTCCCTTATCTGATTTAGGATAGGTAAAGATCCTTTCCCAATCTGTTGGTGGTTTTTTTGTCTTATTGATGGTGTCTTTTGCCATGCAGAAGCTTTGCAGTTTCATGAGGTCCCACTTGTCAATTCTCGATCTTACAGCACAAGCCATTGCTGTTCTATTCAAGAATTTTTCCCCTGTGCCCATATCTTCAAGGCTTTTCCCCACTTTCTCCTCTATAAGTTTCAGTGTCTCTGGTTTTATGTGAAGTTCCTTGATCCACTTAGACTTGACCTTAGTACAAGGAGATAGGAATGGATCGATTCGCATTCTTCTACATGTTAACAACCAGTTGTGCCAGCACCATTTGTTGAAAATGCTGTCTTTCTTCCACTGGATGTTTTTAGCTCCCTTGTCGAAGATCAAGTGACCATAGGTGTGTGGGTTCATTTCTGGGTCTTCAATTCTATTCCATTGGTCTATTTGTCTGTCACTATACCAGTACCACGCAGTTTTTATCACAATTGCTCTGTAGTAAAGCTTTAGGTCTGGCATGGTGATTCCACCAGAGGTTCTTTTATCCTTGAGAAGAGTTTTTGCTATCCTAGGTTTTTTGTTATTCCAGATGAATTTGCAGATTGCACTTTCTCATTCGTTGAAGAATTGAGTTGGAATTTTGATGGGGATTGCATTGAATCTGTAAATTGCTTTTGGCAAGATAGCCATTTTTACAATGTTGATCCTGTCAATCCATGAGCATGGGAGATCTTTCCATCTTCTGAGATCTTCTATAATTTCTTTCTTCAGAGACTTGAAGTTTTTATTATACAGATCTTTCACTTCTTTAGTTAGAGTCACGCCAAGATATTTAATATTATTTGTGACTATTGAGAAGGGTGTTGTTTCCCTAATTTCTTTCTCAGCCTGTTTATTCTTTGTGTAGAGAAAGGCCATTGATTTGTTTGAGTTAATTTTATATCCAGCTACTTCACCGAAGCTGTTTATCAGGCTTAGGAGTTCTCTGGTGGAATTTTTAGGGTCACTTATATATACTATCATATCATCTGCAAAAAGTGATATTTTGACTTCATGTTTTCCAATTTGTATCCCTTTGATCTCCTTTTGTTGTCGAATTGCTCTGGCTAGGACTTCTAGTACAATGTTGAATAGGTATGGAGAAAGTGGACAGCCTTGTCTAGTCCCTGATTTTAGAGGGATTGCTTCAAGCTTCTCACCATTTACTTTGATGTTGGCTACTGGTTTGCTGTAGATTGCTTTTATCATGTTTAGGTATGGGCCTTGAATTCCTGATCTTTCCAAGACTTTCATCATGAATGGGTTTTGGATCTTGTCAAATGCTTTTTCCGAATCTAACGAGATGACCATGTGGTTTTTGTCTTTGAGTTTGTTTATATACTGGATTACGTTGATGGATTTCCGTATATTGAACCATCCCTGAATCTCTGGGATAAAACCTACTTGATCAGGATGGATGATTGTTTTGATGTGTTCTTGGATTCGGTTAGCAAGAACTTTATTGAGGATTTTTGCATCAATATTCATAAGGGATATTGGTCTGAAGTTTTCTATCTTTGTTGGGTCTTTTTGTGGTTTAGGTATCAGAGTAATTGTGGCTTCATAGAATGAGTTGGGTAGAGTACCTTCTGTTTCTATTTTGTGGAATAGTTTGTGAAGAACTGGGATTAGATCTTCTTTGAAGGTCTGATAGAACTCTGCACTAAACCCATCTGGTCCTGGGCTTTTTTTAGTTGGGAGACTATTAATGACTGCTTCTATTTCTTTGGGGGATATAGGGCTATTTAGATCATTAACCTGATCTTGATTCAACTTTGGTACCTGGTATCTGTCTAGGAACTTCTCCATTTCATCCAGGTTCTCCAGTTTTGTTGAGTATAGCCTTTGGTAGAAGGATCTGATGGTGTTTTGGATGTCTTCAGGATCTGTTGTTATTCTCCTTTTTCATTTCTGATTTTGTTAATTAGGATGCTTTCCCTGTGCCCTCTAGTGAGTCTGGCTAAGGGTTTATCTATCTTGTTGATTTTCTCAAAGAACCAGCTCCTTGATTGGTTGATTCTTTGAATAGTTCTTCTTGTTTCCACTTGGTTGATTTCGCCCCTGAGTTTGATTATTTCCTGCAGTCTACTCCTCTTGGGTGAATTTGCTTCCTTTTGTTCTAGTGCTTTTAGGTGTGTTGTCAAGCTGCTAATGTGTGCGCTCTCTAGTTTCTTTTTGGAGGCACTCAGAGGTATGAGTTTTCCTCTTAGAAATGCTTTCATTGCCTCCCATAAGTTTGGGTATGTTGTGGCTTCATTTTCATTGAACTCTAAAAAGTCCTTAATTTCTTTCTTTATTCCTTCCTTGACCAAGGTATCATTGAGAAGAGTGTTGTTCAGTTTCCTGGTGAATGTTGGCTTTCTATTATTTATTTTGTTATTGAAGATCAGCCTTAGTCCATGGTGACCTGATAGGATGCATGGGACAATTTCAATATTTTTGTATCTGTTGAGGCCTGTTTTGTGACCAATTATGTGGTCAATTTTGGAGAAGGTACCATGAGGTGCTGAGAAGAAGGTATATCCTTTTGTTTTAGGATAGAATGTTCTGTAGATATCTGCCAGATCCATTTGATTCATAACTTCTGTTAGTTTCACTGTGTCCCTGTTTAGTTTCTGTTTCCATGATATGTCCATTGGTGAAAGTGGTATGTTAATGTCTCCCACTATTATTGTATGAGGTGCAATGTGTGCTTTGAGATTTACTAAAGTTTCTTTAATGAATGTGGTTGCCTTTTTATTTTGGAGCATAGATATTCAGGATTGATAGTTCCTCTTGGAGGATTTTACCTTTGATGAGTATGAAGTGCCCCTCCCTGTCTTTTTTGATGACTTTGGGTTGGAAGTCAATCTTATCAGATATTAGAATGGCTACTCCAGCTTGTTTCTTCATACCATTTGCTTGGAAAATTGTTTTCCATCCTTTCATTCTGAGGTAGTGTCTATCTTTTTCTCTGAGATGAGTTTCCTGTAAGCAGCAAAATGTTGGGTCTTGTTTGTGTAGCCAGTTTGTTAGTCTATGTCGTTTTATTGGTGAGTTGAGTCCATTGATATTAAGAGATATTAAGGAAAATTAATGGTTGTTTCCTGTTATTTTTGTTGTTAAAGTTGGCATTCTGTTCTTGTGGCTGTCTTCTTTTAGGTTTGTTGAGGGATTACCTTCTTGTTGTTTCTAGGGCGTGGTTCCTGTCCTTGTATTGGTTTTTTCCTGTTAATATCCTTAGAAGGGCTGGATTCGTGGAGAGATAATGTGTGAATTTGGTTTTGTCGTGGAATGCTTTGGTTTCTCCATCTATGTTAATTGAGAGTTTGGCTGGGTATATTAGCCTGGGCTGGAATTTGGGTTCTTTTAGTGTCTTTATAACATCTGTCCAGGATCTTTTGGCTTTCATAGTGTCTGGTGAAAAATCTGGTGTAATTCTGATAGGCTTGCCTTTATATGTTACTTGGCCTTTTTCTCTTACTGCTTTTAGTATTCTATCTTTATTTAGTGCATTTGTTGTTCTGATTATTATGTGTCGGGAGGTATTTCTTTTCTGGTCCAGTCTATTTGGAGTTCTGTAGGCTTCTTGTATGTTCATGGGCATCTCTTTCTTTAGGTTTGGGAAGTTTTCTTCTATAATTTTGTTGAAGATGTTTGCTGGTCCTTTGAGTTGAAAATCTTCATTCTCATCCACTCCTATTATCCGTAGGTTTGGTCTTCTCATTGTGTCCTGTATTTCTTGGATGTTTTGAGTTAGGATCTTTTTGCGTTTTACATTTTCCTTGATAGTTGTGCCGATGTTCTCTATGGAATCTTCTTCACCTGAGATTCTCTCTTCCATCTCTTGTATTCTGTTGCTGATGCTCGTATCTATGGTTCCAGATTTCTTTCCTAGGGTTTCTATCTCCAGTGTTGCCTCATTTTGGGTTTTCTTTATTATGTCTACTTCCCTTTTTAGGTCTAGTATGGTTTTGTTCATTTCCATCATCTGTTTGGATGTGTTTTCCTGTTTTTCTTTTCTTTTTTTTTTTAATATTTTTATTACATATTTTCCTCAGTTACATTTCCAATGCTATCCCAAAAGTCCCGCATAGCGCCCCCCACTTCCCTACCCACCCATTCCCATTCTTTTGGCCCTGGCATTCCCCTATATTGGGGCATATAAAGTTTGCAAGTCCAATGGGCCTCTCTTTCCATTGATGGCCAACTAGGCCATCTTTTGATACATATGCAGCTAGAGACAAGAGCTCCTGGGTTCTGGTTAGTACATCATGTTGTTCCAACAATAGGGTTGCAGATCCCTTTAGCTCCTTGGGTACTTTCTCTAGCTTCTCCATTGGGAGCCCTGTGATACATCCAATAGCTGACTGTGAACATCCACTCCTGTGTTTGCTAAGCCCCGGCATCGTCTCACAAGAGACAGCTATATTTGGGTCCTTTCAGCAAAATCTTGCTAGTGTATGCAATGGTGTCAGCGTTTAGAAGCTGATTATGGGATGGATCCCTGGATAGGGCAGTCTCTAAATGGTCCATCCTTTCATCACAGCTACGAACTTTGTCTCTGTAACTCCTTCCCTGGGTGTTTTGTTCCCAATTCTAAGAAGGGGCACAGTGTCCACACTTTGGTCTTCATTCTTCTTGAGTTTCATGCGTTTAGCAAATTGTATCTTATATCTTGGGTATCCTAAGTTTTGGGCTAATATCCACTTATCAGTGAATACATATTGTGTGAGTTCTTTTGTGAGTGTGTTACTTCACTCAAGATGATGTCCTCCACGTCCATCCATTTGGCTAGGAATTTCATAAATTCATTCTTTTTAATAGCTGAGTAGTACTCCATTGTGTAAATGTACCATAATTTCTGTATCCATTCCTCTGTTGAGGGACATCTGGGTTCTTTCCAGCTTCTGGCTATTATAAATAGGGCTGCCATGAACATAGTGGAGCATGTGTCCTTTTTACCGGTTGGGACATCTTCTGGATATATGCCCAGGAGAGGTATTGCTGGATCCTCCGGTAGTACTATGTCCAATTTTCTGAGGAACCGCCAGACTGATTTCCAGAGTGGTTGTACAAGCTTGCAATCCCACCAACAATGGAGGAGTGTTCCTCTTTCTCCACATCCTCACCAGCATCTGCTGTCACCTGAATTTTTGATCTTAGCCATTCTGACTGGTGTGAGGTGGAATCTCAGGGTTGTTTTGAGTTGCATTTCCCTGATGATTAAGGATGTTGAACATTTTTTCAGGTGCTTCTCTGCCATTGGGTATTCCTCAGGTGAGAATTCTTTGTTCAGTTCTGAGCCCCATTTTTTAATGGGGTTATTTGACTTTCTGGAGTCCACCTTCTTGAGTTCCTTATATATATTGGATATTAGTCCCTTATCTGATTTAGGATAGGTGAAGATCCTTTCCCAATCTGTTGGTGGTTTTTTTGTCTTATTGATGGTGTCTTTAGTCTTGCAGAAGCTTTGCAGTTTCATGAGGTCCCACTTGTCAATTCTCGATCTTACAGCACAAGCCATTACTGTTCTATTCAGGAATTTTTCCCCTGTGCCCATATCTTCAAGGCTTTTCCCCACTTTCTCCTCTATAAGTTTCAGTGTCTCTGGTTTTATGTGTAGTTCCTTGATCCACTTAGACTTGACCTTAGTACAAGGAGATAGGAATGGATCGATTTGCATTCTTCTACATGTTAACAACCAGTTGTGCCAGCACTATTTGTTGAAAATGCTGTCTTTCTTCCACTGGATGTTTTTAGCTCACTTGTCAAAGATCAAGTGACCGTAGGTGTGTGGGTTCATTTCTGGGTCTTCAATTCTATTCCATTGGTCTATTTGTCTGTCACTATACCAGTACCATGCAGTTTTTAATCACAATTGCTCTGTAGTAAAGGTTTAGGTCCGGCATGGTGATTCCACCAGAGGTTCTTTTATCCTTGAGAAGAGTTTTTGCTATCCTAGGTTTTTTGTTATTCCAGATGAATTTGCAGATTGCACTTTCTAATTCGTTAAAGAATTGATTTGGAATTTTGATGGGGATTGCATTGAATCTGTAGATTGCTTTTGGCAAGATAGCCATTTTTACAATGTTGATCCTGCCAATCCATGAGCATGGGAGATCTTTCGATCTTCTGAGATCTTCTATAATTTCTTTCTTCAGAGACTTGAAGTTTTTATTATACAGATCTTTCACTTCCTTAGTTAGAGTCACCCCAAAATATTTTATATTATTTGTGACTATTGAGAAGGGTATTGTTTCCCTAATTTCTTTCTCAGCCTGTTTATTCTTTGTGTAGAGAAAGGCCATTGATTTGTTTGAGTTAATTTTATATCCAGCTACTTCACCGAAGCTGTTTATCAGGCTTAGGAGTTCTCTGGTGGAATTTTTAGGGTCACTTATATATACTATCATATCATCTGCAAAAAGTGATATTTTGACTTCATCTTTTCCAATTTGTTTCCCTTTGATCTCCTTTTGTTGTCGAATTGCTCTGGCTAGGACTTCAAGTACAATGTTGAATAGGTATGGAGAAAGTGGACAGCCTTGTCTAGTCCCTGATTTTAGAGGGATTGCTTCAAGCTTCTCACCATTTACTTTGATGTTGGCTACTGGTTTGCTGTAGATTGCTTTTATCATGTTTAGGTATGGGCCTTGAATTCCTGATCATTCCAAGACTTTTATCATGAATGGGTGTTGGATCTTGTCAAATGCTTTTTCCGCATCTAACGAGATGACCATGTGGTTTTTGTCTTTGAGTTTGTTTATATACTGGATTACATTGATGGATTTCCCTATATTGAACCATCCCTGAATCTCTGGGATGAAACCTACTTGGTCAGGATGGATGATTGTTTTAATGTGTTCTTGGATTCGGTTAGCAAGAACTTTATTGAGGATTTTTGCATCAATATTCATAAGGGATATTGGTCTGAAGTTTTCTATCTTTGTTGGGTCTTTTTGTGGTTTAGGTATCAGAGTAATTGTGGCTTCATAGAATGAGTTGGGTAGAGTACCTTCTGTTTCTATTTTGTGGAATAGTTTGTGAAGAACTGGGATTAGATCTTCTTTGAAGGTCTGATAGAACTCTGCACTAAACCCATCTGGTCCTGGGCTTTTTTTAGTTGGGAGACTATTAATGACTGCTTCTATTTTTTGGGGGGATATAGGGCTGTTTAGATCATTAACCTGATCTTGATTCAACTTTGGTACCTGGTATCTGTCTAGGAACTTCTCCATTTCATCCAGGTTCTCCAGTTTTGTTGAGTATAGCCTTTGGTAGAAGGATCTGATGGTGTTTTGGATGTCTTCAGGATCTGTTGTTATGTCTCTTTTTTCATTTCTGATTTTGTTAATTAGGATGCTTTCCCTGTGCCCTCTAGTGAGTCTGGCTAAGGGTTTATCTATCTTGTTGATTTTCTCAAAGAACCAGCTCCTTGATTGGTTGATTCTTTGAATAGTTTTTCTTGTTTCCACTTGGTTGATTTCACCCCTGAGTTTGATTATTTCCTGCTGTCTACTCCTCTTGGGTGAATTTGCTTCCTTTTGTTCTAGTGCTTTTAGGTGTGTTGTCAAGCTGCTAATGTGTGCTCTCTCTAGTTTCCTTTTGGAGGCCCTCAGAGCTATGAGTTTTCCTCTTAGAAATGCTTTCATTACGTCCCATAAGTTTGGGTATGTTGTGGCTTCATTTTCATTGAACTCTAAAAAGTCCTTAATTTATTTCTTTATTCCTTCCTTGACCAAAGTATCATTGAGAAGAGTGTTGTTCAGTTTCCACGTGAAGGTTGGCTTTCTATTATTTATTTTGTTATTGAAGATCAGCTTTAGTCCATGGTGATCTGATAGGATGCATGGGACAATTTCAATATTTTTGTATCTGTTGAGGCCTGTTTTGTGACCAATTATGTGGTCAATTTTGGAGAAGGTGCCATGAGGTGCTGAGAAGAAGGTATATCCTCTTGTTTTAGGATAGAATGTTCTGTAGATATCTGCCTGATCCATTTGATTCGTAATTTCTCTTAGTTTCTCTGTGTCCCTGTTTAGTTTCTGTTTCCATGATCTGTCCATTGGTGAAAGTGGTGTGTTGAAGTCTCCCACTATTATTGTATGAGGTACAATGTGTGCTTTGAGATTTACTAACGTTTCTTTAATGAATGTGGCTGCCTTTGTATTTGGAGTATAGATATTCAGGATTGATATTTCCTCTTGGAGGATTTTACCTTTGATGAGTATGAAGTGTCCCTCCCTGTCTTTTTTAATGACTTTGGGTTGGAAGTCAATCTTATCAGATATTAGAATGGCTACTCCAGCTTGTTTCTTCATACCATTTGCTTGGAAAATTGTTTTCCAGCCTTTCATTCTGAGGTAGTGTGTATCTTTTTCTCTGAGATGAGTTTCCTGTAAGCAGCAAAATGTTGGGTCTTGTTTCTGTAGCCAGTTTGTTAATCTATGTCTTTTTATCGGGGAGTTGATTCCATTGATATTAAGAGATATTAAGGAAAATTAATTGTTGTTTCCTGTTATTTTTGTTGTTAAAGTTGGCATTCTGTTCTTGTGGCTGTCTTTTTTTAGGTTTGTTGAGGGATTACCTTCTTGTTGTTTCTAGGGCGTGGTTCCTGTCCTTGTATTGTTTTTTTTTCTGTTATTATCCTTTGAAGGGCTGGATTCGTGGAGAGATAATGTGTGAATTTGGTTTTGTCGTGGAATACTTTGGTTTCTCCATCTATGTTAATTGAGAGTTTGGCTGGGTATAGTAGCCTGGGCTGGAATTTGTGTTCTTTTAGTGTCTGTATAACATCCGTCCAGGATCTTCTGGCTTTCATAGTCTCTGGTGAAAAATCTGGTGTAATTCTGATAGGCTTGCCTTTATATGTTACTTGGCCTTTTTCTCTTACTGCTTTTAGTATTCTATCTTTATTTAGAGCATTTGTTGTTTTGATTATTATGTGTAGGGAGGTATTTCTTTTCTGGTCCAGTCTATTTGGAGTTCTGTAGGCTTCTTGTATGTTCATGGGCATCTCTTTCTTTAGATTTGGGAAGTTTTCTTCTATAATTTTGTTGAAGATGTTTGCTGGTCCTTTGAGTTGAAAATCTTCATTCTCATCCACTCCTATTATCCGTAGGTTTGGTCTTCTCATTGTGTCCTGTATTTCCTGGATGTTTTCAGTTAGGATCTTTTTGCATTTTACATTTTCCTTGATTGTTGTGCCGATGTTCTCTATGGAATCTTCTGCACCTGAGATTCTCTCTTCCATCTCTTTTATTCTGTTTCTGATGCTCGTATCTATGGTTCCAGATTTCTTTCCTAGGGTTTCTATCTCCAGTGTTGCCTCATTTCGGGTTTTCTTTATTGCGTCTACTTCCCTTTTTAGGTCTAGTATGGTTTTATTCATTTCCATCATCTGTTTGGATGTGTTTTCCTGTTTTTCTTTAAGGACTTCTACCTGTTTGATTGTGTTATCCTGATTTTCTTTAAGGACTTCTACCTGTTTGATTGTGTTATCTTGTTTTTCTTTAAGGACTTGTTTATTCTTTAGCCATGTTCTCCTGTAATTCTTTAAGTGAGTTATTAAAGTCCTTCTTGATGTCCTCTACCATCATCATGAGATATGCTTTTAGATCCGTGTCTAGCTTTTCCGGTGTGTTGGGGTGCCCTGGACTGGGCGAAGTGGGGGTGCTGGGTTCTGATGATGGTGAGTGGTCTTGGTTTCTGTTAGTAAGATTATTACGTTTACCTTTCGCCATCTGGTAATCTCTGGAGTTAGTTGTTATCGTTTTCACTGTTTAAAGATTGGAGCAGAAGCTGTGTTCCTCTCACCAGCAGTCTCAAAATCCTGCGGCGGGGGTCGTGGGTAGATGGTGGTGCTGGTCCAGCCGGGAGAGGCCTGTGGTCCTACTCAGGCTGGTTTTCTGCTTCCCTAACTAATGCAGTCTTTGGTCCCGCGTGCAATTGGATTGGAGCAGAAGCTGTGTTCCACTCACCAGAAGTCTTAAGATCCTGTGGCAGGTGTTGTGGGTAGCTGGCGAGTGTCAGCCGACCCTGTGCCCTAGCTACCCCGGTGCTTTTCTGACCGGAAGAGGCTTGTGGCCCTACGTAGGCCGGATTTCTGCCTCACCAACCAAAGCAGTCTCAGGTCCCGCGTGATTGGACTGGAGCAGAAGCTGTGTTGCACTCACCAGCAGTCTCAAAATCCTGTGGCGGGGGTCGTGGGTAGTTGGCGGGTGTCAGGCGACCCTGCGCTCAAGCTACCCCTGTGCTGATCCGGCCAGATGAGGCCTGTGGCCCTACTCAGGCCGGTTTCTGCTTCCCTAACTAATGCAGTCTCAGGTCCCGTGCGCAATTGGATTGGAGCAGAAGCTGTGTTCCACTCACCAGAAGTCTTAAGATCCTGTGGCGGTTGTTTTGGGTAGCTGGCGAGTGTCAGCTGACCCTGCGCCCTAGCTGCCCTGGTGCTTTTCTGACCGGAAGAGGCTTGTGGCCCTATGTAGGCCGGATTTCTCTCTCCCCAACCAGAGCAGTCTCAGGTCCCGCGTGATTGGACTGGAGCAGAAGCTGTGTTCCACTCACCAGCAGTCCCAAAATCCTGTGGTGGGGGTCGTGGGTAGCTGGCGGGTGTCAGGCAACCCTGCGCTCTAGCTATCCTGGCGCTGATCCGGCCGGATGAGGCCTGTGGCCCTACTCAGGCCGGTTTCTGCTTCCCTAACTAATGCAGTCTCAGGTCCCGCGCGCAATTGGATTGGAGCAGAAGCTGTGTTCCACTCACCAGAAGTCTTAAGATCCTGTGGCGGGTGTTGTGGGTAGCTGGCGAGTGTCAGCCGACCCTGCGCCCTAGCTGCCCTGGTGCTTTTCTGACCGCAAGAGGCTTGTGCTCCTGTTTTTCTTTAAGGACTTTTACCTGTTTGATTGTGTTATCCTGTTTTCTTTAAGGACTTGTAACTCTTTAGCCACGTTCTCCTGTAATTCTTTAAGTGAGTTATTAAAGTCCTTCTTTATGTCCTCTACCATCATCATGAGATATGCTTTTAGATCCGTGTCTAGCTTTTCCGGTGTGTTGGGGTGCCCTGGACTGGGCAAAGTGGGAGTGCTGGGTTCTGATGATGGTGAGTGGTCTTGGTTTCTGTTAGTAAGATTATTATGTTTACCTTTCACTATCTGGTAATCTCTGGGGTTAGTTGTTATCGTTGTCACTGTTTAAAGATTGGAGCAGACTCTGTGTTCCTCTCACCCGAAGTCTCAAAATCCTGTGGAGGGTGTGGTGGGTAGCTGGCGGGTGTCAGCCGACCCTGTGCTCTAGCTACCCCGGTGCTGGTCCGACTGGATGAGGCTTGTGGCCCTATTCAGGCCGGATTTCTGCCTCCCCAACCAAAGCAGTCTCAGTTCCTGGGCGATTGGACTGGAGCAGAATCTGTGTTCCACTCACCAGAAGTCTCAAGATCCTGTGGCGGGTGTCGTGGGTAGCTGGCGGGTGTCAGCTGACCTTGTGCTCTAGCTACCCCTGTGCTGGTCAGGCCAGAAGAGGCCTGTGGCTCTACTCAGGCCGGTTTTCGGCTTCCCTAACTAATGCAGTCTCAGGTCCCACGCGCAATTGGATTGGAGCAGAAGCTGTGTTCCACTCACCAGAAGTCTTAAGATCCTGTGGTGGGTGTTGTGGGTAGCTGGCGAGTGTCAGCCGACCCTGTGCCCTAGCTACCCTGGTGCTGTTCTCGACCCTTTTCTAAAATTTGGGCAGAGACAGGGTTTTTTGGCTTTTCGAGACAGGGTTTCTCTGTGTAGTCGTGGCTGTCCTGGAACTCACTCTGTACCCCAGGCTGGCCTCGAACTCAGAAATCCGCCTGCCTCTGCCTCCCGAGTGCTGGGATTAAAGGCATGCGCCACCACGCCCAGCTGATTTTTTTTTTTTTTTTTTTTGAGGATACCTCAGGCTGGCCTCAAGATCATTGTCACTGAGCACTGGTTTCTCTGGTGACGCTACAGGTGTATGGCACTCAAATTCTTTACCCTTTAACTTTGATCTGCTTGGCTTGAAAGGTGTATGTGTAAATATATATTTAATTCTCTCTTATAGTAAACTCAGAAGAAAAATAAAATGCTATTCCAGTTAAGCTTTGTTGGTGGATGACTGATTGCTGTGTAAAAATCCAAATGACATGTCACTGCTTTTGTTGATAAATATGACATTGTCTTTTGCCTATCACACATGAAAATAGGTGAAATCTGATTATTGTAATCTTCAAATACAACAAAACAATATTGTACCTCAATAAGACTAGCCCTACTTTACAAGATGCACAGTAAATATATAGTGAGTGAATTTGCAAGAACATTTCACTTGTAGTTGACAACAAACAGACTGAGTGAAATGTCTCTTGAAATAGATACGCTTAAAGAGTGGAAGCACATATGAGAAATAAATGCAGATGGACACACTCGACTTACTTGTTTTTTATATAGCAATCTCAGAGCTAGTATGTCACATTGAATTAAGCATTTTAGGGTTGGTTCTTCATTTTTAGTTAATTTCCACAAAGACATATTTCAAATAAGATACCTTTCCTGCCTTTAGAGGCTTAGAACTTAGAGTGAGTACTAACAAGTAAATAATTGGTATCTCAAAAACTATAATACAGTAAGTATATACAGAATATAAAAGAAGAATATGGGTAAAGTATCTTGGACAAATAGGAATGTAAGGGTTAGATGTGGGGAATGTTACAGGGGAAACAGATATAACACATGTTCTGAAAACATGCATGCAAGTAACTTCATATAGACAGAACAAGCAAGGAGTATTTGTTTGGATGAATATGTGTGTATATGCACATAAACTATATGTTATATATGCTGATATATTGATATGCTATTATAATATAAAATAATTAAAGAAAGTAGACAAAAAGATAGGTATGCATCTATGATAGGTGTGCATCTATAGAGGGTTGGGAGGGACAGATTAGTGGTAAGAAATGATGTTCTTAATGCAGACAACAACCAAGCTATATTGACTGTGAAGCATCACATTTAAACAAAACCCTGTCCGCAATAAGGAGTCATCAAAAGCTTGGAAGCAAGTGAGGTGAAATTCCCCAAACTGTTTTCATGTAAATTACTCAGGGAATCTTTGAAACTGTGAATTCTGATGCAGTGTATCCAGTGAAGGCCTTGACTGGAGGAAAGATTCCCAATGAAGCTGTATTGACTGGGAGATAGAAACAGTGAGCAGCAACAATTTGGGAAGTTTCCTTTTGGGGGAACCTGATAGGATCAGACCAGAAAAATTGTTGTAACATCTAAGGTGTAAATTGTTGATGACCCAGGTGAAAGCTGTGGTAGGCAATGAACATGTTTGGGAAACATAGATTAGGAACTTTCTCCTACCCTGTAACATTTTTAATAAAAAATCTTTAAACAAGAGTTTAAAGATTTGTGGTGAGTATACAGGTATCTACCACCTGAATTCCTCATCCTTATGCTTGCTTTATCACTTATCTGATCTCTTTTCTATCCATTCATCTGTTTATTTTTTGGATGCATCTCAATATAAGGAAACTATAAAGTTATCTTAATAAAGAAAATCAAAATTGAGAATCTAATGAGAGTCGATTGTTTCAATCTTATGATTGATGAGCAGCATAGATGAGGAAGTTTATGGGGTGTACAGGGAGATGCTGTGCCACCAAATGACAGGTGTCAGCTTGATAAATGCCCTGTATGTATACACAGGTGAAATTAACAGGTCTCACTAGATCTCACTTGGCAATACAGACTAGGAATCACTGACTGGCAGTTATAAATGAGGGTCTGTTCCAAGACAGAGAGTAGAAAGGAAGACTAGAGCATATCCTAAGAAAAATGACGTGTATTTATAAACTAGGCAAAAAAATCAAATATAATAAAATAAAACATGAAAGAGCAAAGCTCAAAATGCAGAGGAAGATTGTAAAACAACAACAACAACAACAACAAACCCTTGTAAATATCTTTGCAATGAGTTGAGAATATTTCAGGAATAACATGGTTTAAAAGATGCTAGCCTTGTAAACTTGTAAATTACTTGAAGAATCTTTAAGATACGTTGGGTATGATGTATAATGGATCTCAGTGTGTTTAATATATGCTGTGTTTTATATATTTATGAATGCTGACATTGAACTATTGGCAGTCAGTCTTCTCATAACATCGAATTACCTACATAACAGAGAGAGAAAAGAACCATTCAGAGATTACAGAAATAGTTTCCTTCATTATTATTAAATGTGAAAACGGCTCCTTGCTTGTTGTGGGGTGGGGATAACCCACATCTACTCTGACACCCCCCACAGTCATGAAGCTTTGCTTACTTAAAGAGTATTAACCAAAGGTTTGTGTTTTTGATGTAGTGAAATTCACTCCTGATTAACTTTAGGGAATTCATTATGGGTAAGTGTTCAGTGTACATTTTTAATTTAAATTAAAAAATAAATTAGGTCATTAAATTGTCCCTAAGATGTTATATCCCTTAATTATATTTTATGGCTCTTTAAAACAGCAATACCTGAAGAGGTAGAAAATATCAGAGAAATTCATGGAACTTGAGAGGGCATCATCCTGAGTGAGGTAACACAATCACAAAAGAACTCAAATGATATGTACTCACTAATAAGTAGATATTAGCCCAGAAACTTAGTATATCCGAGATACAAGAGACAATTTGTAAAACACATGAAACTGAAGAAGAACGAAGACCAAAGTGTGGACACTTTGCCCCTTCTTAGAATTGGAAACAATCACCCATGGAAGACAAAAGGATGGACCATCTAGAGACTGCCATATCCAGGGATCCATCCCATAATTAGCCTCCAAACGATGACACCATTGCATACACTAGCAAGATTTTGCTGAAAGGACCCTGATATAGCTGTCTCTTGTGAGACTATGCCGGGGCCTAGCAAACACAGAAGTGGATGCTCACAGTCAGCTATTGGATGGATCACAGGGCCCCCAATGGAGGAGCTAGAGAAAGTATCCAAGGAGCTATAGAGATCTGCAACCCTGTAGGTGCAACAACATTATGAACTAACCAGTACCCCGGAGCTCTTGCTCTAGCTGCATATGTATCAAAAGATGGCCTAGTAGGCCATCACTGGAAAGAGAGGCCCATTGGACATGCAAACTTTATCTGCCCCAGTACAGGGGAACGCCAGGGCCAAAAGGTGGGAATGGGTGGGTAGGGGAGTGGGGGGGGGAGGGTATGGGGGACTTTTGGGATAGCATTGGAAATGTAATTGAGGAAAATACGTAATAAAAAATATTAAAAAAATAAATTAGGTCATTAAATTGTCCCTAAGATGTTATATCCTTTAATTATATTTTATGGCTCTTTAAAACAGCAATACATGAAGAGGTAGAAAATATCAGAGAAAATCATGGAAATTGAGAGGAAAGGGATTGAATAAAATGAGAAAAACACCAAAGGGAAAAATAAAAATAGCATTTCTGAATAGGACTTTAATATAAACTCTTTTTCCCCATCTTGTATACAAAGCTATAATTTTAATGCTTTTCACAACGATGCTGAAAATTTGCAATTGGTAATATAAACTTTTAAAAGCTAAAACAAACCAAAACCAACAAACCAAAAACAAAAACAAAAAAGAAAAGCAAACAAACAAAAAACCCCTAAAAAACAATAAAACCAAATAAAACTCCCAAAACACAACAATGTGAATATTTGTGTCTAGGTATCAACGCTATCATTCATTAAAATATTTCGTTCACAGATTTTAGCTTATTTATTATATGCTTAATATTACCAAGGGAAAAACCAATTAAAAGTTTTATTTTTCAGAAATTTCATGCATATATATAATGTGTTTCAATCAAATCCACTGTTTCTTTTGTATTACACTTCCCAATCCTTTCCACCAACTTCATGTGCTTTTTTCTTTAAATCAAACCCACTGAGTCCTCTGAGTGCTACGTGTATATACACGTAACACTTTTACTGATTCTCTAGGAGCTTCATATCATGTACCCCACAACTCCCTTCCCAATCCTTTCTCATCTGCCTTTGCTCTACAACACTCTCTAGAAGAAGTGAACTATAAGATGCAAAGAAAAAAAGAAGAAAAGTCCCCTTTGTGTTATCTCTACACTTACTGGTGCATGGTCAAACACTCTGTGGCCTGCCCCTTAAATAGAACTGAGTCTTTCCCCTCCCACAACTCCACCAGAAGCCATCAATTGCCGAGACCTACTTTTCAGTGCCTGTCATATTTTTGAAGCATTCTCTTCAGTGGCTTCCTGTCTAGTCTGTTACTTTTGGAGAGATGGTGGATGGAGGCACTAGGGTTTGTCACAGAAGATTGCCATGTCCTTCCCTCTCAACTGACTGTGTCTGCAGTCATGAATATTATAGCAAAAGTGGCCTCCTTGCTCTTTTCTTAAATCAAATGCATTTCCAAATGGTCCTTCTGGTTCAGATGATAACATATATTAAGACTATTTTCATGCATATAATCTACAGTGGGAGAATGGGCTTCTACACAGTTTATGGTGACAGCACAGACCACAAACACGCCCCCCCCCCCTTGCTGCAGTAGAACCACAACACAGACAAGGCCTTTGGAAGCTGACCAGACCACAGATGTCACCATGGTCTCAGGTGACAGCAGAGGCCACCCACATAAACATGGCCCCATTGGTAACACAGACCATGTACTACCATGGTTTTGGGGTCCAGCACAGACCATGCAGAGTATCCACATGTCCATCGGTGGTAACATGGCCATCACTGACATCAACACAGATCCCCTCCTACAGTAGGGCCTCAGACCCTGAGGTGGCTCTCAGTGACAGCAAGGACCCATATATCACCATGGCTTCTGGTTGCAGCGCAGGTCATCCATATCTGCATAGCCCTCAGTGGTAACACAAGTCATAGAAATCAACCCAGTCCCCTGTAGGGCATGGCTTGAAGGAGCATAGGCGGTCATGGACTGGTTAGCTTGCCTGGCTGGCTACTGACTTTTTCACCCTTGTGCAACTGCTCAGATCTGGGGCAGGGAGACAGATCAAACATCTTCTTAAATCAAATATGTTTCAAAAGGGTCGTTCTGGTTAAGATGATAACTTATATATTAAGACGGGTTTCTTGCATATAAAGGCTCGTTCTGGTCAGATCTTATTTGTCTCTAAAGCCTCATTTTTTATTTACTGTCTTTTTTGGTTATTTATTTATTTATTTATTTATATTCCAGATTTTATCCCCACCCCCCTAGTATCCCTCTCCAACCCCTGACTGTTCCACATCCCATATCTCCTTCCCAACACCCTGTCTCCACGAGGATGTCCCCACCACCCACCCAACCAGACCTCTAAACTCCCTGGGGTCTCCAGTCTCTTGAGGGTTAGTTACATCCTCTCTGACTGAACCCAGACCTGGCAGTCCTCTGCTGTATATGTATTGGGGACCTCATATCAGCTGGTGTATGCTGTCTATTTGGTGGTGCAGTGTTTGAGAGATCTCGGGGGTCTAGGGTAATTGAGACTGCTGGTCCTCTTATAGGGTCACCCTCCTCCTCAGCTTCTTCCAGCCTTTCCCTAATTAACCACAGGGGTCAGCAGCTTCTGTTCATTGGTTGGGTGCAAATATCTGCATCTGACTCTTTCACCTGCTTGTTGGGTATCTCGGAGGGCAGTCATGGTATGTCCCTTTTTGTGAGTGCTCCATAGCCTCAGTAATAATGTTAGGCCTTGGGACCTCCCATTGAACTGGATCCTACTTTGGGCCTGTCGCTGGACTTTGTTTTCCTCAGGCTCCTCTCCATTTCCTTCCTTGTAGTTATTTCAGACAGGAATTATTATGGGTCAGAGATTTAACTGTGGGATAGCAATCCCGTCTCTCACTTGATGCCCTGTCTTTCTGCTGGAGGTGGACTCAATACATTCCCCTCTCCCTGTAGTCTATCTTTTTATCTAAGGCCCCCTCCTTTGAGTTCTGAGAGTCTCTTGCCTCCCAGGTCTCTGGTGCATTCTGGAGGGTGCCCCTCAATCTCCTACCTCCCGAGAATTCCTGTTTCCATTCTTTCTACTGACCCTTAGGGCTTCAGTCCTTTTCTGTCACCCAATATGAGATCAGGTTCCCCTCTCCCACCCCCCACATCACCCCCCGTCCACGTTTCCTCCCAAATCCCTCCCTCCATTCCCACTTGTGATTGCTTCCTTCTCTTTCCCAAGTGGGACTGAGGTGTCCTTATTTGGATACTTCAGCTTGTTGACCTTTTTCTTTTTTGAGTTCTGTGGACTGTATCTTGGGTATGCTGCACTTTTTTTTTTTTTTTTTTTTTTTTTGGCTAATCCAGTTATTAGTGAGTATACACCATGCATGTCCTTTTGGGTTTGAGTTACCTCACTCAGTATGATATTTTCTAGTTCCATCCATTTGATCCATTTGCCTGTAAAACTCAGGATGTCCTCATTCTTTTTTTTAATTAGGTATTTTCTTCATTTACATTTCCAATGCTATCCCAAAAGTCCCCCATACCACCCCTCCACTCCCCTACCCACCCACACCCACTTCTTGGCCCTGGTGTTCCACTGTACTGAGGCATATAAAGTTTGCAAGACCAATGGGCCTCTCTTTCCAATGATGGCTGACTAGGCCATCTTCTAATATGTATGCAGCTAGAGACACAAGCTCTGGGGGGTGGGGTGGGTACTGGTTAGTTCATATTGTTGTTCCACCTATAGGGTTGCAGATCCCTTTAGCTCCTAGGGTACTTTCTCTAGCTCCTCCATTGGGGGCCCTGTGATCCATCCAATAGCTGACTGTGAGCATCCACTTCTGTGTTTACTAGGCCTCAGCATAGCCTTACAAGAGACAACTATATCTGGGTCCTTTCAGCAAAATCTTGCTAATGTATGCAATGTTGTCAGCGATTGGAGGCTAATTATGGAATTTTAATAACTGAGTAGTATTCCATTGTGTAAATGAAGCACATTTTCTGTATCCATTCTTCTGTTGTGGGACATCTGGGTTGTTTCTAGTTTCTAGCTATCACAAATAAGGCCACTGTGAACATAGTGGACTGTGGTATGGTGGGGCATCTTTTGGGTAATATTCAAAGGGTGGTATACCTGGGTCTTCAGGTAAATCTATTTCTACTTTGCTGAGGAACCTCCAGATTAACCCTAACCATGGAATTCTCAAAGCTCCACACTGTAATCAGTTTTCTCAGACCCAGCCTTCTGCATATGCTGATCTTTCTTTACCTGCCCGATAACCAATAATAGTTCCTCTATTTCATTAAAGAAAACAATAATAACCATTTAAATATAATTTTGTATTTAACCTTTAGTCTTCATTTTAACAATACTTTTAAGTAACTGTTCTAAGAACTACTGTTGGCTTCAGATAATAAAAATGACTTCAGATACACTACGATTATTTGGCATCTTAGCAGCTTAGGAAAGATCCCATTTAAACTTAAAGGAGGTTATTAGACTAAATGATATTTAACATAAAGAAATCAGAACTGGGCTTTCATTGTGAGATATTGTTAATTAAGATATTAGCAGTGATTTAGTGATAAGAAGTTGAATTACCACAAATAGAAAGTGATAAGACTTTTATAAACTATTATGGATGATATTTTCTGGAAATGTAATATGCTATGGGCATATATTCACACAAATATACATGCTCATACTATTGAACTATAATGAGTAATAGGATTATGATGTATTAAGAGATCAGACTTACAAAACTCCTGAAAGAGCAAAGAACATAAATGAGAAACATCAATAATTATCAGAAGTTTTAACAAAACACAATAAGATCCTTAATAAATATGACATCATTTATTTCAATTAAAAACAAAATTTTTCATACAATATATTCTGAGTATGGTTTTCCCTCCCTCAACTCCTTCTAGATCTTTCCCATCTCCATTCTTTCGATCGAAATCCACAACTTTCTTCTCTTTATCTCATTTGAAAACTACCATGCATCTAAAAAAAAAAGAAGATAAAATAAAAACAAGGAATCAGAAAAAAATAGCCAAAGAAAACACACCATGCAAATAGGCACATACACAAACATGCACACACACATGCACACACACACACACACACCTACACAAAAAATACAGACTTAAACACACACAAATTTGCGTACATAGAAGTCCCAATAAAAATATAAATCAGAAACCATGATATATGTGCAAAAAACTTATAAGGTTTAAGAAAATGCTCAGACAAAGCATTGTGTTGGCCATCTATTGCTGGGTATGGTGCGTACACTTAGTTGTGGTTTATATACCCAGTGAGACTCTATTGGAGAAAACTAGTTTTTCCTTTGTGAGTGGTTATCAATTAACAGCAGCTTTTGCTTTAAGAATGGGGCTGCTGTCGACTTCCTTCTTAGTACTAGAGCACCACCTGGCTTGCCATGGTTTCTGTGAGTTCATATGTGTGTCAGTGTTAGTGTATCTAGAAGGCCTTGTTTTCTTAGAGTTTTCTGTCCCCACTGGCTCTTACAATCCTTTTTTTCTCCCCTTCCACAGAGTTCCCTGAGCCCTAAGGGGAAGAATTTGATAGAGATGATCCTTTAGGACAGAGTATTCTAAGGGTTTTCTGTCTCTGTACATTGTCCACTGGTGGGTCTCTCTATATATTTGTTCACCTCTGTTGCAGGAGGAAGCTCTTGATAGATGGCTGAGCAAGGCCCTGATCTATAAGTATAGCAGAATGTTGTTATAAGTCATTATTGTTAGGTTTCATGAGCAGAACCATGGCAGTACATTATCCCCTAGGCCCATGACCTATCTATTCGCAGATTCTTAGCCACCCAAACAGTGATAGAGCTTACATCTCACACAGTGGCCCTTAAATCCAATATCCAATCAGTTCCCACAACATTTGTGACACTCTTGCACCAGAGTGTATTGCAGATATGCCATAATTGTAGATGTAGGGTTTATAGTTGGGTTAGTGCTTACCTTTCTCCTTTAGTAATGTACCTTCTATTATCATGACCATTACTCAGTCAGGTTGAAGGCAATAGGTATTGTAAGGGTTCATGATTCACGAAAGAAGGATACCCTGGACTCAAATAGTATGCAAACATAAAGAGTGTTTTATGCTATAGAAGTCCAGCATGCTGGGTATACCATCTGCAAAGATTAAGAGACCCCAAAGTGAGCTCACAGGCCTGATCTAGAGCACATTAGGTGACCTCTATATTAATCTTGGCTCTATCTCTAGGGACATTTTGGAACATTGCTGGGAACTGAAGCCTGCTGCTGACCCATTGTCCTTGCCTCAGACCAGATTGCAAGGCAGCTTCTGAGGACTGGACTTGCTTGGAATTGCCCAGTTCTTGGAAACAGAAATTTAGGCCTAGACTTCTGAACTGCCAATTTGAAGGCTGTCATGGAGTCAGCCTAGCCTTCTCAGTAGGAAGCACCAGATGACTTCCCCATGTTCAATGGGTAATGAAGTGTTTGCCTTCATCAATAAAGTCTTGCCATCAGTTTGTAGATTGCAACCAATAACCATGGCAATAGCTTGGGTTGTTTGAGGATTTCCATGAGGCTCCTTTGGCCAACAAATAGACTATGACCCACTTCTGTCACTGGACCACTTAAAGGGTTTTATGGACACCTATTCATTCAAATCTTTTTGAAATATAGACAAACATGAAAGAAATTTAAGTGTAGTCACCAAATAATGGACATCTTTTACCACAAAATAACATCATATTTTTAAAAGGTGAGTCCATTGGAATTTGGCTAGATGATATTTTGACTGTAAGAAATAGAATATTTAGACTATATGATTTAGATTGTGTTAATCTAAGTAAGAAGTTACATACATGATAAAAATTATGATATACTAAAATCAGTAATGAATATATCATCAGTTTTGGAACAACCCTAGAAAGTGTTTTGTTTGTTCTCTTGGATTTTGTTAATCAAAACTATTATCTATGTATATTTTATGCATCTAGAGTAGAGATGTTGTTATTGTCCTGTAATTTATTTGAAATCAGAAAATCATTTTCCATATGTCACATAGTCTCTTGCACACATATGATGTTATCTTTCCATAGCACATGAGTTAAGATGGAATGGCCTGCCCTGGAGCATCTGTGGGTTTCATGAAAGATAAATGTGCTGAATGAGTAGATGGTTTTTCTACAGCATCTGGTTACTTTTCTAGAATTGATCTGTGACTTTTGAAGATCCAAAGACTGATCTAAATATAGGCTATAAGTGTATATACTCTCAATGTATACTATCAATATAAATTATACTATCAGTATATACCATCAGTAAATCCCTATGAAAAACAAGGAAATACAGTCAGGATTTTTTAAGGAGATAGATTTTTCTAAAGAGTTTGTTAATATACACCTTTAAATAATGCACATAGTATAGTAGCATCTGTGAATGTTAAGGACCTCAAATTTTCAAATAAAAACACAAAGTAGCAAGTTGTATAAAAAACATAAGACACAAATTTTTTGTTTACAAGTAATGCACATCACTGGTTATGACAAATGCAGTACAGAGGCAAGCTGAGAAATGTAAGGGAAAAACAGTCCAAGAGATTAAAATCTACTTTTTAAAAAATAGGTGTAGATAAGTTAATATCTGACAAATAACACTTGAAAATAAAATTATCAAAGAAAAGGTTATATTATATTAATCAAAGGAACAACCTATCAAATGAATATAACAATTCTATAAATATACATGCACCAAATATCAGTATACCCAATTGCCTAAAATAAGCACAACCAGATAAATAGGCACAGAGTGACAGTAATGAATTAGTGGTAGGTGACTTGGATGTACCACTCTCACTAATATACAGTTCAACCAGACAGAATAGGTCAGCAAGAAAAGATATGAGCTAAATGATATTATGGATCCATGGGCTTATCAAATATTTTCAGAATATTGCACTCTAACACTGGAGAATACATATTCTATTCAACATTCCATATCTCATCCCATATATACAACATCCCACTAACATACATCACTAACAAATAGCATATTGTAGAATGGAGAGGGAATTTCAATCAATATAAGAAAATATAAATGTTGTGTTCTATTTGATTACAATGTACTAAAACTAGAAATTAATATGAAGAGAATACATGCAAGCTTATGGGGACTTAATAACACAGTATTGAACGGTGATCAGCCATTGAAGTAAATTCTAAGAATTTCTAATTGCCCTCCTGATTGTTTCAATGACACATCACCTTTCAATACTGTGTTAAATCCCCATTAGCTTGTATGTATTCCTGTCTTGTTTAGCTCTAGTTTTGGTACATTGTAATCAAACAGAACACAAAGTTTATAACCGCTGCCAGTGTCCAGGTTGATGTGAATGGCCTGTACAACCATCTGAGGCCATGTTGATGTCTATGGTGCATGCTGCCACAGATGGCCATGCCTGGGTCCATGGACCGACTGCATCTGGGGGTTGTGTTGATATATATGGTTCATGCTACCTCCAAAGGCCATATGGATGTCAATGATTTGTGATTCCTCTTGAAGACATGTTATGGCAGGGACCATACTGGTGTCTATATCATATGTTACCCTGGAAGCCATGTTGATATCCTTGGCCTGTGCTGTGAGTGTTCTCTAATTCGCCCGCGAATAAGGACACCACACACAATAGGGTTCTTCTGCAGCAAGCTTTATGCGTCTTGAGAGGGAGAGCATAAGCTTCACAACCGGAGACCCCAGGCAATCCGAGCCCCTCCCTTTTATAAGAAATTCTCCCTGCCTCGGACGTGGCAAGCCATGATTGGCTCAACACTGATTGCCCCATCCCTGAGGCGGAGCTGCCCGGGGCGGGGATTTCCAGCACAGGATGTTTACGAGTTGTTATTGAGGAAATGACTCAGCACAGGATGTTTACGAGATAGTACTGAGGAAATGACTCAGCACAGGATGTTTACGAGATAGTACTGAGGAAATGACTCAGCACAGGATGTTTACGAGATAGCGGCGCTCCACATCTCCCCCTTTTTTGTCTAATAAAACCAACTGGACACCCAGTATGAGAGGACGGGAACATTGGCCGAATCCTCTTACTCAGAGATGTAAGAACTATGTCCGCAAGCAACAACTAGGCTTGAGTGGGACCCGAAGTTGCTCCGACCTGTCCCTCTGCCATTTTTTCGAGGAGGGGAAGACTAGGGCAGGAAACCCCCACTAGACGGCATATTCCCCAGGTGGGACGGGGGGACCACCTGTGCGATGCATTGCTCTACAATCCTCTAGGGCTGCTGAAGCTCACCCGCTAAAGCGCGGGCAGCCAGCGACCAGTGGTGCAAATCGATTTTGTTTAAGCGCCGCCAACCATACCTGTGCAGATTGCCCCTGCTCCAAGGCAGCAAGCGCCTGGGATATCATGATTTTGTCTCTATTATTTTTCTTATATAATTTGCAAATTAACCATAAGCTAGATACCGATCCGAAGCAAAGGAGAATTCCAAACAAACCCACCCCCACCCATTCCTTAAAATAAGAAACAGCAGAAGAAATCCATGACGAAAAGCCTTCGGTCAAGGAGAGGTCAAGTCTGGTGGAATTGATTTAGACAATGGCCAATCTAAGTTTCTGGAGGGTTTGATCAAAATCAGACGTCCAATTATATAGCAGCTGTTGGGACAAACTCTTAGAAAGATTAGCGGCATATGTGAAATTATAGCATCATGTTTTTTGCCTTGTTCAACCCTTCCTCCGACACGATTTTTTCATTGGACAGGGTTAGGCCCAAATGTTGCATAATGTCTCTCCCCCAAAGGTTTACTGGGAGCGGGAGCACATAAGGTTCGAATTTACCCTTTTGTCCCTCAGGAGCCTTCCAGGTCAAACTCATTGAGCTTATGGCAGGGCATGAATGATATCCCAGACCTTGTAGAGAGTGGGACGATTTTGTAGTGGGCCAAGCTTTTGGCCACCAGTGCGTGGATATAATGCTTTTGTCTGCCCCGGTATCAAGAATACCTTCAAACCTTTTTCCATTTACTTCGAGGCAGAGTTTGGGCCTTTCATTCAGGGATACAACAAGGTAGGCTGAATCAGTTCCTGACGACCCCATCGTTTTGGGACTGGGGCCTGGGGAGCCCTCCCAGAGGGTGTCGGGGAGGAGCAGCAATTGAGCTATCCTATCTCCTGCACTGATGGAAAACACGCCCCTGGGGCTGGAACATAAGACCTGTATTTCGGGGGAGTGTAGATGGTCAACAACCCCAGGATGGACCACTAGGCCCCGTAAGGTGAGTGATCCTCGTCCGAGGATAAGGCCCATGGTCCCAGGGGGCAAAGGTGACATTGGCTCTATAGGTACTGGTTGGATACTCATTTGGGGCATTAGTAGGAGGTCGGAGGCGGCACGCAGGTCCACCCTTGTGGGTCTTCCTGGGTCGCTTCTTCCGCCCTCCCGGATGTTCTGACAAACCGGTTCCCATATCTTTGAGGGCCCTGGGACCGTGGGCCCAGTGACCCGTTTTTTGACACATTGGGAGCAGGAACATTTAATGGAGGCAAAAGCCTTCCCTGTATATCTCGCACTGAGCGACATTGATCTGCTCTGTGGTACCCTTTACCACACCTCGTGCAGAGGGTCAAGACCCCCCCTTTCTTGTCTGGGGCTTTGCAATCTCTTTTGAAATGTCCAGGCTTACCACAATTAAAACAGGTCCGTTCACCGGTCTTCTTTTGTGGAGGATGCTTTTGTGCTAACATGATGGCGGCCGCGAGGCCAGTATTGCTAAGTGGACCTCCAAGCTCTCTACACACTCTTAGCCATTCTTGCAACCCTTTTGATTTTCTAGGAGCAATGGCATTCCTGCATTCCTGGGTGGCTTGTTCAAAAATCAGTTGCTCAATAAAGGGTCCTATCCCTCTGGGTCCCCAAAGATTTTTCCTGCCGCCTCCACCATGCGTGCGACGAAGTCGGCAAAGGGCTCCTGGGGCCCTTGAACAATTTTTGTAAGCTGATTGGTGGTTTCTCCCTTGTGATTAAGTGACTTCCAGGCCCGTATGGCTGTGCTGGAAATCTGGGCGTACGCCCCCCAATGGTAATTAATTTGATCTGCGGCCCACGGGCCTTGGCCTGTTAAAAGGTCAAATGTCCAATCCCGCTGCTCTTGCGTAAGGGCTATTGCGTTGGCCCTGGCCTGGGACTGGGCTGCCTCATGCCACAAGGCTTTCCATTCTATGTATTGTCCCATGGTAGGCAAGGCGGCCTTAACCACCATTTGCCAATCACTAGGTGTCATGGCAGTTTGTGCCATTCTTTCAAGAATCATAATAGTAAAATTAGCATTGGGACCATATTTTCTTACTGATTCTGCAAGATCTTTTATCTGACTATAGTCTACAGGAGCGTAGATTCTCCCCCCTTCCTGTTCATAAACAGGAAACGCTAAGTGTAGCTTGCGGAGGATCCTTTGGGGAAAAAAGGAAGTTGTGGATGACCGGGCCTCATAAGGTGGGGGAGTGGAGGGAATGGCGGCAGCCAACAATCTCCTATCCTTAGAGAAGACACCGGACGCGGGCTTACTTGACTCAGGTCGCCCGCCTTCATCTGGGTGATACCTTTCTCCTTTATATCTAACTGCTTCTTCTTCTAACTCGCCCTCTTCCTCCGAGGTCAGCTTACTATCCTCGGTTTCAGAAGAATCCGAGGTATCTCTTAGGTGGAGGGCAGCCAGTTCTCGGGTCGGATATAACCCGGGCCTGCTGCTCCCCTTCTCTCCCTTTCTATTTCTCCCGGGAGGTCCTTTTTCACTTCCCTTTTTTGCCTTTTTTACGGTTTTTGTGCGCACACCCATCCTCTCACTACGCTCGGATTCTGACATACCTTCCTGCATAGCTTCTAAAACCTTTTGCCCTTTCTTTCGGGCTAGGAACCATACAACCAAAGCCACGAAGACGATAATTAAAGCCTCGGGCAATCCCTCCCACGGCCCAGTTAGTTGAAGGGAGTGCGAAAGGGTCAGGTAAAATTCAGGCATACCTTTCTGAGACGTAGTTCCTGCAGTTCTGGACCCTCCCCGTCACCGAGGGATCTCCGACAGTGCTCACGATGTTCTTTGTTTTCCCGGGTTTTCGGCACCAGATGTGAGTGTTCTCTAATTCGCCCGCGAATAAGGACACCACACACAATAGGGTTCTTCTGCAGCAAGCTTTATGCGTCTTGAGAGGGAGAGCATAAGCTTCACAACCGGAGACCCCAGGCAATCCGAGCCCCTCCCTTTTATAAGAAATTCTCCCTGCCTCGGACGTGGCAAGCCATGATTGGCTCAACACTGATTGCCCCATCCCTGAGGCGGAGCTGCCCGGGGCGGGGATTTCCAGCACAGGATGTTTACGAGTTGTTATTGAGGAAATGACTCAGCACAGGATGTTTACGAGATAGTACTGAGGAAATGACTCAGCACAGGATGTTTACGAGATAGTACTGAGGAAATGACTCAGCACAGGATGTTTATGAGATAGCGGCGCTCCACACTGTGCTGCTGCTGAGTGCTATAATGATGTCTATGGCCCTTGTTGCAACAGAGGGCAGTGCTGATGTCCATGACCTTTACTATAACCGGAGACCATGCAGAGGTTATTAATAAACATGGAGGCCAGAGACCATGTGGATATCTGTGGTTTGTGCTGTTGCCAGAAACTATGTGGAAGTTTATTATCAGTGCTTCCACTGATGGTAAAGAGCAAGAAAACTACTTTTGCAGTGATATCTATGAAGGAAGACTCACAGTTGAGAAAGAGGGACACAGAAGGTTTCTGTGAAAACCCCTATTCCTCCCAAAAGTAACAGCCTAGACAAAAAGCCATCAAAGATAACTCTTAAAAATTGATAAAGATACTAAAGTGTAGCTCTCCACAACTGATCTCTTCTGGCAGGTGTACAAGTGGGCAAGGAGTCAGTTTTCTTTCAGGGGCTAGAGACTGGTAGTTGGAGCATGGACCAGTAAGTATATAGGCAACACAAATTGGACTTGTTCTCTTCTTCTTCCTCCTTCTCCTCCTCTTCTTCTTTCTTGGAGGAGTAGATCACAGAGGCTGGGTAGAGGTGAGAGAACTGGGAAGTAAATGTGAGCTGGGAACATAATATAAAATTATCAAATAATCAGTAATCAGTAAAAATATTTTGATGGAAAATTCATAGAATTAAATAATTACAAAATATCAGAGTCTATGGTTGTGATATAATTAGGCCTAGAAGGAAGTTTATTACCACAAATGCTTACACTAAAAAAAAAAAAATAGAGAGGTTTTAAGCAAAAATTCAATTATACACCCAGAGTCATTAAAAAAAAAAAGAACAAGGACAAAACAAACACAAGATCAGTAGATGGAAAGTAAAACCACAGCAGAACATAATCAAACCGAAATTAAGTTACCATCAATGAACCAGAGTAACTTCTAAGAAGAAATAAAATTGTCAAACCCTTAAAAGAGAAAGAAGTTCAAGTGCCTCCAAGATTCAGAAAATAATTAAGGTACAATGTAAAAATACATTGTAAAAATTGAAGAAACAGATAAATGTCTACAAATACATGGCATAACTTTGTTGTATATGTGCTCACATGCATATGTATGGCTGCATAATGTGTGTGTGTGTGTGTGTGTGAAAGCCAGAGGTTGAAACATGCTTTTTTTCTTTCATGCTTTCCATTTTATTTCTCTAGACAGACCTCTTTTGAAGCTAGAGCTCATTGTTTTAGTAAGACTAATTTGCCTGCAGACCCCAGGTAACATTCTGTTTCTGCCTTTCCATCACTGGGATTAGAGGTGTGTGTAGACAACCATGGTGAGCTTTTTATGTGGGCTCTGGGCATCTAAACTCATGGTTACACAGTAAACATGTTACTGACTAAGCCATCCTCCTTGTCCTCTTGATATGGTATGTTGTTGTAGAAATAATAATATCATTGAATATTCCCATTATTTTTATTTTTTATTTAAGGATTAAGATGACTAAAATGTTATCAATAATTAATTAACCAAAACATCTCTCATTATAAAATACTAAAATTTCAAGCAATAACTATTTTACAATGTGAATTTAGAGCCGTCTTTTATGGAAATATGAAATCTGCTTTTATATTTTGTAAATATATACGTGTGTATATATGTATATATTATATACACATAAATAATTATTATAGAATATTTCATATGAGAAAGGTATTATGAAATAAAACTTGGTCTACCTACTGCTTCTTTTCAACTAGTAACAGTCTTTTTCAGTTGTTTCTGATTGTCTTAGATAGCCTTATAATAGGTATTACTACAAACTCTGTTTACTATTTGAAGAAAGACTTCTATTCTCCCATAATGAGGACTATCAATCCATTGCTACCTGAGGCAGGCTTCTGGTCTAAGATCTGCCCTGGGCTACACACTCGAACTGTTGGACTAAACAACATTGTTCATCCCTCAGGAGAAATAGAGAGTGAAGCCAAGCTGTCAATGTGACCATTTTCTCCCCAAAGAACAGAATCTGAGAGAGGGACATAACTGTACTAGAAAGGTACAATGGTAGTTCTTCAACATTTTTCTTGTTTTGTGACCTACTTGTATATTGTCAGATAAAAATAATTTGTTTTTTTCCTGAAGCTTCTATGTCAGCTTTTGGGTGAGTTCAGATGATTTTGTGCTGTACAGAGCCTCTTGGAGTGTTTTCTGAGAGCAACACATTTACGATCACATTTCCCAGGAGCTGTACTGTGAAGCAGTATCTAGCTTAATGTCCTTCTCTCAGCTGCCCACCAACTTTCCATCTTTCGTATCAGCTAAATCACTGTGGACATTGCTATATCCAGGCATAAGACTAAACAACATAAATGCGGAACCTTCTGCAATGTCAGTTACTGAGTGGTGGATGACAGCCTTTAATGGCAAAAAGCAAGACTCCCCTGCCTAAAAAACTACTTCCCTCACATTCTACATCAGATGAGGCTTCTATATATGGATAGAGGATAAGGAAATATCTGGATATGGAATCTGATATACAAGAAATATGACAATGATCTCTCAAATTTCCATGAGTGCAATGATTATTTTAGTACAGTTCCCCCTCTGCTGTCAGAACCAAACATAATACTTGTTCTATACACACACACATTTTGTTAGGGTTAAATCTTGGTAGAGATAGAATGCTCATTTTTTTCTATAATATCATCATTTATTCTGCACATTTGTGGCAACTAAAAATTATTACGACCAGAGTTGCAAAGCAAATTGAGAATTGTAATTGGGAGAAAACACAGAACTGAACTGTTTTACATCTGGTATGCCCTGGCCCTAGTAGTTTTCAGCTATTGTCTGACATATCCATGTGTCATAAAACCACTGGTTACTATACTAGAAAACCATTTCAGTTTAAATGTATAATGAAAATAATAGGTAATCTTGGAAAAATTGAGAAATAGAGAAAAATCATAGCTATATTCTTAAAGATTTCAGTTGAGGTATTTCAGGAAATGCATTTTGTCCTTAGGTGACCATGTTTTGTGTCCCTACTCAATAGGCATGCATTGTTGGATAACATGTATTCCTATCATACTTTACTTTCTAGTACTCTGGCTTCTCTTGAATGTAGCTCTTTGAAGTAGTTTGCTTTTTCTTAATTTTCCATCCCTATTGGCATTTGACTTAATTTTCCATTGGATATTTAAGTGATTAATAAAGCCTTTTCACAGTCTAAGTATTATGCAGAAACTAATATATAAGTGAGTACATATAAAACTACCACCATAACTTTCAAGGAGGTCAAGAATGAAAATTACTACTTACTGGGGCAGACAAGAGCAAAATCCAGAGTTTTAGGTCAGCATGGGTAGCATAGAAAGATCCAGAGAAAGTAGACAGTGCAGGAGGGAGCACACTGACATTCAATGATAAAGTCTTGAAGGTTACAACCCATTATTATGAACCATCAGAATTTCACTAAGTCATTTCAACAGAGCTCTTTAGTGGCTTCCAAAACATGGAAGCAAGTCTCTTAAAAAAAGAAACCACTAGGCAGACAGAGAATAGGCTCATTGTTTAAGAGCACTGACTGCTCTTCCAGAGGTCCTGAGCTCAGTTCCCAGGAATCATATGGTGACTCACAACCATCTGTAATGGGATCCAATGCTCTCTTCTGGTGTGTCTGAAGACATACATTGTACTCATATACATGAAATAAATAAAATCCCTTTTTAAGAAAAAGGAAAGAAAACAAAACATTATATGGAATTCCAATGGGGAAAAAAAAAAAACCAGATCAGTGATCAACCTCCCAAGTAGCTGGGATTATGGATGTCGTCACCATGGCCAGCAAGAATTATAGTTTTATGTGTATGATGAATACATTGATTTGAAGTTAGTTTTGACTGAAATCCTTTCCCCAGTGTCTAGTTCTCTAAAGCAGGAATGTCTATGGGAGAGTTTTCTATGCTTTTGGCAAACAGCAGTTTCTCAGCCCCAGAAGCACTGACAGGGAAGAACAGATGAGACTCGTCACCTCCCATTCCTTTGAGCATCTTTAATGTTTCTTAGGAGAAGTGTATCGTTTTCTTCACTGAGAAAGGCACTGATAAGTTATCCATGCTCTAGTAAATAAACTCTCACCCACACTCACTTGAGAAACTCAAATCAAACTCCATGTGCCATGTACACACAAAGCATCCAAGTAGAATGGAGACTTGTAAAGGAGAAGGTATTACAAGGAGAGGGAGGAGGAGATGGTTTTACCAGGAGAAGAAAGTGATTGAGCAAGGAGAATAGGAAATGAAAATGATTGACATTCATTGTGTACATGTATGAAACTGTCCAACACTTATTTTTTTATATTTTTATTGGTTTGTTTTTATTTACATTTCAAATGTTATTTCCCCTTCCAAGTTTCCCCTCACAACACCCCCCCATCCCATCCCCCACCCCCTGCCTCTGTGAGGGTGCTCTCGCAACCCCCCAGTCCCCCGACTCCTGCCTCAGTGCCCTAGCCTTTCCCTATCCTGGGTCATTGAGCCTCCATAGACCCAAGGGCCTCTTCTCCCATTGTTGCCAGGAAAGGCTATCCTCTGCTACATATCCAGCTGGAGCCATGGGTCTCTCCCATATGTACTCTGTTTGTGGAGAATGAGATACAAAGTGCATGCCTGCAGAACTTGCATTTTATTGGTTGATGAAGTTAAAAATCTAATGTGTCCTACATATCTAGTAGACACCATGATCCAAACTGCTGGATCAATAAAAATAAAATGTGACATTTGCTCCTTCTTCTGTGCAAAGAGGTTAGATGTTTGCTTTGAAATAAAGTGTATTTCTTTTGTATTATGAACAAGGAAGAGCCCCTTGTCTTCAAAGGTGTTTTATTTGCATAAAGGTCAAGCAGGAATTAACTATATCTAACTTGTTCCTTCGACTTCTAAATTCATAGAGGAAAAGGAAGAAACCAAATACCAAAAGACATTTTGTACAAGTTTCACTTCAACAAAACCAAACGCACAAGTATTCCAATAATAGAAATGGCTTCTCATTACCCAATGCCTTTGTTTCCTCTATGAACTGCCATAGCTGTTCCCTGAGAATCTGCCAGCCACACCTTCTGAGGAAGCAGGTAGGCAACGTTTGCTCTCCGTCCTCTCCTTCAAACCCACTCCTCCATTCTCACCTCATCTCTGATGCATAATCTTCTGTAGCCTTTCCATACTTTCTGCTTCCATTCTCTAGAAATTAGGCAGATCTTGGTGGAACATGCTGCTTTCTTCCCTCTTGAGGACCCCACATATCCTCCTCCTTGCCTATCCCCATTCCTAACTGTCAGCCTCCAATACCTAGAAACATGTTCTACCAGTGGCCACCCCTGCCAGAGACTCAGAAGCACTCCTTACCAGGAAACTCACAGCCACCACATTCTCATAAGAACCAGAGAGAAGAACAGAAACTAAGTAGCAGAGGCCCTACCTAACAAAGATAAGACCAGATATCCACACCTAGAATTGCAGTTATCCTAATTCCAGATGCTTAGAAACCAGCACAAAAACAGAATCAATAACAGCCAGGAAAGCATGTCTCCACTAGAGTCCAGCAAGCTTATTGCACTAGCCACTGAGCAAGGCACAAGATAAGGACTTCAAAATAACCTTTAGAAATATATTAGAGGTCTTTAAGGAAAGTATGAATAAATTCACTAATGAAATGGAAACACAAACAGTGGAATGAAATAAAGAACAGAGTTCAAGACATGAAAGTGGAAATAGAATCAATGAAGAAAACACAAGGTGAAGTAAAACAGGAAATGAAAAATTTAGGAACTGAAAAAGGAACTTCATAGGTATGTCTCACTAACAGACTAGAAGAAATGGAAGAGAGAATCTTCGGCATTGAACACAAGATAGAAAATTGGGTACCTTTAGTCAATGAAAAAATTAAACGTAAAACCCTGGCCTCCAATAGAAGCACAGATGAAGGACGTCCACAGTCTCTGGGCGCTGCATGGACTGAAAGCATCAGCACTACCTGCTGCAGCAGCACAGACTGACTGTGGACACCAGCAAGTCCCCAGCTGTAGTGCAGATCATGGATACCACCATGACTTCTGGGCGACAGCATGAACCTTGAAGGGCTTCAAAGAATCTCAATCCAGTAAATGAACCATTCTCTCTCCAGGCATCCTCTTGTTGCCCAGAGTCAGGGTGATAGTGGGACTGGGCAGCATGCTTAGGGTCAGAGCCTGAACAAGGTCCAGGCTGTGCACACCACCCTGTCAGCCCTACGTTGCAACAACACACTCTCCTTTCCACCTCAGCCCTCTCCCACACCTGTCACTGCCATTGCATCTCAAGTTTTGCATCTCTGTACTATGCCTTACCTCCTCCCACTCCTCTATCTGTCTTACTTCTCCATCATATATTTGTTCATTGAAGTTGAAGTCACACTGGAAACTGCAGTGTATCATACAGTATCTTCTTTTTCTGCCTCAAAAGTTTTACATGCAAATAATCATTTCACCTAAAAGTTGGTCTGGTTTGACTTTCTAGAGCACTGTGTACACTGGACCATCACTGACACTCATCTCAGATACTGTGCTACTGCTGCCCAGGGTCAGGGTGACCTTGTTCTAAGCAGAGTCCAAGGGTCAGATCCACGAGAGCTCCACGCCACCACACATTTCCCTGCCTGTGGTGCAGCTATCCCAAGGCTCCCTGAGCACTATTGTGCCTGCAGCCTATTGGTGGTGCCATAGCCCCACATTCTCCTCCTCCCATCAAGGCGAGTCATAGAGACTGCAGCTGCAGTGGCAGCTCACTGCTGCCTGGCCAGCCAGCAAAGAGCTGTCTCTATTCAGTAATGACATGTTCCTAAGGAGCTCCAGGCTGAGGTATACCTCCCTGTCTTAGGTGCCACAACCTTTGCACTTGAAGCCTGTGGGAAACACCTCAGCCTCTTTCTCCCCTTCTTCCAGTAGGGTGAGCAGCAGCAGGGGCTCTGTGCTGTGGGCCAGCATCAAGGAATGACTTGTTCTTTGACCCTGACACCACATTCTTCCATAGCTCTCCCATATCATTCCCTCACTTCTCTAGTTCCACCATTCCCTGCCATACCCACACTGTTTGGGCTCTGATGCACCATCCTTTCTTCCAGTCCTATGAGACCACTTTTTAAAAGCATCTTTCCAGCACACCTGACTTTTTTAGTTGTTCTGGGTATACTGAAGGCTCTGCAGACTCCATCTCACAGCAGGGCAGTACCCCAGCTTGGACTTGGGTTCTGACACTGTTGCTTTTCCATGCTGTGTGCAGGGCTGACAGCAAAGACAGGATGGGACACTGGCCCCTGCAGTGTCTGCTGGGGCCATCAACTATGGCCTAGTGCAGGATAGCCTAAGCCAGGGGATGCAGGGAGGACTTACTTTCATCTCTGCCTCTATGCAGCCCCAGGAGCTGTGTGTACCTCCACCTTCATGGCTCTGCTTCCCTCACAAATCACCCTTTGATACTAAATGTTCCATGTCTGTTTATCATCCTGGACAAAACTCTACTCCAAACTGATCATGGCCCTTAATGTAGGTCAGATATGCAAAATCTGATAGAAGAAAACGTGGAAAATAGTCTTTAACTAATTGGCACAGATAAGGACTTTCTGAAAATAGTACCAATAGCCTAGACACTAAGAGCAACAGTTAACAATCCTCATGCAATGGAAAAGCTTCTGTATATCAAAGAATATCATCATTCTGAGAAAGTGGCTGGCTAGAAAATGGGAAACGTTTTTTTAAACTACATATCTGATAGAGAGCTAATATCCAAAATATATAAAGAAGTAACAATAACAACAATAGCAACAGCAACAGCAACAGCAATAGCAACAACAACAACAACAACAACAACAACAAAAACCCAGACATCAAGAAAACAAATAACCCAGTTACAAATTGGGTACAAATTTAAACAGAATTTGCAGAAGAGGAAACACAAATAGCTAAGAATCACCTAAATGTTCATCATTTTTAGTCATCAGGAAAATGCAAATAAAAAATAGGATTTCATTTTACATCAGTTAAAATGGTCAAGGTCAATAAAATAAATATTGCTCTTGCTGGTAAAGATGCAGCATGAGGGGAACACTCCTTCGTTGCTGATGGGAGTACAGACTTGTACAGATACTATGGAACTCAGTATAGCAGTTTCTCAGGCCACTGGGGATCAGATCTACCTGAAGAGTTTCAGCTCTACCACCCAGATTCATCTCTACCACCCAAAGGACCCTACCCCCTCCCACCTTTGCTCACTCATTTTCATTTAAGCTCTATTCACTAATGACAGAAACTGGAAACTAAATAGATATTCACCAACAGATTAATGACTAAGGAGAATGTGGTATATTTATACAATGGGATATTACTTAGATATTAAAAAATACACTTTGCAGTTAAGTGAATGGAGCTAGGAAAAGAAACTGTCCTTAGTGATATAACCCAGATCCAGAAAGAAAAATATGGTAGGTATTATATGTGGATGTTTGCTGTTAAGTCATTGATAAGCAGGGTATCATTCATGTAACCACAGTGATTAGATATAGAGTAAGGGGCTACTTGGAAGGGATGGATCTCCCTACGCAGGGTGAAATGGAAGTTTCTGGTTGTGTCATGTGATACAGACTCAAGTCTTGTTTTACATATATAACTATGACTTCTGGTTTTATGTTTTTATGGGATTTCTGTATGTGTGAACATGTGTGTCTCTGCATTTACATGTGTTTCTTTTGACTTTTCTTTGACTATTTTTCTTCTGTTGTGTTTTTTTTTTTGCCTATTCAGATTTGTTTGTTTTAATCTATCTTATTTTATTTCAGTATTAAATCATAAGCACTTCTTGTTTTTAAATGAAACTCAGAAAGGGTGTGCATCTGGAAGGGAGGAGCGATGGGGGGTACAGAGGTTAAAGAAATGGAGTAAGGAAACCATAAAAAATATGTCATATGAAAAATCAATTTTTAATAAAAATAATGACAATGAAAGCAGTGGACATTGAAGGATGGTTATAGATGCCCAAACACTCCCTTCCTACTATATCCATTTCATTTCTGAGGTCAAGATTCAAGTTACACCACAGTTCAGACAAGTCCTCATGAGCAATGTTCACTGTTAACCTATTCTGGAAGCAGAGGAGCTCCTTTGACAAGCTTCCAGAGAGTGGTAACAAGACCTCCTAGATGGCCACGTTGCTAGGTAACAGCATGTTTCTTTGGTCACGGTGAATCCATGGAAGAATTCTGTCCCCAAAGTAGCAGCAGATTCTTGGTGGACAGTTCTCATATTCTTGAAAATGTGTGATAGATCATCTACAGGAAAATAGCTTTTATGAAGCAAGAAGGACTTTTATTTTCACCTCCCAGACATGTTCAAAAGGTAGGAAAAAAAGGAATTTAAAGTAACCTTTCTTATTATTTGAGAGTGATCACAAACGTCCAGCAAGTATAGATCATGTTTCCAGACTATATTGCAATTAATGTTGTAATGTCCTGACCTGGTGACTGGTGAAGGTTGCTGCTTCTAGAGTCAAGCAAACTCAGCATCATCAGTTCAATACTTGCAACTAGCTGTAAACTCAAATGCAGTCCTAATCATTACCTTATCAAATGAAGTGTGCTGTTTTTAGTAACTATGTCTGCAGATACTCTTTAAGATGTAGGGGCAAACTTCAAGAGGATAAATGGTACAGCTAAAATGGAGTATCTATTAACCTTAACTAGGTAGGTGCAAATAAATCTATTTACTGTTGAAAGACAACTAAAGATGAGCTAAGGACAAAGGCTGTTCCTTCATTCATCATTCCACATTACATCACTGACTCCTAAGTGTTTCACAGATCTTGCAGGTAATTCTAAAATGTGCATTTTGGCAAACTGTAGGGTTTTTTCAAGTTTTTAAAAATTGTATATTGCTATATAACTTGGTTCTCATCTTTTAAAGCATGAGACTCACACTTTCTGCCTTCAATATTATGTATCGTACAACTTCCTAAGGTATAGGAATTAGTTGTGGCTTCCAGGTACTGCCAGTAGTTCAGAGAAAAGTTCTTAGGTAGGGAGCTGATGAGATGACAGAATGCTCTCTTTCCGAAAGTCAACTGTGCACACCTCAAGAAGTATCATAATAGGATAAATAAGTGCCTGATCATTTAGAGACTTGACAGGGAAAAGTAATCATCTTCAAATGGGTAGAGATTCTGTACCGTATTATGGACTTCATTTTTACCTGCCCCCGATGGAGGTAAGTTTTGAGCTCTCTGTAAGCTGACATTTACTATGAGCAATGTTATTTTTTAATGTGTCTTCATGAAACAATATTTAAAGACAATGTAAAAAAAAAGTTACACCGAGATACAATTTATCTTCCATTACTGAATATTTGAAGGACAAAAGGAGGAAGAAATGTGAAAAGGGAGGCAGGGACAGGGATCCAAAGGAATGGAGGGGGCAAGATGAGAAAAGGACAGATAGAGGAGATCTGAGAATGGGAGGGAAGTGAAGAAGGAACATATTCAGTTTTCTTAGCTTTGATACTTTTCCAGTCACCTTGTCTGCACACTGTTATCCATAATTCTTTCCCAAAGGAGTCCCCTTCATTTGGGGTTACACGGTTTTATCTTTTATCAGAGGACTGATACCTATCACCTGTCTGTCAGTATTACTCTTCTCCGGAACCTGGTTACATTTCCAAAATTGTAACGATCTATAGGAAGGACAGGGTGGAAACCCAAGCAGGACTCGTGTCCTAGGACAACAAAGGTCACCAGTTTCTAAATATGACTTTTAGAGAGGATATGGAAGTATTTCTATCTTCCTTGACCTAAGTACTTGAGCCCATCTTTTGCTTTAATAACTATCAGTGAATGTTCTAGTGACTTCTGCAATTTAAAAGCTTTTTCTTTATAGAGAAGGTTCTTCTTTGTTTTCTTGTTTTTATTGCATATAGATTTGGGAGGCACTGATGTTTATTAAGCTAGGCATAGAGATGTGGCAATGGGAGCATATAAAATTTATAACAATAAAAAAATGTTCTCATAAAATTAAAATCCAGCTCAGCTGTTAATATATGTAGCAAAAATAAACAGGATAAAATTTAACTCAGACTAAAGCATAGGAAATAAACAAATATAGTTGTACAGTTTTTCACAATGAAATATTCTTTCATCATCGCTTCTCAGCCTTTTGGCTAAGATCATGTGTAAATATTATCTCATAACAATATAAACAATCTCAGGCTTGCCTGTTGTGATCCTAGGCTTTGGGTTAATGGAAAGAATTTAGAATCTCTCTAAAAGTCAGTTTTCTAGAAGAGTTGGTTAATAAAGTATTATATGCTCAATTTATGGATTTAGTCCTAAGAATTTAATAGAGAATTATTTGAGAGTACTAGTAAATTCTGAATTTAAACCTGGTACATTTCATTTGCCACTTGAGAAATTAACCATTCTTAAATATCAGATTAAGAATTCTGCCAATTTTTCATTATCATCTCTAGCTTGCTGATAGCACAAACACTGCCAGTGTACAAGCAAACAAAATATAGTCCCAGAAAGAATTGAAATACTAGGTTAAAAATAAAAAGAACAGTGGGAGGAGGAGCAGGGCAGGATTGTGTGAGGGAGTGACCCGGAGGCGGGCAATGAGTGGGATGTAAAGTGAATAAGTCAAAAAAGTAAATTAAATTAAAATTTAAAATATCTGAAACACATTGTATCCCAATGTGATGCTCCATTTTGAAAGCATTTGTGTCATGCCTCATATTGCCTGGTAGAAATGAAAATTTCATTGGATTTCAGAGCTCAACATTCTCTCTCTCTCTCTCTCTCTCTCTCTGTATGTATGTGTGTGTCTGTCTGTCTCTCAATATGTGTGTGTGTGTTAAAAACATATAATATATAAGATTTAAATATATATATAGCATATTTTAATATTTATATTCAAGGATGAAGGAGGAGCATTCCTTGAGAAGAGTGCCATTTGTTAACTGTAAAATGAACTGAACTTTCGTTCCCCCTCCAGGAATAGAAAACCGTCATGGGAAATCCATTAATAGAAATGTAAGTCTTAGAAACTGAGTAGTACTGAGTGCTATTTTGTTCATGCTGGGTGTCATAGAGAAGCCCCTGGCCTTGATGTGGGCCTAGTGTCTCTTCTTCCGACCAAGAAGCACAGCTCACCCTGGGAAGTAGGTTACCCGCTACTTCCTCCTTAGGTTACCTTACAAGTCATGTATCTGCCGACTACACATTTTAATTAAGTGGCTCTCACTGCTGCAGACATGTTATGAGGCCCATAAATTCATGACTGTAAAGGACACCATGGTCTTCTGATGGAAGGTGCTTGGGAACTGATAAGTTTGTATTGTTATTTTTCATCCTGCCTTCTCAGCTCACCTGATGACTTCTCGTTAGTCATTCTACATGTTTAAAAACTAGAATAGATGGCCACTTCAGACAATGCCACCTATTTTTAAATACACCATAAATCAAGCCTGATGGATGCTATGTGGTTGCAGCCATGGAACCCTCTCTAGGACAGCTTTATATCATTGCATTAATAATATTAATTCTTCTGTTACAAGAGTTTAGATTTGTAATTTATGATAGCTGTTTGTTCATGGCTGGAAGAAAGATTAAAAATGAGCAAACCAATATACCAGGTAAATCACATGTGTCTGGTTTATTTCGAAGTGAGGGGATGAGGAAAGAGTTTTATAGGCAGAATGCTGCTGTCTACAATGCTCCATGTTTGAAAGTTTAACTAGTGTTTAAGGTGAATGAGACCTGTTCAGATTTGCAAGTTCTATTCAGTAATGCAATTATTTGTACATGGACAAGTGGGACACTCACTATAAGACAAATCCATGGTAATAATTTTCTTTATCAAGTGTACTCTAATAATGGCAAAGCCTTATAATTCCTTAAAGAAGTGTAATACTTATCTGATACTTGCATTTCATTTTAATCCTAGTGGTTAACTCATGAACACTTATTAAGGGGGCTTAGGAAAAACTAATTGTTTTGTATTAGTTATATCACTGTTGCTGTGATAAATTAACATGGCCAATCAATTTATAGAAGAAAGAGTTTATATGGCCTTATGGTACCCAAGGGAGAAGAGTTCATTGTGGGACAGAGATGGCAGCACGTAGGCATGGTAAATGGGGAAAGAAGTTTAAGGATCATGTGCTCAACTTCAAGCAGGAATCAGAGACTACGTAATTTTACCTCCTACCCCTGGTGACAAAATCTCTTCATCAAGGCTGCACCAACTATGTCTCCCCAAACAGTGTCAGAAGCTGGGCATGGAGTGTTTAAATGCCTGAACCTATGGGAGACATTTATCATTCAAATCATCCCACACTCTGCACGTCAACTGTGTCATCTACAAGACCAAAATCAAAATGTTTTATATTTTATTAGAAACATAGAAATGATGAAAGCATGAATCCATCCAAAATTTTTAATAGAGTGCCTTAGCAAGTAGTAGGTATTCATTAATATTGTCTCTAACATTATGTTTGTTAGTAGTATGAGCCAGCAAGATGGCTCAGTAAACAAAAATACTTGCCTGCAAGGCCGAGAATTAGAATTCAGTCCCTGGAACCCACATGGTAGAAAGTGAGAGCTGAATTCTTTGGGTTTTCTTCCTATCATCTCATATTCTGTAACACACACACATACACACACACACACACACACACACACACACACAGAGAGAGAGAGAGAGAGAGAGAGAGAGAGAGAGAGAGAGAGAGAGAGAGAGAGAGAGAGAGAGAGGTATGCAAAAATGAAAAAAGTTATTATGTGAGTAATAAGAGCTAGAACAGTCCATAACCAGCACAGCATACCCTTTCCATCCAGAATCATCTGCTTTAGCTTCTGAATGCTGAAGCTAAGAAGTGATGGAAGTAGCTGCTGAGTGCCTTGTCTGAGTCACAGCAGTCACCACCCCTCAGATGCCTCGGACTCACTTGTTCTGTACTGTTGCCCTCAACATTGTGCACGTTAAGACTGCCCTGGAGAGAGCAGTAACACCAGGTAGTTACATAACCTAGATGATTTGTTCGCTTTTTCTTCTCTCAAAGGCTAAGAACCTGTCTGTTTTATTGCTATTTCTCAATAAAACCACAGCCAAGAAAAAAACAGAATGTAAAGAAAATTCCTCCTGACATTTGGATGGAAGTAAAATCATGGATGATTTTCAGAGTTCTAGAGGCTTTATTATAATGTTGTCCCAGGGCATAGCTCTAGTCACTGCTTACAGCCATGCTGCCTAGGACTGACAGAAGAATGTAAGGGCAGAAATGCAGAGATGTCACACTTAATATGTCAAAGTAGTTACCTACTACCCTAATCTTTTTATGTCCCTTTCAGCAGCAAGAAGGGGTTGAGAGAGAGAAGTTGGGTGACGAGGCATATCAGGCAGAAAGGGTTGGAAGAGAGAAGGAGGGTATTGGATACTTATCCACTATTATTGCCAATGAAGCATAGCCTGCTTAGGTTAATAAATGATTCATTGTTATTAGAATAATGGCACAAAGGAGTTCTACTTTAAACCACAGAAATATGCACCTAAGGATGTGGCTCAGAGGTAAAGCATGGGCTTCACAATGACAATGTCCTGGCTTCAATTCCAGCACAACAAATAAAACAATGAACCAGAAAATATTAACCCAAGGTTGGGTGATAGGACATCTTTCACTTGATTCTACACTTCTTTCACATTGCACCCCCTGTCCCCAGCATACAACACAGATACACAGACACACACACAGAGACACATAGACACACACACACACACACACACACACACACACACACACACACACCAGAGAAAACCAAGTTTTCTACTCTCTGCTCTGTACATCAAGGAACTTATACACCTAAAAGGTCATGTATGAGACCCAAGAGAGAAATGTCTGTCTTGTGGCACCTCACAAATTTGGGCCATAAATGTTCCCTGAGTTTTACCATTAAAATTGGTGGCAACCAAACTTAAAAGGGAAGCTCTGTAAATAACTCTGTCCATTTTGAAATCTGCCCAGTCATTCCACTGAATTCCCTGGCTTCTTCCACTTAAGTTAACTCAGTCTCACATTTTCTGAACATAGAGTTGAGAACATTAGCTACCATTTACCTGTTGTTTACTAGCATTCTGATTTCATTTATACTTGTGGACTTTTTTTTAAATTGAATTAAAAAGTCAAACCTGCATCCACTGTTAATCCCTGAGGGTATTATTTTATTTTTGTTCTGTTGTTTTCATTATGATTATTAGCTAAAAGTGTGTTTATAGACATCAGGACCTGGTTATATTCGTATTTATGAAGGTCATAGACTGTAGTGTTGTTCTTCAAATGCCTGTAAAATTGTTTCCAAAACAAAGTAATCTGGGAGAACATCTAGAACAGGATAGAAACTGTTATACTGGGTGAGGAACAAGGACACACTTCCTGACTTTAAAAAAATATATATTTAGGAGAGCATGCCCATGGAAACAGCAACAGATTCTCAGAACCTGAAATATGACCTGCTGGGAGAGGAGATAGCTTAGAATCAGAGGGTTAGCTTCTGAACAAAAATAATGTTTATTTTAAAATTATTGATTCTTAAATTATGTCTAGCATCAATCACAGAAAGAGAAACCTATAATGATTGCTGATAGAAGTTTAAGAATAAATGAAAAAGTGTGGAATTGGCAGAGAAGAATACCAATAAAAAAAAACCAAAGACACTGTCTATTTCAGTGTGGAGACAGGGATGTACGTGAAAGAAGCCAGGGAATTAAGTGGAATGGCTGGGCAGATTTCAAAATGAGCAGAGTTATTTACAGAACTTCCCTTTTAAGTTTGGTTGCCACCAATTTTAATGGTAAAACTCAGGGAACATTTATGGCCCAAATTTGTGAGGTGCCACAAGACAGAGTAAGGATGCTGGCAGGTGCCAACTTAACTGCATAGCTCCACGGAGAAGGACATTACAGTGCATGACCTGAGCAACTTGGCATTTTATGAACTTGGTAGGTAGTATGCTAATGTATCTAACATATTTCTTTTCCTAAGACAGGCAGTTCATGCATGCATTCTTGTCTTGGAGATGAGGGACATTTGTTTTACTATGTGTGTGTGTGTATGTATGTATGTATATGTATACATTATATTATAAATTATGAAACTATGTATAATAACTCTTTGAGTATCATTTAACTCTTCTCTTGATGAAAGTTTTTGCTTATAATTTGCTTTTATTTTAAACAGAGATACTTAATTTTAGAACAACAAAAGAGACACAAAAAGACTTTAAATACATCCTTTCCCTCAGCTCCTCAGAACAAACCACAAGTTGCCAGGAGACCTGCCCGTCTATCACATCATACTACTCTGGTCCCAGGGAGCCTGAAAGCCATTCAGCTCTTTCAAGGAACAGACCATGTCCTTCACGTTCATATTCTGGAATATCATCCTTGGTAAATATTTTTTATTATCAATTTAACTTACATTATGATTCAAAAAATACAAGAACTTATATTTAACATAGTCCATGAATGTTCTTATTTCTTTCCCTTTCATTAAAATGGTTCCACTTAGCCCATAGTTTCAGATGAGTTTTATATGTCTGTTCTCAAATTATAGGACATGACTCAAACACAGTTACTATATTTTAATCAATTTTGTATTCCCAATGTCTGGCAAAAGCATGTCACCCAACATGTTCTTCTATGTGTTGGGCCAAGAATTAAAGGCATTATGGCTTTAAAGCCCACAGAAACAATTCACAGTATAGACTTACATGTGTACTAGCATGCTAGCAGTTCAAAATCTCATAGAAAAAACTTATGTTTAAATTTATATTAACCACATAAAAAAGATTATCTAGCAGTTGAAATATTTTTATACTGGTTACACAAATTTATACCTAGGAAAAACATAGGCTATGTGAGAGGTTCTGTAAGATGAATGCACTTTTTCTTAATGCTTTGAGGGCATTTTGTTAAGCCATGTGTTCTGAATTGGTCTCTTCTATCTGTGTGTCAGAATGGATAGCAGAGGAGTGAAATCTATGATTTATTTATATATTTAGCATAGTATTTCTTCAGTAATATAAATTTTGTTTATGTTAACCTTGAAACTGTCATCAGAGATACAAAATCCTGGGAATTTAGACTATCCACAACCTTTGCAATGAGGCAGAGGCACTGTAATCCCCTGAAGCCAGAATCCTAGGCAATTGTGAAACGCTTATTATGTGATATGGAAACTGAGCTTAGGTCTTCTGGAACAGCAAGAAGTGCTCTGTGAAATTTACCCAGAGATGGTTTCAGTACATATTCTGGTCAGTGCTATACTGGTCACAAAGATGAAGATGACCAAGTCTGAAATTCTTCATTCAATGAGAGCTGCCTACTTAAACTTAGCGTTAATAAAGAGAAGTGGTTTACAGCAGGGGCCATCGGGATGTGTAATAGTTTATAAACCCAGATCTGTGTGAGAACTAAATGACTTAAGAAGATAATTAACAACATCACACATTTAATATTGTAAGCACAGACTGAGAGATTATTTTATGTAATTACACAAGGGCAGATGTTGTACACGCGGAATGATTTAGAGGAGTTATACAATAAAAAGTGTCCATTTAAGAAAGCAACCTTACCACTCAGAACTGTTCTACAGTCAATTAATCCTCATGAAATAGTAAACAGACATTAAAGGGTATTTAACATAATTTCCTAAATTAGACCCATGATGCTTCTGTGCATGTAAATATATAATATGTGATATATATTTATATGTATGCTTATTTATTTATTCTATTGTTGACCATCAAACATAAATAGGTTGCAAGTGCTGGGATACAGAGCATGAAGATGCATAACGTTGACTCCACTAAGGTGACTTCCATTACAGGACACTTGGAATCTAATTTGGCTGAATGTTTGACACGTAGAAGCAAAAGAAATACATTATATTCTAGAAATACATTAAATGATATTTCTTTTCTCTCTTATTTTAAGCTTCCATCAGATTCTTACAAATACCTCCCTTGGTACTGTATAGAACAGCATGAGATTCGGGGTAGTCAGCTACATTGCCCAAGAATAAGGAAAGGTAAAAAAATCTTATTCTCTGATTAGATTGTGTGTGTGTGTGTGTGTGTGTGTTACAATTCTAATGCTGTGAAAAGACACCATGACCAAGGCAACTCCTATAATAGAAAGCATTTAATTAGGGTTTGTTTATCCTTTTGTAGCAGGCAGAGGTGGGGGATTGTGGAGACTGGGCATGGTGGGCACTTTTAAAACTTTAGAGCCCATTCTTAGGCTCTAACACATTTCCTCTAAAAAGGCCACACATCCTAATCTATTCCAAACAGTTCCACTAACTGAGGGCCAAGTATTTAAACATACAAACCTATGGTAACCATTCTCCATTCTCATTCAAACCACCACAATATATTCCTTAGGGGTGGAATTATGCTGGCATATTGAATTTTTGTGTAGTAGCAAAGGATTGCTTATGTAGTGACTTCATCTTTAAAGCATTGTATAAATAATAATATTTTGTTCCAAATATTAAATAAGGTTACGATAGATGGTTACAGGTCCTATTATCTATATATCTACATCTATATCTACATCTATCTATCTATCTATCTATCTATCTATCTATCTATCTATCTATCTATCTATATTTTGTATGCTTATGTTATCAAGTAAAACATACTTTTTAAAGTTGTATATACGTATACTACATTTACATTTAAATGGATTTAATCAATGATCATCTTATAGATATTAGATTATTAGTTTTTATGAATAATATCTCAAGTAATGAGCTAATACTGCTTTAATTTTGTATAAATGTATATTAAGATCAATAAAATATTATATTCAGTATACTAGGATTCTCCAGAAAAAGCATACCCAACAATATTTTGTCTATATATAAAATTACATATGAGTTATAATAATTGACTAACATGATAACAGAAGATATGAAGCCCCCAAATATGTCAAGCAGATGAAGAACGAGGGAAGCTGATGATGTGACTATCTTAGTTGTAGTCTCAGGGGAAAATTCTCATACAAGGCCTAGAGTCTAAATGCCAGGGCACGCGAACTTCTGATGGCTCCCAGCTCCAGAAGTGAGCATGGACTCCTTTTCTTTCTTCCATTTAGTTCTCTCTGAGACTCAATGATTGGGTGATGCCACCACAGGACCTTGAACATGGGTCTTAATTATTTGTACTGAAGCACCCTCTGACATTGTCATCCTACCTGGATTAAGGGATATATAAAGAGATGACAAATTGTTATATCAGGTTTTGCCTGTATGGATACTATTGAAAGCCTATCATTTGAATTAGTAGAGTTGGTTTTAAAAAAAAAAAATTCCCTTACCCAGAACAGGTGGAAACAATCCAGTTTTTTGAAGACCATGATAGAATAAAAGAACAGAGAAAAGATGAGTGGTATCTCTCTTTTGGGGCAGGGATAAAAGTGTACTTGGAGATGTTAACCTGTTCATTTATGTCTAACAGTAGCACTATTTAGTCACACAATACATGTCTTTTCATCAAGCTCAGCTAACAAAGGAAGACTTAAATATATTCTTTTTAATATGTTTTTATTGGCTATTTTCTTTATTTACATTTCAAGTGTTATCGCCTTTCCTGGTTTCCCCTCCACAACCCCCCTATCCCATCCTCATCCCCTGCTTCTGAGTGTGCTCCCCCACCCACCCATGCACTCATCTCCCATGCTTGGACAACAGAATCCTAGTTTCTCAAATCCTAGCCTTGAACTTTAATGAACTAAAACTGAGGCTTATATATTTCTCATGTCACTATGTATTTAAGTCAGCCATATAATGCTATGTCACTTCTATTTCACCAAACTTTTAGTTTTTATGAAATTTTAAGTACTTTGGCTTTTTCCTCATCTATATTTAAAGTATATTAACACTGTATATTATACAATTTCATAGTTATAAATATTATTATATATGATATTTATGTTATATATTTTATATCTTTATAAATAATATATAATATAGTATGTATATAGCATATGAATATAAATACATATTATATTACATAATACACATAATATATATTTTAATTATATAATGAACTGTATATTGTATAACACTATATTATGTAATTTAATGACTGATTTTGAAAAAGTATGCTTAGAGATGTTATCCTATCCATTTATATCTAACAGTAGCACTATTTACCCACATGATACATGCCTTTCACTCAAGCTCAGCCAACACAGGAAGATCTAAATACATTCTTTTTAAATGTATTTTTATTGGATATTTTCTTTATTTACATTCCAAGTGTTATCCCCTTTCCCAGTTTCCCCTCCACAAACTGCCTATTCCATCCTCATCCCTCTGATTCTATGAGGGTGCTCCCCACTCACCCATGCACTCCTGCCTCACCATCCTAGCATTCTCTTACAGCAGGGCATCAAGCCTTCACAGGACCTCCTCTCCCATTAATGCTAGATAAGACCATCCTTTGCTACATATGCAGTTGGAGCCATGGTTATCTCCATGTGTACTCTTTGGTTGGTGGTTTAGTCCCTGGGAGCTCTGGGGGTTCTTGTTGGTTTATTTTGTTGTTCTTCCTATGGGATTGCAAACCCCTTTATCTCCTACAGTCCTTCCCCTAACTCCTCCATTAGAGTCCCTAATGCTCAGTCTGTTGGTTGCCTGCAGGCATCTGCATCTGTATTGGTCAAACTCTGGCAGAGCCTCTCAGGAGACAGTTATATCAGGCTCCTTTCAGCAAGCACTTCTTGGCGGCACATGGGATAGATACTCAAGTGAGGCAGTCTCTGGATGGCCTTTCCTTTGGCCTCTACAGACAGAAGCAATTCTGGGTTAAAATTGTGGAGTTAAGTGGGTGGCCCCATCCCTCAACTGGGGATCATGTCTAACCTCTGGATGTAGTCTCTACAGGTTATCTCTCCCCTTTGTTGGATATTTCAGCTAATGTCATTCCAGTTGGGTCCTGGGAGCCTTTTGCTTTCCTGCCTTCTGGAACTTTCTGGTGGCTACCCTCTGTTCCCCATCCCTCATTGATGCACAACTTTGTTCAATTTCCTGACCCTCTGTATTCCTCCCCCACCTCCTCCCATACCTGATCCTGCCCCCTTCCAGCCTTCTTCTTACCAAGTCCCTCTCACCATTTACTTCCTGTGATTATTTTGTTCCCCCTTCTAAGTAGGACTGAAGCATCCACACTTTGATCTTCTTTTCTCTTTCTTTTTTCTTAGATATTTTCTTTATTTACATTTCAAATGTTATCCGCTTTCCTGGTTTCCCCTCTGAAAGCCCCCATCCCATCCACCTTCTCCCTGCTTCTATGAGTCTGTTCCCCCACCCATCCACCCATCCATACCCTCTTCCTTGTCCTGGCATTTCCCTACACTGGGACATCTATTCTTCACAGGACCAAGGGCCTCTCCTCCCATTGATGGGCTACATATGCAGCTGGTGCTATGGGTCGCTCCATGTGTACTATTTGATTGGTGGTTTAGTTCCTGGAAGCTCTGGGGTGTCTGGTTTGTTGATATTGTTGTTCCTCCTATAGGATTGCAAACCCCTTCAACTCCTTGGGTTCCTTCTCTAACTCCTCCAGGGTGCTTTGGGGACCCTGTGCTCAGTCCAATGGTTTGCTGTGAGCATACACTTCTGTATTTGTCAGGCTTTGGCAGAGCCTCTCAGGAGACAGTGATATCAGGCTCCTGTCAGCAAAGCACTTTTTGCAATTCACAATACTGTATGCATTTGGTGACTGTATGTGGGATGGTTTCCCATGTAGGGCAGTCTCTGGATGGTCTTTTCTTCCATCTCTGCTCCACACTTTGTCTCTGTATTTCCTCCTGTGGTTATTGTGTTCCCCCTTCTAAGAAAGACTGAAGCATCCACACTTTGGTCTTCTTTCTTCTTGAGCTTCATGTGGTGTTTGAACTGTATCATGGGTATTCCGAGTTTTTTGCCTAATATCCACTTTTCAGTGAATACATACCTTGTGTGTTATTTTGTGACTGGGTTATCTCACTCAGGATGTCCATTTGCCTGTGAATTTTATGAAGTCATTGTTTTTAATAGCGAAGTAGTACTCCATTGTGTAAATGTACCACATTTTCTGTATATATTCTGAAACCTGGTACAAAACATGCTCACATACTTTAGTGCTATTAACTCTATAGGCAGCTAAGCATTAACTCATTTCTTAAAATGCCAGTAAATAACATTAAGACACATTTTAGGCATGGCCTTTAGGAACATTAGAGTATTTTTTTGAAAAAGAGAAATTTTAGAAAATTAAGAAGGAGTGAGATCAGAAGATACAGAGACTAAGTAGGTACGAATCAAAGAGGAGTTTGCCATTGCATGGGGGTACAAGCCATACCACTGAGTGAGATGAACAGGAATCAGCTGGGATCTTTAAGTGTATTGTGTGAAAATTTTCATTTCTGAGCCTTTTATACCACAATGTGATGTAGTTCCCATAGGATGGACTTCTGGAACCTCCTTGGACTTGTTGAATGATGGCAGCAAATTCTCTTGGAGACTATCTGAAGGCCTTCTTATGAGACATACTGAGTGTTTTGAGAAGAGATATCTGATAGACAGTAAATAAAGGAAGTGCATTGGTGTGTGTGTGTGTGTGCGTGTGGTATTATATACATACACACACACACGGTTGGGAGATGCTTGATGATTTTGTCAACTGCGATGATGCAAGAAGAACTTGTATTCTGCAACTGACTAGGATTCATGGGAAATTAAGAGATCAGGAAACCTGTATGGCTCTTACCTAAGTTCTCTGCATATATGTAATGGCTGAGTAATTTAGTGTTGTTGTGGAATCCTAAAATTGGGAGCAGAGGCTGTCCCTGACTCTTTTGTTCGCTTGTGGGACCCTTTTACTCCTATTGCATCACGTCATTCAGCCTTGATGTGATGGCATGTGGCTAGTCTTAGGGTAGATTGTTATGCTCTGTTTGTTTGATGTCGTTGGGGAGACTTTTATGAGAAGAGGCAAAGGGAGAGTGGATCTGGAGGAAATGGGTAGTGTGGGAAACTGAAGGAGGTTAGGGAATGGAAACTGTAGTTTGGATGTAATATATGTGAGAAGAATGAATAAAAATAGAAGCTATAGTCTGACCATAAGTATAGGGCTGAGATGTGGTGAGAACTATAGAACTGAAGAAACATGAGGGCATGAAAACAGTAGTAAATGTGAGAGGAAAATGACAGTGGGTATATACAGAAATAGTTCGCCAAACTTCCTTCCCTCCTTGATTTAAAGGGCCAGGTCAAGTGCTGAGGTCATCAATCAGCAGATCCAATCCCACTCCATGACAACAGTAACCACTCATGCAGAGGACACCATTGCTCTTTTGCGATAAAGGCACATTTCCTTTCCTTAGATCATTAACAGAACCCAATCTCTCTTTAAGTGACTAGTCATAAAAGAAACAGAGCATTACCTAGGGGAAGGAAAACACTGGGCAAAAAAACCCATCACCTCAAACTATAATGGAAATAGATGTCCTTTCTAAAATGGCCTCGATTTGATTTAAGTTTGTTTTGTGAGATGGAAAACAAATGTTTTCAAGAGCACACAGATAAGAATTATCCTGCTCTGACATTAACTCCTGAACCACTTATCAAAACTATTTTTGTTGATCTCAAGTGTCCCAATTGTCTATTCCCAAAAGTGTTGGTAAGGAAAGCAAGGTTATCTGGTGTGTGATAAAGAGCAATTTCCTGAAGCTTTGATTGCTGGATCAAGACTGCCTTAGCTTCTTCCAATTAAATGAAGCAAAGAAGCCAATTGTTAGCAGAATCCTTCTAAAGGATAGATTTATTTCAATTGAAAATCTCCCAGCAAAGTGATTCTTTGACTGCCATTTCTAGTCATAAATCCACTGAGGAGACAAAGAATGAGCTGAGAAATAGCAAGTGAGAGCCAACATCCCTGGGCTATCAGATACTCTGCTCTATAGTTTTAGATGCTAAGATATATCTTCAATTACTAACCCAGTAGGAGAAAAAAAAAAGAAAGAAAGTCAGTTTAATGTAGCTTCTCACAGAGGAAATGACTTTGACCCCCAATACCAAAGAAATCTTTGGACTCTACTGCAAAATGAAATAATTAAAAGAGCAGAAAATCAATTGCACTCAAACAAACAGTACAGGGCAGAGCTTAAAAACTCTGGGATATTCATCACACTGTGAGCGTTACCAAATCTGGAGATGGTTCAAGACAATACCATTTGAAGGTATCTAAAGACAGTTGGGTGGATTTTTCAAGCTTTCTCCACTGTGGATTTTAGTTCCAATCATCTTAATCAGTGAAGACCATTTCCTAACCACGGCTATCTTATTTGCAAATTTGTTGACCCTACCACAGTGGGGGTCAAAAGATTTCTTAGGTTACCACAGTAGGGTTCATTTTGACAGAAATAGGCCAAATGACTCTTTGACCTATACCTCCCCCTGGCAAAAAAAGATTAATGCTTGTGTCAAAATAATGAAACAGAGGGTTTTTTCTCTTATTGCCTCCATAAATCCTTTACAAATGGAATAGTTACTTCCTGTCATTGTCTAGTGGTTCTCAACCTTCCGAATGCTGCAACCCTTTAATATAATTCCTCATGTTGTGACCCCAACCACAAATTATTGTTATTGATACTTCATACCTGTAATTTAGCTACTGTTATGAATTGTAGTATAAATATTTGTGCATTCTGATGGTGTGAGGTGACCAGTGGGAAAGAGTCATTACATCCAAAAAGGGGTTGCAATCCACAGGTTGAGGACTTCTGGACTAAACAAACATGCCATGTGAGAAATGTTGATCCTTGGTGCTTCCATATGTTGCTTTTTATGTTATTTATCTTTGAAAAGATTGGAGACATGAATTCCTTAAAAGTAGAGGGACAGAAATGAGGACAAAGGGCAGGGGTACAACACATATAAACACAATATGTTGGTGCTAGAGGCATCCTTGAAAGCTTACCACTGAGTTGTTTTAGTGCCCCTGGATGATGCAAGAATTAGCTTTGCTTGGGTAGCTCAATAAAACATGCAGCAGATTGTGGAAATAAAAAAGCATATGTTGGCCAATTTGTAGAAATAAATGTCTTATAAATAATCATAAATACAAAACAAATATGTTTTATATCCAAAGTCAGCTCACTTTGGGTCATTGCTTCTGTTCTTTCTGCTAATTTTAGATATGCAAAGAGCTGAAGGTCAGAACCTGAAAATCCATTATCTAGACTCACAGGGATCATTTCCACCCACCTTACAGTCAGAAGCAGAACAATCTTTCCTAACCTTGAGAAGTGTGAACGGAGAAGATTGGAGAACAGTAGGAAATTTCTTTAGAAATACAAATTAGGATAAGATGTGGGCAGTTCTGTTGACCGAGGTAGGGTTTGTGGGCCAGGAGTAAGTCACGCCTGTCATGTTTTGCCTGCGCATGCTCCAGGGCAAATGTTTCCTGAAAGCTTGGTCTCAGCTTCAAGTGAGATGTCTGGAAAAGAAGCTTGAGCTTTATGGGATCTGAGTGTCCAGACACTGAAAGGGAAGGGATGGAGTCTCACTCTGAAAAACGATCAGATAAAGAACTCACTGAATTAGAACATCAAAAATAAAATCAGGGATGGCTCTGCACTCCTCCACACAAATTATATCAAGATTAGATATACTACTGGCTTCACTCATTTTTGTGTGGTAGATATAGTCTATATAGGCCTATAGGCTAATTCTACATACTAATTTTTCTGTATTAGTTAAAGTAACTTCTTTACTTTTTATTAGTTGTAGAAAAGAATATTGAATTATATTTGAACTTTAAAATCTATGCCCAGAATTTAGGTTGGTCTAATAAAATGGTGGATAATATATAGTCTAATTACTGTTTTTCCCTAGTTATATGCTACTTCAAATTCTAAAGGTGAATATGTGTGTGTGTGTGTGTGTGTGTGTGTGTGTTGACTGAAGATTAAACCCAGGATCTTCTGTATGCTAGGCAATTGTTTTACCTCTGATTCACACTTAAGTCATTTTACTTATTTACTCTTAAAGATCTTTAGAAATAAGGTCCATATATATGTGTATGTGTGTATGACATATATGTTTGTGTGTGTATGGATGTGTATTATGCATATATATTAGTGTATCTAATTAATATATTTATATATATGTACATACATTATCATTGGTCCATTATATATGTGTGTGTGCATATGTGTGTATTATGCATATATATTGGTATATACATATCTAATTGATATATATTATCTTGGCCCATTATACACACACACACACACACATACACACATACACACACACACACACACACACACAATCTGCAGCTATAAATTCTCATTTCTGTAATTTCTATTGAAAATTAAAATTAATAGATTAAAAACAAATAAAATTACTTGCTAGTTCTCCTCCTATGCAATGAATCTTGTGATGGGGATATTTAGATGATAAGCCATTAGACAAGGCTTCTCCAGTAGGGGGAAGAACAGGAGAACAGGGTTAGGGGTCATATGTATGAATCTGGTTCCCTGTTTCCAAATCAGAGTCTAGCATCCTAGTTGACCTTCGACCATGGGTTATACATCCTTAGTTTCAACCAATGACCGTTAGGGAGCCTGTGGATACAGAGACTGACCTATACTTAGCAAGATATGAGAGGAAGTCCAGTGGGCAGATTTTAAGACAAACCTTTCTAGCAAGCCTTCAAAAGTGGGAAATACAGTAAAGTCATTTGATGGGGTCAAGTGATCCAGCTTCCTTCTACCTGGACTAGGCATAGAAATGGGGTAGAGCACACACTGGATGGAAGCAATATGATTAAATCATCTTATTTTCCAACCAGATAGAGACTAACGTTTCAAACACTTGACAAAAAACAATCAAGCAAAGATGGTTTCCTAACTTCTGAGGTTTCATGTTATATTTTTGGTTCAGGACCCTCTGAAGAATGGTTCCTTTCCAGACAGGTGGGATGCAGCTTGCCTTCAAAGAAAAGAGTACTGGAGAAAAAAGAATGGGAAACGTGGTTACAAGAAAACTGGGAAGACTGTAAGGTGAGCTCTGGTAAAGCCTATACCCCGTACTGATCAATTACATTACTTATTTAAAATAATAGGCTATTTTCATTAATTCACTGAAAATTCATGCAATGCATCTTTCTTAAGGGTTAATATCCAGCATAAATACCAAAATATTTAGCATCTCCAGATAAGAACCCACAATTCTATATCTTTCTTCTACTTTCCAATTTAATCTGAACAATGTTGTATATTTTCTACCTACATGGTGGTATTGTTAAGCATTGGGAAAAGTTGAAAATTAAGTTGTTCCCTCTGTTTATAAGAAAGCCAAATTTAGGGCAGGAGAGATGGTTCCATGGTTAAAAGCACTGACTGTTCTTCCACTGGACACAGGTTCAATTCCCAGGCCCCACACTGTAGCTCACACTGTCTCTAACTCCAGTTCTGGACGATCCAATGCCCCATTTGTTCTCTACCGGCACTACCTCTGTGTGATGTGAATAGACATATACACATGAAAAACATCTGCACACATAAAACAAAAATAAAAATATTTTAATGTCAAATTTGTTAAAATGGTGTGTATCATTAATTTTATGATGTTATCTAAAACTTTTTGATTGACTTATTTTGGAAAAAGTCTCGAAGAGTCAAAGGAGCCAAAGAGCTTTGCATGGAATCTGTACAAATGAACTTTTTCACTGGGGATGGTTTGAGCTGTGATTTCACAGGGTGAGGATCAGCTGACTGAGTTAGTGGAACTGAGACAGTTTGATTAGTCATCCCATTCATTGCACAGGTGATGGTGGCTGTGATCACTTGGCTCTAACTTAGTTCCCTTAAAATCTCCTGTAGGGAGAAGACTGTATATTTATGTGGCAATACCATTGGTAGCATTGCTAGCAATAAAAGAGAAAGTCACCCACTTAGCAGCTGTGTGGGAATGATGACATGACGCTGGAGGATTTTAGGACATCTAGAGAGGAACGTGAGTGCTGAAACTTCTTGTTTCTTGTTGGGTCCTCCCGATTGGTCCCTTACTTTACAACTTAACTTTGTACGTCATAGATTTAGTGCATGGAAAGGAATTTTTAGGAAGGTCTGTTTTAAATTTCCTCCTTTGAGGAGAAGTCCAATAAAACAAAGCAAAACAAGCAAACAGTCAAAATTAAAGTGGTTTTCTCAAGGTTGTAGAGCTTATTACTAGAAGATATAAAGCCATAATACCATTTACAATATAATGCTTCCTTTAGATTAATTTTAGATTGGTCCTATAAAATAAATGGATACATACTACATGCTACTGTTTTCAAATTTCACAGTGTGCGCACTCATTTATTTTGAAAGATAAACAGTTCACCAAGGCTCTGACCTCCAGTGTCAGGCTTCTCTCTGGTGGGGATTTCTTTTGTGTATTTACTGTTTACAGCTGTAATTTAAAGGATGGAGCAAGCATAAAGGTCAATGGAGCTTGTTAATCAATGATCATCAAAAACACAATCAACCCTTGAGTAACTATATAAAGCTGACATGATAAATCTAAACTACCATGGAAGACTTAATTGTAAAATAACAGAAAATAAGAAAACTGATCGATAACATTGACATGTAGGTGATGTAGTTATGATCTTGCTTCATTCCTTAGGTTTTATTTTTAGAAAAGAGCCTTTTGTGCTTATAGAAAACAGAGCTTTAAAAGCGAAATTTTATAATGTTTAATGTTAACAATGGTTCTCAACCTGGGGGTCATGACTACTTTGGCAAACCTCTATCTTCAAAAATATTCACATTATGATTCATATCCATGACAAAATTCCACTTATAATGTCAAAATGAACATAACTTCATGGGTGGGAGTAACCAAAACATGAGGAGCTGTATTAAAGTAAAGGTTGAGAACAACTGGTCTAGAATATCAAGACCTGAATCTTGTTTTATTTTACCTTCTTTTCATGTATGTATGATGTCTGTGTGCTTGCATGTGTGCATGCACATGCATTTGTGTGGGTGTGCACATGCCATGTAACATGCACACATATCTGTGTGGGTGTGCATATATATACCATGTAGAACATGGGATCAGAGGATAGCATTTGTTGTTAGTCTTTTGTGTTTTATCTTCTTTGAGATAGGAATTTAAAGGATATAAGTTTTGTTCAGACTACCCATGTCAGGCTAGCTGACCTCAGAGATTTGAGGATTTCCCTTTTCCCCACCTGCCATCTCATGGTAGAACTAGGAGTATATGTGCTTGCTGTCATGCCCAATCTTTAAATGGCTTCTGGGTGTTCAAGTTTGGGTTCTCACTATTCAGTAGTAAGTGTTTTATCCACTGAGCCATCTCTCCAACCTCAGACTTTAATTTTCTAAAGTAAGACATCTGTAGCTCTTTAAATAGAGTAAATTATTTTGCTTCAAATATTTAATAAGGAGGTTACTATGCTACTCAACAGCTTTTGTTGGCAGGAGTTAGTGGTGACACCTAGGTTGAAATGTTACATTTTCTCTAAGAAAGGAAGATTTCAAGCGCAGTGTTACCACCAGGAGTGGTACTGCTTCCTATACTCTAAAGTTGACTGATACTAAAAGTAAACCAACATTAAATTACTGCCTTGAAATAAAGTAATTTATAAATATGTGTTCCTAGTTGTTTTAAACACAGCCAAATTTCATCTTTGGATAATGTTGTCTTTTGCTGGATATTTTTTAACATTTGAATTGCAGCTTCTCCTCCCTCCTTTTGTCACCTTCTCGTCTCTGCCTCTTCGCTCACTTCCCCCTGCATCCACCACTCCCCCCCCCATCTCCTCAGAAAATATGGGCTCTCATGGATATCAACCAGCCTTGGCATATTAAGTTACAGTAACACTAGGTCCATCTCCTTCTATTCAGGCTAGACAAGGCAGCAAGGGTAGGGTAAAGAGATTCTAAGACAGGCAGTATAGTCAGAGACAGGCCCTACTCCCACCCACATAAAGACCCATTTGTACAACTATTACATATGTGCAGAGGGCATAAGCCCATCCCATGCATGCTTTCTGGTTGTCAGTGCAGTCTCTGTGAGCCCCTATGGGCTCAGATTAACTAATTCTATAGATTTTTTTGTGTTGTCCTTGACCCATCTGGCCCCTTCAATCCTTCCTCCCCATCTTCCACAGGATCCCTCAACCTTCATTTAATGTTTATCAGTGGGCCTCTGCATCAGTTTCCATCAGTTGGTGGGTGAAACCTCTCTGATAACAGTTACTCTAGCTCCTGTTTTCAAGTATAGCATAATATCATTAATAGTGTCAGGGGTAGGCTCTCTTTCATTGCATGGGTCTCAAGTTTGTCTAGTCATTGCTTGGCCATTAGCCCAAATTTTGCTCCATCTTTTACCCCTGCTCATCTTGTAGACAGAAAAATGATGGTTCTAAGGTTTAGTGTCTGGGTTGGTGCCCCAATCCCTCCATTGGAAGTCTTGCCTGGTTATAGGATATAGGTGGTTCAGGCTCAATATCCCCCATTGTTAGGAGTCTTAGCTACGGCCACCCTTTTAGATTCATAGGAATTTACATTGTCCTAGCTTTGAAGCTCAATCTATAGATATGCCCCCCTCAATCCAGTTGTGTCTCCCAGTACTTTCTCCCTCTGTCCTCCACACACCTTATCCCTTCTCTTTCCATAAGCAGCCCTCTCCTACCCAGTACCCTACCTCTGTCTCTTTTGATATCTAATCTATTTCCCCTTGTCACAGAGATTCCCGCACCCTTTCTTGGGCCCTCCTTGTAACTTAGCATGTTTGGGTCTGTGTTTGGTAGAATGTTATCTTGGACTTTATGACTAATACCCACTTATAAGTGAGTACAAAATTATCTTTCTTGGTCTGGGTTACTTTTCTAGTTCCATCCATATGTTTGCAATTTCATAATGTAACTGTTTTTAATGTCTGAGTAATACGCCACTGTCTAAATGTACCACATTTTCTTTGTCCATTCTTCAGCAGAGGGACAACTAGTTTGTTTCCTGTTTCTGTATATTATGAACAAAGCTGCTATGAACATAGTTGAGAAGGTGTTCTTCAGTCAGAATGGCTAAGATCAAAAACTCAGGTGACAGCGGATACTGTTGAGGATGTGGAGAAAGAGGAATACTCATCCATTTCTGGTGGGATTACAAGCTGGTAATCAGTTTGGCGGTTCCTCCAAAAATTGGACATAGTACTACCTGAGGACCCAGCAATACCACTCCTGGGTGCACCCAGAAGATGCACCAATATGTAATAAGGACACATGCTCCACTATGTTCATAGCAGCCTTATTTATAATAGCCAGAAGCTAGAAAGAACCCAGATGTCCCTCAACAGAGGAATGGATATAGAAAATGTGGTACATTTACACAATGGAGTACTACTGAGCTATTAAAAATAATGAATTAATGAAATTCTTAAGCAAATGGATGAAACTAGAAAATATCATCCTGAGTGAGGTAACCCAATTACAAAAGAACACAAATCATATGCACTCACTGATAAGTGGATATTAGCTCAGAATCTTGGAATACCCAAGATACAATTCAGAGACCACGTGAAGCTCAAGAAGAAGGAAGACCAAAGTGTGTATACTTCGGTTCTTCTTAAGAAGGGGAACAAAATACTCATGGAAGGAGTTACAGAGACAAAATGTGAAGCAAAGACTGAAGGAACGACCATCCAGAGACTGCCCCACCTGGGGATCCATCCCATATACATTTCCCAAGCCCAGTCACTATTGTGGATGCCAACAAGAGTTTCCAGACAGGAGCCTGATATAGCTGTCTCCTAAGAGGTGCTCCCAGTGCCTGACAAATATAGAGGTGGATGCTCTCAGCCAACCATTGGACTGAGCACAAGGTTCCCAAAGGAGAACTTAGAGAAAGGACCCAAGGAGCTGAAGTGTTGCGGCCCGCCCGCGGTCCACAACACGAACGGTTCACTGAGAATGGCGGTTCCCTGCAAAGAGAGGAATCTAGACGGGGCGGAAGAAACAATGGAGTCAAGACAAGACTCTGATCAAGACTCAATTTAATATTTCCAGACACTCAGTTTATAAAGGAATGGGGAGGGAACCCAATTTCCCGCCAAGTAACTCAGGGTCCAGTAGCAGGACGAACACGTGTGTGACTCCAGGCAGCAGAGGCAGGTTCCAGCAGTGGGCGTGGCAGGACGAATGAGCCGGTAGCTCCACCCTTGAGCAGGCAGGTTCCAGGCTGGGGGGAAGGGAGGCCACATTTCCCCCCATTAGATAACAAAACAAAAATAAAAAAGAAGGGGTGGCCTGTGGCAGAAAAATTATCTATGTTCAATAGTTCTGCCTGAGTTCCTAGGGCTAAATAAAAAACTTGTTTCCGTGGGGTTCCCTAACTTTTCTAATGGTAAACTGTATCTGGCTAAGACTGTCTTTAAGGCACTGACTGAATAGCAGCACTGGGCTGTAGGCTCTGACTTTATAATGCTAATTAGTGCTGAATAGGTAGCTACCTGTTTGCCTTTTAAGTAGGGCGTTGGAACCCTGGCTGAGTTTAGCTAAACAATTTTAGAATAACACTGAACTGATAATTATCCACAATTTTGGGTGAAAGGCAGGGAAACAGTGAGAAGAGATTAAGACTGGCTGGCTCCTAGTACAAGGCCAATTGGCTTTTTTATTTTTTGGGTGGGAGGCAGTGAAGGGCTTGCTCTTACAACAGCAAGGTCTCCAATCTCTCTCCCCCCTATTAATTAAGTTTAAATAGGCAATGCTTAACAGAGGTGATCAAATGATTTTTTTCATCCATAGATGAGTGGGCCTTAACCTTGACTTGGGTGGACATTGACCTGATTCCTCCCGTGAGCATTGTAACAACTCACATCTGTGGCTCTTGGTATCTTTTGGGGAGGGGAGGCAGAGCCTTAAGTATTTTTAGTGTTTAGCTGGAGTCAGATACCAACCTCTTTCAAATCAGGTGTGTCGCACAGGGAACTCAGATACGGTCAAACTGGACCTTCCCTCCGCAGTAATCTCCTGCGCCAAGCGGTACCCATACCGTATTCATATGATTATGAATCAGTATCGCAATTCTGAGTTATTGCGAGGTCTCTATATGAGACTTGTCAACCTCAGATTTAGCAAGGCCTAGACAAGAATTATGTCACTATTAACACCATTAATTTTGGTTAAAATAGGAGCTGAAAGTCTTTCCTCTTCATCCCTGTTATTCCCAGTAGCCTGAGGAACTAAGGACACCTTGCAGTAACAGCAAGGGTGAAAAGCCAGAGGCCAGCTAAGGGACTAAGCCTATATCTATCAAAATAAGAACTAATCTTTGTAAATATATATGAAATTTCTACTTCCCTAGCTCTCCTGGTAAATCTAAATCTTATTTTAGACTGAAAAGCCACATGCTGGGATGTCTCTGGAAGGGAGATTAGCAGAACCACCTGTTTGCTCTTAGGGGCGGGGCGGAGAACCGGAGAATGTAGATTGACCTGCTTGAGAGAAGGAAGAATACTAAACAATTAGAGTGTAGTAATGTAAATTTTCTGTTTGGAGAAGTCAAGGTACTTTATTTAGATGCAAATTGTAAAGCTAAAGTTAATCTCCGGCCTCTTGTAGGGGAATTGGCTCAGAGGAAACAGTGTTTTTTGAGAGCTTCCACTCCCAGCTCAAGAGGAATTTTAGTCTTTAAAATGATACTTACGAGGAGAGACAGAATCTGTGTTTACCTGACGAATTAATCTCTCTGGTAGCCACCGTGCTTCATCTTCATCTCGTGAAAAAACACAAACCGAGCCTCTTCCCCAGATTAGAACTGGATCTGGACCCTTCCATTTATTAGTCAGGGCGTCCTTCCATTTTACCAATGCATAAGAATTAGAAGTAACTGGGTGCCAGTGGCGTTCCGCTGCAGACTGACCTTTAATGTCAGTTTGCAAAAAGTTTAGGACAAATAAGGTAAAGGCAAGATGAGCCTTTGGTGACTTTGGGGAATATGCTCTGAATTAACTTTGCTAGGTAATTTAGAATATAGGAATCTCTAATAATTGAACTGAATATTAGACCAGTCTAAGATTGAGTTAGAATGGCTGGTCACACTGAAGAAGAGTGAAAAATCATTATGACTCTATTAAATGACTAATTTTACTAAGTCTGAATATACAGTCTCTGATGTACTATTGCCATAAAGTTAAAAGGCTAGAAGCTAGTCTAAACTGGAAAAATGACAAGCAAGGATGGATCTAAAACATGAATTTAATCCTTTAGTCCTTTTAATCAGGACACTGAGTTAACTTACCTGTCAGCTCAGCACACGAATTACCAATATGCTTCTGTAGAGTTCTGTGGAGAGAACTTGTTTTTCCCTTTCCTAATAAGGTAGCTGTTTTAGGATCAATCTATAAGCCAATAAGTAGACCCTTTTAAGATACTAAAAAGCACTTATTAAATTTGATATTTTAATCTCAAATTTTGAAAATAAAGGTATGTTTTAAATAGTGTGCATGGAAATGCACTAAATAGTATATATGGGGATACAATTTCTCTCTTTTGTCTTTTAAGAGGTTAAAGTTTAAAATTTTACAATATCTAACCTTTTGAATTAATAACTTTTTGGACAAAACATTTTAAATATTTGGCTGTAAAGGGGCAGTGACTAATTGCACTTTCAATTATTTTTCTTAAGGAACGGTTGTAACTAGAAGGCTAGAAAAGTTATTAAGAGTCACACGTGCATAATTTATTTATCTATTAACTAGAAATATGTATAAGCAATTGTAAATTTGAGAATTAATAGTATCTGAGGGACGAACAATTTTAAGTAATTATGAGCTCAGAGATATAGCATTGACTATTAATATATAAATTAAGGTTTGATTGTTCAGCATTTTAAAACACCATCTACAGCACACAACCAGATTATTTGTGCTGGAATAGGGGCAACTGTGTGTCTTAAGACTCTGCTCCACAGCAGCTAGTTGGGCCCACGTGGCCAACGATCAGCTGGGAGGATGAGAAAAATGACTTTACAATAATGTTTTTTCTGGCCAAAGAATTGTCTTCGGCACAACTAATTTTCAATTACCAATTAACAACAATTATAAAAGCTTTCTTTATTTTTTGTAAAACCTTTTGCAGCAAACCAAAACACCAAATAACAAAAGGATACTGTCTCTGAATCTTTTGGGTGAGAGCAAGGATTTAAGGTAAACTTCCCTTGAGAAGCATTAGTTAATAAAATACTTTCCACTTAGGAAACAATATATACTGAAAGATTAAAACTTTTGGCTTCTTGTAAAGAAGCAGAAACAATAAACATTTTTCTTACATAATGTAAAGCTATATTAGCCATACATAGAGGCAAAATTTTCTAGTGATTACCAGTTTACTAGAAGCAAAAATCTTTGAATTTAAGCATTATTTTAAACATCTGAATAGATCTGTAACACTGTTAAAAAGAAATTTTCTTGAACACAGGGAAAAACTTTTTTAGGCATTGTTTGCAAAACAAAAGAAAGGGCCACAAGCCGCTCTGGGACTGCCCAGAGCCCTGTATTGACTCAAAGGTAAAATACTTTTTAATCTGAGCATTAATCTTAACTTTGCAATCAAACTGCAAGCTGCAGTCAATGGAACAATGGCAGATTTAACCATAATTTTTAAGTTTTTGTGCAAGGTTAGGATAATATCTACAACTTTGGGAAAGCAAAACCTATGTTTAAAACAATTTATCACTGTTAAAATCAATATTAGAAGCATTACTATCATATTACGAAGTTTGGATATCAATTAATACCTATGAATACCTATTAAAGCAAGCTTTAACGCTTTAATAAAGAGGCATTGCTTTATATCTTATCTTAAATTTTACTATTTAGGATAGGAACCACATTTATCATTATCTAAACTAGAAATATCTTAAGAGACTCAGCCTCTAGGGCTGCCTTAGGCCACGTGTCGGAAGGACTCTAAACTTGAGTTATCAAATTTAACATTAACCATCTGTAGCAATGTAACAATTATTAATTTTAACCAACAACTTATGAGCTGAATGCGAAAACATGCAGAGCACATTTTTAATAAAGAACCAAATGAAGCAGTTAATTTTAGACCAATCAGAGAATATTAATCTTTGTAGCTACAATCATAGAATAAAAAAGCACTTTACCATTGTCAAACACATTAATCATGAACCATTTATCAGATTCGAAACTAAGAGGCTGTGTACTTGCTGCTTTTTCTTAAAACGAACATTTTTTTCCATCAGGGGCCCTCCTGCCACGTGTCTGGTTTTTGGCTGAAACACGTGGCAGCTCTCGGCCTTGCAGATAAAGTTTTTTATACCATTTTTATTATCCAACATAAAACATAGAACATTCATTCATACAGACTGGACACGAACATACATGAATTGAACACGAGAACAGATTGGTGCACCAGACATAAACAAGACACAAAATGGGGCAGAGTACTCCTGCTATTTGGGACAATTTCCTCCCTCATGATGCAGTTTTTATAACTGCGGCAATCCGCCTGTATTAATTTCCTTTTAATAAACCCTTTCCTTTCTCACACCTAACAATGTAGCTTTTTTCTAGCCACGGCCTACCGCCTGTGCTTAGCTCCTCTTAAGCTTCACTGCTGAACCTAAGTGAACCAGCGCTCAGGCTTAACGCTGTCTCAGCTTAGCCCATACCTTCTCCGGTATGAATTTCCTTTATCCTTAAGCAACTCTTGAAAACTAAACACAATCGCCTGATCCATGATTTTGAACCCTTCTTTCTTCCACCTAAGCAGTTTTCTAAAAAACTGCGGCACACCGCCTGTCTCTGTATCTAGTTCCAATTAACGAAACTGCTGACCCCAAGCAGAAACAGTGTTGGGTCAGCACTGCTTCAAACTTGTTCGTATCCTACCGCATCCCCAGCAACACCTTCAAAACTGAAATTTTTTAGGCTAGCGCTAGCATGTGTACCTGTCCGTTGCTCCGATGCTCCTCCGATACGAAGATTCTTTTCTTTCTTGTGGAGCTCCACACAGCAGTCGTTTCTCTTAACATCTCTCTGCCATTCTTCAGGTCCCAGTTCTGGCGCCAACTGTTGCAGCCCGCCCGCGGTCCACAACACGAACGGTTCACTGAGAATGGCAGTTCCCTGCAAAGAGAGGAATCTAGACGGGTGGGAAGAAACAATGGAGTCAAGACAAGACTCTGATCAAGACTCAATTTAATATTTCCAGACACTCAGTTTATAAAGGAATGGGGAGGGAACCCAATTTCCCGCCAAGTAACTCAGGGTCCAGTAGCAGGACGAACACGTGTGTGACTCCAGGCAGCAGAGGCAGGTTCCAGCAGTGGGCGTGGCAGGACGAATGAGCCGGTAGCTCCACCCTTGAGCAGGCAGGTTCCAGGCTGGGGGGAAGGGAGGCCACACTGAAGGGGTTTCCATAGGAAGAACAACAATATGAACAAACCAGTGCGCCCAGAGCTCCCAGGGACTAAACCACGAACCAAAGAATATACATGGAGGAACTCATGGCTCCAGCTGCATATGTAGCAGAGGATGGCCTTGTTGGTCATCAGCCTTTAGTCCTGTGAAGGCTCTGTGCCCCTGTGTAGGGGAATGCCAGGGCCAGGAATTGGGAGTGGGTGGGTTGGTGAGTAGGGGTAGGGGGAATAGGGGGTTTTCGGAGGGGAAACCAAGAAAAGGGATAAGAGGCAGGCAGATTTCTGAGTTCAAGGCCAGCCTGGTCTACAGAGTGAGTTCCAGGACAGCCAGGCTACACAGAGAAACCCTGTCTCAGAAACAAACAAACAAACAAACAAACAAAAAACATTTTAAATGTAAATAAAGTATCTAATAAAAAAAAAAAAGAGGTGTTCTTGTGGTAGGGTGGAACATTCTGTGGGTATATTCGCAAGTGTGGTATAGCTGGTCATGAGGTAGATTTATTTCCAATGTCCTGGGACACTGCCAAATTGATTTCCAGAGGGGTTGTACAACTTTGCACTCCTATCAGTTATGGAGGAGTGTCCCCATTGCTTTACATCCTTGCCAGTATGTGCTCTCATTTGAGTTTTGTTCTTAGCCATTAACTAGGCATCAGGTGGAATCTCATAATCATTTTGATTTGCATTTCCTTCATGGCTAAGTGCTTCTTAGCCAAAAGAGATTTCTCTATCGAGAATTATTGGTTTAGCTCTGTACCCCATGTTTAATTGGGTTATTTGATTTGTTAATGTCTAGTTTCTTGAGTTCTTTCTGTATTTTGGATGTCAGATCTCAGTCAGATATGGCATTGGTGAAAGTGTTTTTCCATTCTGTAAGCTGCCATTTTGTTCTTTTGACAGTGCCTTTTGCCTTACAGAACATTTTTGAGTTCATGAGGTCCCATTTATTAATTGTTGATATTAGTGCTTGAGCTAGATTTTTTATAAATGTTATTTCTGAGTAATTCTGAGTTAGGCCAATGGAGTGATCATTCAGACCAGTCATTCTCCAACAGATTTTTATGCACTATAATCTGTGCACCCTAGACAATTTCAGAATATTTTTTAAGGCTCCTGCCCTCTCATTCACCTCTAACTTTATATCACTCAGCAGTTCTGATTAGCACCCTAACATTTCTGGCAACACAATTATGAGTGTTTAGGAGCATGAATATTGTGAAAGAGGAAGAAGGAGATGATTTAATTAGTTCAACAAAAGATTCATTATCACATTTGAAGTAATAACTGCACTAATATTAACAACTTATTACTTTTTTTTCTTCAGAAATTGAACATTTCATTTCAGGATTTGGGGGACCCTAATCAAGTTGAAAATTTTAACAGGATTCTTAGAAGACTGATTCGAGTTGAAACCCTTTGGTTGGTGGATAATTCACTTGTCGATTTAAGTGCCATAAGATTGCCAAGGTACTACTGACTATTCTGAATTTAACATTTGCTCCTTGGATATATGTAGGTATTATATACAGAGAATACACCTCAATTTACAAAGGTCTTAGGATAATCATTTTGGCTAAATCTAAAACAAACCCAAAAATGTTTATGCCAAAATAACATACTTCAGAATGAAAAATCTGTTTTCATATATATATATAAATATACATAATATATATATAATATATATATAATATATGTATATTGAAACCAACTCTCAGCATAGGAATCTGTGATCCAAAACTCTTGCTATTTTACTTGTGTTGTAAACTTGAAAACACATTTCTATTACATATATATTATGGTTGTAGTATTTACTTAGTTGCATTTCTTCAACACTTACAAGATAATACTCTATAAAGTTGTTAACAAGAATATTATCTTCAAGGCCACATAATATAGACAGTAAGACTGCTATCCTGGAGACAGAAACAAATAAAAGACATTTTATGAGAACTTTTTTTTTCACAGACCCTTTCATCACTCAAAAGATGCCAAATTTCTTTCTTTTTTTTTTTATTACGTATTTTCCTCAATTACATTTCCAATGCTATCCGAAAAGTCCCCCATACCCACCCCCCCACTTCCCTACCCACCCATTCCCACTTCTTGGCCCTGGTGTTCCCCTGTACTGGGGTATATAAAGTTTGCATGTCCAATGGGCCTCTCTTTCCAGTGATGGCCTACTAGGCCATCTTTTGATACATATGCAGCTAGAGTCAAGAGCTTCTGGGTACTGGTTAGTTCATAATGTTGTTGCAGCTACAGGGTTTCAGATCTCTATAGCTCCTTGAATACTTTCTCTAGCTCCTCCATTGGGGGCCCTGTGATCCATCCAATAGCTGACTGTGAGCATCCACTTCTGTGTTTGCTAGGCCCCGGCATAGTCTCACAAGAGACAGCTATATCTGGGTCCTTTCAGCAAAATGTTGCTACTGTATGCAATGGTGTCATCGTTTGGAGGCTAATTATGGGATGGATCCCTGGATATGGCAGTCTCTAGATGTTGCATCCTTTTGTCTCAGCTCCAAACTTTGTCTCTGTAACTCCTTCCATGGGTGATTGTTTCCAATTCTAAGAAGGGGCAAAGTGTCCACACTTTGGTCTTCTTTCTTCTTCAGTTTCATGTGTTTTACAAATTGTCTCTTATATCTCCGGTATACTAAGTTTCTGGGCTAATATCCACTTATTAGTGAGCACATATCATTTGAATTCTTTTGTGATTGTGTTACCTCACTCAGGGTGATGCCCTCTAGGTCCAACAGTTTGCCTAGGAATTTCATAAATTCATTCTTTTTAATAGCTGAGTAGTACTCCATTGTGTAAATGTACCACATTTTCTGTATCCATTCCTCTGTTGAGGGGCATCTGGGTTCTTTCCAGCTTCTGGCTATTATAAATAAGGCTGCTATGAACATATTGGAGCATGTGTCCTTCTTACCAGTTGGAACATCTTATGGATATATGCCCAGGAGAGGTATTGCGGGATCCTCAGGTAGTAATATGTCCAATTTTCTGAGGAACCGCCAGACTGATTTCCAGAGTGGTTGTACAAGCTTGCAATCCTACCAACAATGGAGGAGTGTTCCTCTTTCTCCATATCCTTGCCAGCATCTGCTGTCACCTGAATTTTTGATCTTAGCCATTCTGACTGGTGTGAGGTGGAATCTCAGGGTTGTTTCGATTTGCATTTCTCTGATAATTAAGGATGTTGAACATTTTTTCAGGTGTTTCTCAGCCATTCGGTATTCCTCAGGTGAGAATTCTTTGTTCAGCTCTGAGCCCCAAATTTTTTTTTTAATTTTTCAAAAATATTTATTTTTATTTCATGTGTATTCATATATTACTTTCATGCAAGTATGCCTACCACATGGGTGTCTTTTTTTTGATTTTTAATATTTTTATTACATATTTTCCTCAATTACATTTCCAATGCTATCCCAAAAGTCCCCCATAGCGCCCCCCAATTCCCTACCCACACATTCCCATTCTTTTGGCCCTGGCATTCCCCTATAATGGGGCATATAAAGTTTGCAAGTCCAATGGGCCTCTCTTTCCATTGATGGCCGACTAGGCCATCTTTTGATACATATGCAGCTAGAGACAAGAGCTCCGGGGTTCTGGTTAGTACATCATGTTGTTCCAACAATAGGGTTGCAGATCCCTTTAGCTCCTTGGGTACTTTCTCTAGCTTCTCCATTGGGAGCCCTGTGATACATCCAATAGCTGACTGTGAACATCCACTCCTGTGTTTGCTAGGCCCCGGCATCGTCTCACAAGAGACAGCTATATTTGGGTCCTTTCAGCAAAATCTTGCTAGTGTATGCAATGGTGTCAGCGTTTAGAAGCTGATTATGGGATGGATCCCTGGATACGGCAGTCTCTAAATGGTCCATCCTTTCATCACAGCTACGAACTTTGTCTCTGTAACTCCTTCCATGGGTGTTTTGTTCCCAAATCTAAGAAGGTGCACAGTGTCCACACTTTGGTCTTCATTCTTCTTGAGTTTCATGCGTTTATCAAATTGTATCTTTTATCTTAGGTATCCTAAGTTTTGGGCTAATATCCACTTATCAGTAAATACATATTGTGTGAGTTCTTTTGTGATTGTGTTATTTCACTCAAGATGATGCCCTCCAGGTCCATCCATTTGGCTAGGAATTTCATAAATTCATTCTTTTTAATAGCTGAGTAGTACTCCATTGTGTAAATGTACCATAATTTCTGTATCCATTCCTCTGTTGAGGGACATCTGGGTTCTTTCCAGCTTCTGGCTATTATAAATAGGGCTGCTATGAACATAGTGGAGCATGTGTCCTTTTTACCGGTTGGGACATCTTCTGGATATATGCCCAGGAGAGGTATTGCTGGATCCTCCGGTAGTACTATGTCCAATTTTCTGAGGAACCGCCAGACTGATTTCCAGAGTGGTTGTACAAGCTTGCAATCCCACCAAAAATGGAGGAGTGTTCCTCTTTCTCCACATCCTCGCCAGCATCTGCTGTCACCTGAATTTTTGATCTTAGCCATTCTGATTGGTGTGAGGTGGAATCTCAGGGTTGTTTTGATTTGCATTTCCCTGATGATTAAGGATGTTGAACATTTTTTCAGGTGTTTCTCTGCCATTCGGTATTCCTCAGGTGAGAATTCTTTGTTCAGTTCTGAGCCCCATTTTTTAATGGGGTTATTTGACTTTCTGGAGTCCACCTTCTTGAGTTCTTTATATATATTGGATATTAGTCCCTTATCTGATTTAGGATAGGTGAAGATCCTTTCCCAATCTGTTGGTGGTTTTTTTGTCTTATTGATGGTGTCTTTAGCCTTGCAGAAGCTTTGTAATTTCATGAGGTCCCACTTGTCAATTCTCGATCTTACAGCACAAGCCATTACTGTTCTATTCAGGAATTTTTCCCCTGTGCCCATATCTTCAAGGCTTTTCCCCACTTTCTCCTCTATAAGTTTCAGTGTCTCTGGTTTTATGTGAAGTTCCTTGATCCACTTAGACTTGACCTTAGTACAAGGAGATAGGAATGGATCGATTCGCATTCTTCTACATGTTAACAACCAGTTGTGCCAGCACCATTTGTTGAAAATGCTGTCTTTCTTCCACTGGATGTTTTTAGCTCCCTTGTCGAAGATCAAGTGACCATAGGTGTGTGGGTTCATTTCTGGGTCTTCAATTCTATTCCATTGGTCTATTTGTCTGTCACTATACCAGTACCATGCAGTTTTTATCACAATTGCTCTGTAGTAGAGCTTTAGGTCCGGCATGATGATTCCACCAGAGGTTCTTTTATCCTTGAGAAGAGTTTTTGCTATCCTAGGTTTTTTGTTATTCCAGATGAATTTGCAGATTGCCCTTTCTAATTCGTTGAAGAATTGATTTGGAATTTTGATGGGGATTGCATTGAATCTGTAGATTGCTTTTGGCAAGATAGCCATTTTTACAATGTTGATCCTGCCAATCCATGAGCATGGGAGATCTTTCCATCTTCTGAGATCTTCTATAATTTCTTTCTTCAGAGACTTGAAGTTTTTATTATATAGATCTTTCACTTCCTTAGTTAGAGTCACGCCAAGATATTTTATATTATTTGTGACTATTGAGAAGGTTGTTGTTTCCCTAATTTCTTTCTCAGCCTGTTTATTCTTTGTGTAGAGAAAGGCCATTGATTTGTTTGAGTTAATTTTATATCCAGCTACTTCACCGAAGCTGTTTATCAGGCTTAGGAGTTCTCTGGTGGAATTTTTAGGGTCACTTATATATACTATCATATCATCTGCAAAAAGTGATATTTTGACTTCATCTTTTCCAATTTGTATCCCTTTGATCTCCTTTTGTTGTCGAATTGCTCTGGCTAGGACTTCAAGTACAATGTTGAATAGGTATGGAGAAAGTGGACAGCCTTGTCTAGTCCCTGATTTTAGAGGGATTGCTTCAAGCTTCTCACCATTTACTTTGATGTTGGCTACTGGTTTGCTGTAGATTGCTTTTATCATGTTTAGGTATGGGCCTTGAATTCCTGATCTTTCCAAGACTTTTATCATGAATGGGTGTTGGATCTTGTCAAATGCTTTTTCCGCATCTAACGAGATGACCATGTGGTTTTTGTCTTTGAGTTTGTTTATATACTGGATTGCGTTGATGGATTTCCGTATATTGAACCATCCCTGCATCCCTGGGATGAAACCTACTTGGTCAGGATGGATGATTGTTTTGATGTGTTCTTGGATTCGGTTAGCAAGAACTTTATTGAGGATTTTTGCATCAATATTCATAAGGGATATTGAAGTTTTCTATCTTTGTTGGGTCTTTTTGTGGTTTAGGTATCAGAGTAATTGTGGCTTCATAGAATGAGTTGGGTAGAGTACCTTCTGTTTCTATTTTGTGGAATAGTTTGTGAAGAACTGGGATTAGATCTTCTTTGAAGGTCTGATAGAACTCTGCACTAAACCCATCTGGTCCTGGGCCTTTTTTAGTTGGGAGACTATTAATGACTGCTTCTATTTCTTTGGGGGATATAGGGCTGTTTAGATCATTAACCTGATCTTGATTCAACTTTGGTACCTGGTATCTGTCTAGGAACTTCTCCATTTCATCCAGGTTCTCCAGTTTTGTTGAGTATAGCCTTTGGTAGAAGGATCTGATGGTGTTTTGGATGTCTTCAGGATCTGTTGTTATGTCTCCTTTTTCATTTCTGATTTTGTTAATTAGGATGCTTTCCCTGTGCCCTCTAGTGAGTCTGGCTAAGGGTTTATCTATCTTGTTGATTTTCTCAAAGAACCAGCTCCTTGATTGGTTGATTCTTTTAATAGTTTTTCTTGTTTCCACTTGGTTGATTTCGCCCCTGAGTTTGATTATTTCCTGCAGTCTACTCCTCTTGGGTGAATTTGCTTCCTTTTGTTCTAGTGCTTTTAGGTGTGTTGTCAAGCTGCTAATGTGTGCTCTCTCTAGTTTCCTTTTGGAGGCACTCAGAGCTATGAGTTTTCCTCTTAGAAATGCTTTCATTGCGTCCCATAAGTTTGGGTATGTTGTGGCTTCATTTTCATTGAACTCTAAAAAGTCCTTAATTTCTTTCTTTATTCCTTCCTTGACCAAGGTATCATTGAGAAGCATGTTGTTCAGTTTCCACGTGAAGGTTGGCTTTCTATTATTTATTTTGTTATTGAAGATCAGCCTTAGTCCATGGTGATCTGATAGGATGCATGGGACAATTTCAATATTTTTGTATCTGTTGAGGCCTGTTTTGTGACCAATTATGTGGTCAATTTTGGAGAAGGTACTATGAGGTGCTGAGAAGAAGGTATATCCTTTTGTTTTAGGATAGAATGTTCTGTAGATATCTGCCAGATCCATTTGATTCATAATTTCTCTTAGTTTCTCTGTGTCCCTGTTTAGTTTCTGTTTCCATGATCTGTCCATTGGTGAAAGTGGTGTGTTGAAGTCTCCCACTATTATTGTATGAGGTGCAATGTGTGCTTTGAGATTTACTAAAGTTTCTTTAATGAATGTGGCTGCCTTTGTATTTGGAGCATAGATATTCAGGATTGATAGTTCCTCTTGGATGATTTTACCTTTGATGAGTATGAAGTGTCCCTCCCTGTCTTTTTTAATGACTTTGGGTTGGAAGTCAATCTTATCAGATATTAGAATGGCTACTCCAGCTTGTTTCTTCATGCCATTTGCTTGGAAAATTGTTTTCCAGCCTTTCATTCTGAGGTAGTGTCTATCCTTTTCTCTGAGATGAGTTTCCTGTAAGCAGCAAAATGTTGGGTCTTGTTTGTGTAGCCAGTTTGTTAGTCTATGTCTTTTTATCGGGGAGTTGAGTCCATTGATATTAAGAGATATTAAGGAAAAGTAATTGTTGTTTCCTGTTATTTTTGTTGTTAAAGTTGGCATTTTGTTCTTGTGGCTGTCTTCTTTTAGGTTTGTTGAGGGATTACCTTCTTGTTGTTTCTAGGGCGTGGTTCCTGTCCTTGTATTGGTTTTTTTCTGTTATTATCCTTTGAAGGGCTGGATTCGTGGAGAGATAATGTGTGAATTTGGTTTTGTCGTGGAATACTTTGGTTTCTCCATCTATGTTAATTGAGAGTTTGGCTGGGTATAGTAGCCTGGGCTGGAATTTATGTTCTTTTAGTGTCTTTATAACATCCGTCCAGGATCTTCTGGCTTTCATAGTCTCTGGTGAAAAATCTGGTGTAATTCTGATAGGCTTGTCTTTATATGTTACTTGGCCTTTTTCTCTTACTGCTTTTAGTATTCTATCTTTATTTAGAGCATTTGTTGTTCTGATTATTATGTGTCGGGAGGTATTTCTTTTCTGGTCCAGTCTATTTGGAGTTCTGTAGGCTTCTTGTATGTTCATGGGCATCTCTTTCTTTAGATTTGGGAAGTTTTCTTCTATAATTTTGTTGAAGATGTTTGCTGGTCCTTTGAGTTGAAAATCTTCATTCTCATCCACTCCTATTATCCATAGGTTTGGTCTTCTCATTGTGTCCTGTATTTCCTGGATGTTTTCAGTTAGTATCTTTTTGCATTTTACATTTTCCTTGATTGTTGTGCTGATGTTCTCTATGGAATCTTCTGCACCTGAGATTCTCTCTTCCATCTCTTGTATTCTGTTGCTGATGCTCGTATCTATGGTTCCAGATTTCTTTCGTAGGGTTTCTATCTCCAGTGTTGCCTCATTTCGGGTTTTCTTTATTGTGTCTACTTCCCTTTTTAGGTCTAGTATGGTTTTGTTCATTTCCATCATCAGTTTGGATGTGTTTTCCTGTATTTCTGTAAGGACTTCTACTTGTTTGATTATGTTATCCTGTTTTTCTTTAAGGATTTGTAACTCTTTAGCAGTGTTCTCCTGCAATTCTTTAAGGGATTTTTGTGCTTCCTCTTTAGTGTCTTCTGCCTGTTTAGCATTGTTCTCCTGTATTTCTTTAAGTGTGTTATTAAAGTCCTTCTTGAAGTTCTCTACCATCATCAGGAGATATGCTTTTAGATCCGTGTCTAGCTTTTCCGGTGTGTTGGGGTGCCCTGGACTGGGTGAAGTGGGGGTGCTGGGTTCTGATGATGGTGAGTGGTCTTGGTTTCTGTTAGTAAGATTATTACGTTTACCTTTTGCCATCTGGTAATCTCTGGGGTTAGTTGTTATCGTTGTCACTGTTTAAAGATTGGAGCAGAAGCTGTGTTCCACTCACCAGCAGTCCCAAAATCCTGCGGCGGGGGGTCATGGGTAGCTGGCGGTTGTCAGGCAACCCTGCGCTCCAGCTACCCCGGTGCTGATCCAGCCGGATGAGGCCTGTGGCCCTACTCAGGCCGGTTTCTGCTTCCCTAACTAATGCAGTCTCAGGTCCCGCACGCAATTGGATTGGAGCAGAAACTGTGTTCCACTCACCAGAAGTCTTAAGATCCTGTGGCGGGTGTTGTGGGTAGCTGGCGAGTGTCAGCTGACCCTGCGCCCCAGCTGCCCTGGTGCTTTTCTGACCGGATGAGGCTTGTGGCCCTATGTAGGCCGGATTTCTCTCTCCCCAACCAGAGCAGTCTCAGGTCCCGCGTGGTTGGACTGGAGCAGAAGCTGTGTTCCACTCACCAGCAGTCCCAAAATCCTGCGGCGGTGGTCGTAGGTAGCTGGCGGGTGTCAGGCAACCCTGCGCTCCAGCTACCCCAGTGCTGATCCGGCCAGATGAGGCCTGTGGCCCTACTCAGGCCGGTTTCTGCTTCCCTAACTAATGCAGTCTCAGGTCCCCCGCACAATTGGATTGGAGCAGAAGCTGTGTTCCACTCACCAGAAGTCTTAAGATCCTGTGGCGGGTGTTGTGGGTAGCTGGCGAGTGTCAGCCGACCCTGCGCCCCAGCTGCCCCGGTGCTTTTTCGAGCCCCAAATTTTAATGGGGTTATTGGAATTTCTGGAGTCCACCTTCTTGAGTTCTTTATATATATTGTATATTAGTCCCCTATCTGATTTAAAATAGGTAAAGATCCTTTCCCAATCTGTTGGTGTCCTTTTTGTCTTATTGACAGTGTCTTTTGCCTTGCAGAAGCTTTGCAGTTTCATGAGGTCCCATTTGTTAATCCTTGATCTTACAGCACAAGCCATTGCTGTTCTATTCAGGAATTTTTCCCCTGTGCCCATATCTTGGAGGCTTTTCCCCACTTTCTCCTCTATAAATTTCAGTGTCTCTGGTTTTATGTGAAGTTCCTTGATCCACTTAGATTTGACCTTAGTACAAGGAGATAGGAATGGATCAATTCACATTCTTCTACATGATAACAACCAGTTGTGCCAGCACCATTTGTTGAAAATGCTGTCTTTTTTCCACTGGATGGTTTTAGCTCCCTTGTCGAAGATCAAGTGACCATAGGTGTGTGGGTTCATTTCCGGGTCTTCAATTCTATTCCATTGGTCTACTTGTCTGTCACTATACCAGTACCGTGCAGTTTTTATCACAATTGCTCTGTAGTAGAGCTTTAGGCCAGGCATGGTGATTCCACCAGAGGTACTTTTATCCTTGAGAAGAGTTTTTGCTATCCTAGGTTTTTTCTTTTTATTCCAGATGAATTTGCAGATTGCCCTTTCTAATTCGTTGAAGAATTGATTTGGAATTTCGATGGGGATTGCATTGAACCTGTAGATTGCTTTTGGCAAGATAGCCATTTTTACAATGTTGATCCTGCCAATTCATGAGCATGGGAGATCTTTCGATCTTCTGAGATCTTCTATAATTTCTTTCTTCAGAGACTTGAAGTTTTTATCATACAGGTCTTTCACTTCCTTAGTTAGAGTCACGCCAAGATATTTTATATTATTTGTGACTATTGAGAAGGGTTCTGTTTCCCTAATTTCTTTCTCAGCCTGTTCATTCTTTGTGTAGAGAAAGGCCATTGATTTGTTTGAGTTAATTTTATATCCAGCTACTTCACCGAAGCTGTTTATCAGGTTTAGGAGTTCTCTGGTGGAATTTTTAGGGTCACTTATATATACTATCATATCATCTGCAAAAAGTGATATTTTGACTTCATCTCTTCCAATTTGTATCCCCTTTATCTCCTTTTGTTGTCGAATTTCTCTGGCTAGGACTTCAAGTACTATGTGGAATAGGTAGGGAGAAAGTGGGCAGCCTTGTCTAGTCCCTGATTTTAGTGGGTTTGCTTCAAGCTTCTCTCCATTTACTTTGATGTTGGCTACTGGTTTGCTGTAGATTGCTTTTATCATGGTTAGGTATGGGCCTTGAATTCCTGATCTTTCCAAGACTTTTATCATGAATGGGTTTTGGATCTTGTCGAATGCTTTTTCTGCATCTAAGGAGATGATCATGTGGTTTTTGTCTTTCAGTTTGTTTATATAATGGATTATGTTGATGGATTTCTGTATATTAAACCATCCCTGCATCCCTGGAATGAAACCTACTTGGTCAGGATGGATGATTGCTTTAATGTGTTCTTGGATTCGGTTAGCGAGAATGTTATTGAGGATTTTTGCATCTATATTCATAAGGGAAATTGGTCTGAAATTCTCTATCTTTGTTGGGTCTTTTTGTGGTTTAGGTATCAGAGTAATTGTGGCATCATAGAATGAGTTGGGTAGAGTTCCCTCTACTTCTATTTTGTGGAATAGCTTGTGCAGAACTGGAATTATATCTTCTTTGAAGGTCTGGTAGAACTCTGCACTAAACCCATCTGGTCCTGGGGTTTTTTTTTTTTTTTTTTTGGCTGGGAGACTATTAATGACTGCTTCTATTTCTTTAGGGGATATGGGAATGTTTAGATTGTTAACTTGATCCTGATTTAACTTTGGTACCTTGTATCTGTCTAGAAATTTGTCCATTTCGCCCAGGTTTTCCAGTTTTGTTGAGTATAGCCTTTTGTAGAAGGATCTGATGGTGTTTTGGATTTCTTCAGGATCTGTTGTTATGTCTCCCTTTTCATTTCTGATTTTGCTAATTAGGATGTTGTCCCTGTGCCCTCTAGTGAGTCTAGCTAAGGGTTTATCTATCTTGTTGATTTTCTCGAAGAACCAACTCCTCATTTGGTTAATTCTTTGAATAGTTCTTCTTGTTTCCACTTGGTTGATTTCACCCCTGAGTTTGATTATTTCCTGCCGTCCACTCCCATTGGGTGAATTTTCTTCCTTTTTTTCTAGAGCTTTTAGATGTGTTGTCAAGCTACTAGTGTGTGCTCTCTCCAGTTTCTTTTTGGAGGCACTCAGAGCTATGAGTTTTCCTCTTAGAAATGCTTTCATTGTGTCCCATAAGTTTGGGTATGTTGTGGCTTCATTTTCATTAAACTCTAAAAAGTCTTTAATTTCTTCCTTTATTCCTTCCTTGACCAAGGTATCATTGAGAAGAGTGTTGTTCAGTTTCCACGTGAATGTTGGCTTTCCATTATTTATGTTGTTAATGAATATCAGCCTTAGTCTGTGGTGGCCTAATAGGATGCATGGGACAATTTCAATATTTTTGTATCTGTTGAGGCCTGTTTTGTGACCAATTATATGGTCAATTTTGGAGAAGGTCCTGTCAGGTGCTGAGAAGAAGGTATATCCTTTTGTTTTTGGATAAAATGTTCTGTAGATATCTGTTAAGTCCATTTCTTTCATAACTTCTGTTAGTTTCACTGTGTCCCTGTTTAGTTTCTGTTTCCACGATCTGTCCATTGATGAGAGTGGTGTGTTGAAATCTCCCACTATTATTGTGTGAGGTACAATATGTACTTTGAGATTTACTAAAGTTTCTTTAACGAATGTGGCTGCCCTTGCATTTGGAGTATAGATATTCAGAATTGAGAGTTCCTCTTGGAGGATTTTACCTTTGATGAGTATGAAGTGTCCCTCCTTGTCTTTTTTGATAACTTTGGGTTGGAAGTAGATTTTATTCGATATTCGAATGGCTACTCCAGCTTGTTTCTTCAGACCATTTGCTTGGAAAATTGTTTTCCAGCCTTTCACTCTGAGGTAGTGTCTGTCTTTTTCCCTGAGATGGGGTTCCTGTAAGCAGCAGAATGTTGGGTCCTGTTTTTGTAGCCAGTCTTTAGTCTATGTCTTTTTATTGGGGAATTGAGTCCATTGATATTAAGAGATATTAAGGAAAAGTAATTGTTGCTTCCTTTTATTTTTGTTGTTAGAGTTGGCATTCTGTTCTTGTGGCTGTCTTCATTTTGGTTTGTTGAGGGATTACTTTCTTGCTTTTTCTAGGATGTGGTTTCCGTCCTTGTATTGGTTTTTTTCTGTTATTATCCTTTGAAGTGCTGGATTCGTGGAAAGATAATGTGTGAATTTGGTTTTATCGTGGAATACTTTGGTTTCTCCATCTATGGTAATTGAGAGTTTGGCTGGGTATAGTAGCCCGGGCTGGCATTTGTGTTCTCTTAGTGTCTGTATACCATCTGTCCAGGCTCTTCTGGCTTTCATAGTCTCTGGTGAAAAGTCTGGTGTAATTCTGATAGGCCTGCCTTTATATGTTACTTGACCTTTCTCCCTTACTGCTTTTAATATTCTATCTTTAGTGCATTTGTTGTTCTGATTATTATGTGTTGGGAGGAATTTCTTTTCTGGTCCAGTCTATTTGGAGTTCTGTAGGCTTCTTGTATGTTCATGGGCATCTCTTTCTTTAGGTTTGGGAAGTTTTCTTCTACAATTTTGTTGAAGCCATTCGCTGGCCCTTTAAGTTGAAAATCTTCATTCTCATCTACTCCTATTATCCGTAGGTTTGGTCTTCTCATTGTGTCCTGTATTTCCTGGATGTTTTGAGTTAGGATCCTTTTGCATTTTGTATTTTCTTTGATTGTTGTGCCGATGTTCTCTATGGAATCTTCTGCACCTGAAATTCTCTCTTCCATCTCTTGTATTCTGTTGCTGATGCTCGTATCTATGGTTCCAGATTTCTTTCCTAGGGTTTCTATCTCCAGCGTTGCCTCATTTTGGGTTTTCTTTATTGTGTCTACTTCCCTTTTTAGGTCTAGTATGGTTTTTTAATTTCCATCACCTGTTTGGATGTGTTTTCCTTTTTTTCTTTAAGGACTTCTAACTCTTTGGTTATGTTTTCCTGTTTTTATTTAAGGACTTGTAATTCTTTAGCAGTGTTCTCCAGTATTTCTTTAAGTGAGTTATTAAAGTCCTTCTTGATGTCCTCCACCATCATCATGAGATATGCTTTTAAATTCAGGTCTAGCTTTTCGGTTGTGTTGGGGTGCCCAGGACTAGGTGGGGTGGGAGTGCTGGGTTCTGATGATGGTGAGTGGTCTTGACTTCTGTTAGTAGGATTCTTACGTTTGCCTTTTGCCATCTGGTAATCTCTGGAGCTAGTTGTTATAGTTGTCTCTGGTTAGAGCTTGTTTCTCAGGTGATTATGTTTGCCTCTATCAGCAGACCTCTCTGCAGGCAAGCTCTCCTCTTGCAGGGAAGGTGCCCAGATATCTGGTGTTCAAACCTGCCTCCTGGCAGAAGTTGTGTTCTACTCACCAGAGGTCTTAAGATCCCATGGAGGGTCCTGTGAGAAACTTGGGGGTGTCCAGAAACTCAGCACACAAGGAACTTCGGTGCTGGAGTGGACCAGAAGGGACTTGTGTTCCTAATCAGGCCAGGTTATCTGTTTCCCTAGTTAATGCAGTCTCAGGTCCCGCATGATTGGATTGGAGCAGATACTGTGTTCCACTCACCAGAGGTCTTAGGATCACGTGGGGGATCCTGTGTGGGTCCTTATGGGTGTCCGGAGACTCCCCGGGCCAGGAATCCCGGTGCTGCAGTGGACCGGAAGGTGGTCAGATGTCCGGAGCCCGAAAAGGGCACTGCCTCAGAAACTCTGTGGCTCCCACCTGTCCCTGAAGCTGTCTGCTTCTGTGTGCACACTCACCTGTGCAGACTACTTTTCGGTGGAGTCCCTGGACCAAGATGGCTCCCACCATTTCTGAGGCAAAAAACCTTCTGGGCAGGGTGGACAGCTGTCCTCTGGCCAGGGAGGTGGTCGGATGTCTGGAGCCCGAAACGGGTGCTGCCTCATAAGCTCTGTGGCTCCCGCCTGTCCCAGAAGCTGTCCACTTCTGTGTGCTGCCAAATTTCTATTGTCAACACGATTCTGAGTTTCCAGTCAGTGTTGTGAAAGAACTGTTCTTTCAGAGAGCTACTATTTGGTCCATCAGGCAGAATGGGTGGGTGGTATGAGCTTCTGAAAGCCTTAAGAGCCAGGATGAAGTTTTCAGGAGTCAAATAGAAGACTGTCATGATTCCTTTAGCTGTCACTTTGACACACCTGGGAGGAGGGAGTTTCAACTGAATAACTGCCTTTGTCACATTGGTTCTGTTGTCATGTTTGCCCAGCAAATTCTTGATTATTATTTGATGTGTAAGACCTCATTCCATTGAGAGCAAACCCATGCCTATGTAGGTTGACCTGGCTATAAAGAAAGCCAGCTGAACATAAATTTCAGGGTAATCCAGGAAATGTTCTTCTTACATGGTTTCCATTCCAAGACCTCACCTTGGGTTTCCCTGGTGATGGTCTGTAACCAGTAAGCTAAATACATCCTTTCCTTACCCAAAGTTGCTTTTGTTGTGGTGTCTATCAGAGCAGCAGAAAGCAAATGAAAATAGTGTGGAGGGAAACAGAGACTCAACATAAAAGGAAAGTAAAATCTTGCTAGTGTATGCAATGGTGTCAGCATTTGGAAGCTGATTATGGGATGGATCCCTGGATATGGCAGTCTCGAGATGGTCCATCCTTTCGTCACAGCTCCAAACTTTGTCTCTGTAACTCCTTCCATGGGTGTTTTGTTCCCAATTCTAAGAAGGGGCAAAGTGTCCACACTTTGGTCTTCATTCTTCTTGAGTTTCATGCATTTAGCAAATTGTATCATACACTAGCAATATTTTGCTGAAAGGACCCAGATATAGCTGTCTCTTGTGAGACTATGCCGGGGCCTAGCAAACACAGAAGTGGATGCTCACAGTCAGCTATTGGATGGATCACAGGGCCCCCAATGGAGGAGCTAGAGAAAGTATTCAAGGAGTTAAAGGGATCTGCAACCCTATAGGTGGAACAACATTATGAACTAACCAGTACCCAGGAGCTCTTGACTCTAGCTGCATATGTATCAAAAGATGGCCTAGTAGGCCATCACTGGAAAGGGAGGCCCATTGGACTTGCAAACTTTATATGCCCCAGTACAGGGGAACGCCAGGGCCAAAAGGTGAGAGTGGGTGGGTAGGGGAGTTGGGGGGGAGGGTATGGGGGACTTTTCGGATAGCATTGGAAATGTAAATGAGGAAAATACCTTATTAAAAAAATATATATATATAAAGGAAAGTAAATCCCAGAGAAATTAAGCTGTGACTCTGATCGTGGGTTGATAAGGCTACAGACACACACTAGCATCACTTTACAGGAGAAAAGAAAAAAAAAACAGCTGGGGAGATGTAAAGCAGGCCAGAATATGCAAAGTGTAGATATATCTATTGCCACCTTCACGCATTTTCAAAGTCCTTGTGAAACATACATAGCATTTAAATGTACTTCTATTTATTTCTAAAAATGAGTTTAAAAGAACACAAAAATTTTAAAGAAATTTTATGATATTAACACATACGCTTACACACACACACATCCTGTATCACACAACACCAACTTAGTAACATTGTTGATTTAATTTGCAAATTAAGATAGAAGGGACACATAGCTATATTTTGCCAATACTCATGGAAATAAACATGCAACAAAAGCAATTTGACAGTCACAGAAATCCAGAGCATATTTAGCTCTGAATTTAAGCTAGGTTTTTTCCTGTCTCTGTCATATCTTGCTGCCTGAAGCTGTCTGGGATGGAGTTATTCTAGGTGATAGTGTGATGAGTCAGGATGAGAAAACAGAGAGGGAATATATGACTGACCATTGTGGAGAGAACTGGCTTCAGAGGAGAATGGAAACAGAGCAGAGCCGCAGAAACTGCTGGCTGAGTTTACAATTAAACAGTGCCAAGGTTCTGAAGTAGTAAAGAGCAGACACCAAAGGTTATTAAAGATATCATTAGGCTATATAAAGTGTATATGGAATTGAACTGGTAGAAGAACAAAGATATTAGATATGCAAAGGGAAGGATGGATTCTGAGGGCTTTATTTGGTTTTATGCCTCTAGGTTTCCTTTGATTGCTGGGAATTATTTACCAATACCTGTTCTCATATCAAAGTCAGTGCGCTGCTTCTTTCTTGTGGTATTAAATGCCACATATTCATAAAGAATGCATTTTTCCTTAAGACAGTATTCTAGAGATAGAGTTTGAGTTATTTCCTCCATCATCACAGTCTCATATAATTATGATTTTAAGGCAAAGATACAGGGAAACATTAAATATCAGAAAATGCATTGAATTTAAGTGTCTAACATACATTTATTTTTAAGGGTACCATATATATTTCTTTTCTATATAAATCAAGATTACATCTGATTTAAAATGCTATTTTCTCATTGTAGAATTTTTTAAGTATACAATAGCAAGAAGAACAATTATGTCATTACTTAGGGGCAATATTCTTCACAAGTTGAGTTTCTCTGTATATACTTATTTGCTGGGGAAATAGTATGGGACTAGTCACTCTTTCAAGATGTATGGAACATTCAACACCCACTAAACACATGGGAAGAGAAGGCAGATGCGTGTGTACAGCAAGCTTATATCTACTCATCTAGGTCTCTCCCGTGGAGATCATAGCTCATGATTTGTAAACTTCCTTTGTGGTAATTGTCACTGTCACTCTCTGGCATGGCTATGGGCTATGATATTAGCAGGACTGGAAAGTGGTATCAGATTTGGTAATTCAGTGCCCACTTTAGAAGAAGGCCTGATATTTTCAGAAGGGAAACTGAGGAAGAATGGATGTGGGAGAGATCCACATGGGAGGTGGTGATGAACTGGGAAGAGAGGAGGGAGGGGAGGCTGAAGTTCAGGAATAATGTATGAGGGAAGGATAAAGATTTTTCAAAAAGGCAAATAATACAACTTATATTGTCTCCAGCTGCAGAGTTTTAAATATGAGCAAAAACTATCTCACATCTTTCAAACAACTACCAAAGATACCTCAGATACAACATTTATCACTGGCTGAAAACCACATTGAGACACTGACTGGCCTCTCCAGTTTACAGTGCACACCACTGGAATCTCTCACCTTGAAGAGGAACCCCTGCGAATTTCACCAAAACTACAGGAAGCAGTAAGGCTCAAATGTCTGGGTCACCTTTTGTTGAATAGTGAACTGTTAGCCATAGCCATGTTGCATGTTGTTCCTCTCTTGTTTACATTCATGTAGCAAAGGTTTGCTCTTTACTGCATGCACTTATGTGTACTGTGTGCACATTTGTACACTAGCAGAATGTAGGTGCCTGAGGCATGTATGTGTGTGTGTGTGTGTGTGTGTGTGTGTGTGTGTCTGTGTGTATCTGTGTGTGTACACATACATAGTTTTGGGGTGAAGAGTATCTTCTCAGACCTTAGTGTCTCTACACATGCTTTCTCTTTCCAGTTCCTCCACAGAGCACAACTTTCTGTGATCCACAGCCCAAAGCTTTACTGGACTTGACCAAAGGGTTGCTTTTCTTTTAGGTTTGTTAAGTGTATATTAATACTTCACATATTTCTACTTTTATACTGTTTGGTATTTTGACGATTCTTGTTTGTTTTTCTATTCTCTAGTGTTATTGGCTCCTTCCTGGGACTTCATGGATGTAACTATTTTGGCCATCAGTGTTTTGGATTCCTTCAATTATCTTCTTTATTGCATGCTTAGTTAGCATGTCTTTCTTTAGTTTGTGTTAATCATGATAAAATGTGCCCTTTCCTTTAGTTGTAAAAGGTATTGTTACAGGACATATAAATATAGGTGCCAGCTATTTTTTTCAGAAATTGTAATATGTTATTCTATTCTTTGGACCTTTAAAGTCTTAAGAATGGTGCGGTTCTGATGGCTTTACCTTTATAAGTGACTTAGTGATTCCCTGTTGCAGCTTGCAATATTTGTTGCTCTCTATATCTACTATAAATTGATGGAGATGAATATTTCATGGTCTTATTATTCCCAGTGCCTGGGGATGGTCACTCCTTTTTCTATATTTGGGAAATATTCTGCTGTGAGTTTGTTGAATACACATTTTGTGTTTCTGTCTAATACATTTCCTCTTCCTTTCATGATCAATTTTGTCTTCTAGTGGTATTACTTCCCTCTTGCATTCTTGTTTCTTCTTATTGTTTCATTATTACTGCTATTCTGATTTATCTACTTGTTCTCTAAGCCCTGATATTTTATATTCTACTTAAGTTATCCCTTTGTCAAAGCTTTCCACTAAGGGTTTTATTTGACTTACTGTAATTTTCATTTCCAAAATTTATGTTGACTTTTTTTTTTGTATTTTAAAAATCTCAATTTATTTTTGTTTCCATATTTTAAATTGACCTCCTTCTTTCTTTCAGTTGTTTCGTTCAGTCATTTTCTTTGATCTAGTTAAGAAATATAATTAAGTCTCTTTGCTTAGAGTGAAAATGATGGGTATTGATGCTTTACTTGAATGTATATGCTCTGTGTGCATGTTTATGCCTACAGAGGTCAGAATATGGTGTCAGATCTCTTGGAACTGGAGTTATAGGCAAATGTAGGCATTCTAATGTGGGTTCTGAGAAATGAAATCTGATCTTTCACAATAGCATCATGTACCTTTAACCACTGAGCAATGTCTCTAGCTCTCTCATTTTACATTTAGTTGAACATTCTTTTTTTTTTTTTGGTTTTTCGAGACAGGGTTTCTCTGTGTAGCCCTGGCTGTCCTGGAACTCACTCTGTAGACCAGGCTGGCCTCGAAGTCAGAAATCTGCCTGCCTCTGCCTCCAGAGTGCTGGGATTAAAGGCATGTGCCACCACACCTGGTTTAATTGAATATTCTTATAAGCATTCTTTTGAATTCTTTGTCTGTGATTTCCTTTAACTTACTGTCTTTGGAATTCATTATTATTGAATTGGTAATTTTCAAAGAAATCTTGTTGTCTTGATTTTGGACAGGGTTCTTACATTTTTGTCCTGGGATTTATTATTTGTGCTGATCTCATTGGTTCCATTATTTTAATCAACCATTTTCTTTAAGCCGATGAACTAACTACAGCAGCAATCACACCTGAAAGAGAAGCCCTTGCAGCTCCATGTTCTCAGCTCACCAGGCCTTTCCAGCTTTTCTGGCAGTGTTCACATTCTAGTCGTTCCTCTGAGTTTTAAATCATGTCGTCTCAATATGGCTATATGCTTCTCTGCGTCTCATGATCTTAATAATTTGTGAAGAAGCTTTGGGTTTGGGCATGTAGATGTGCCAAGTTGTTTTTAACATATCCTTTGAAGACAGTTTGATCACAATCTAGCTTAAGATTGGCTTGAGGTAGTAGAATGTGACGCTGAACAGGTGGCAGTGGATAATTTTCCAGTGTCTGATTCACATGGCTTATAACACTGTCATGCAATTTTCTGTTTGTAATGTTGTTGATTCCAAAGATTTTCCTTTTCCATTAATCTGTGGGTCCAGAGAGGGGCCCTATTAAAGGGGTTTTCTCCTCTTCTATACTGATTTGTTCAGAGCTCTAACTTATAACATGCTAATTCCTTTATAATTTGAACACTCTATATTTCTATATGTGATCTAATCTCTAACCATCAGCTGTTGAGTGTGAGCCTTCTTTGACTTTCCAAGTACCTTGTCTTCGTTTTGAAGTTACAGATCAGAGTTCTTTCAACTTTACAGGGTCATATACAAGCATTGTTTTTCCTTACTTACCATTTCCATTTGATGTTAATGGGACTTTCCAATACATACAAAGAAATGTCATTTTGCTTCCAAATTTGATATATATTCTCTCAAATGTTTAAGGGATACCATGTCTTTAGCTTTTCTCTAAGTACATATTTCTAAAAGGTTTTTATAAGATTGACTTATTCATTTTCTACTCTCTGATTTTATTTTCATGATGATCCATGAACACCACAAAGAGGTAATTGATTAAGTCTACTGAAGTGATTGAATGAACTTAAAATCTGCCAAGAAGAAATGATTTTATTAGTTTGTCACTGCTGGGAACACCCCTAATGATGTTAGGGCAATTTAAATAGACTTGGATTGCATACTAAGCAAATGCTTACTAAGATCATAGATATATCAGTAGTTAAAAGGAAGATAGATGATAGATAAATCAGTAGATGACTAGATGATAGATAGATTGATAGATAGGATAAATAAAAACAGATAAACATCTCCAGCTAATTCTGTGTGGTTGGTATTCTCATGGGACTTGAAAAGAAGGGAAGTAAAGGACTTCTAATCTTATATTTGTTACCATATGACTATAGATTAACTTATCTCTCAGCTAACTCTTTTCTACTAAGGGCCAAATCATCTCTGGGGACAGTCTAATCCCATTCTTTGATGGAAACCCTTTGCAGCTATCAAGCTTCAATAACAGATGTGATTATCCCTATCTTCCCTTCTCACAACTGCCAATTTTCACATAATAGCAAAACAGCTTTATGTAAAGCTATATTGTGTGACTCCTGCTGTACAATGACAAATGTTCAAAATTTGTATTCTAATTTGTGTTGTTACGACACGAATCTCATTATTGCAGTTGTCTCCCCTATGACTGTAGTTGGAAAGCAAAATTTCAAATTGCTTTTACAAAGCAGTGAGAACTGGCAGCCTAGTGACTTTAATATTGAGCTAGTATTTAATCATAATAATGTTTTGAAGCTTAAAATAATATTTTCTGAATTCAGGGAAGACTTAAGCAGACATTTCATCATCATTCATAAGAAGTCTCATTCTTAGTCATAAGGATAAGTTAATTCTATGATATTTTCAATTTGTTAATATGTGGGATTTTATAAAGCATTTTGGTGCCAACTCAAGTCACTTGACTTCCTCCAGAAGACATATTACAGTAAGAACATTAAGACTATATTAAATCTGATATGCCCTGCCATTTCACTACAATTCTGTCTTCAGAATTCATGATGTGGTATACAGTCAGATGAAAATAATTCTTTTCTGTTTTCCAGTATTAATTCTATTGAACTGGGTCTGAGATGGATGTATACTGACTTTTAAGCTACAAAAGGCAGACTGTGTTGACTTGCATACTTGAGAGGTGCTTTGGAGAGAGAGATGAAGTGGTTTTAACATAAGAAGAAAGGATTTAAGCTTCCACTCCTGCTGAGTAGATAAGACAAATTGTGAAGTCTATTTAAGTTTGAGTTCAGTTACCAATCCAGTAATCCCTACTTTGAAGATAATACACCATTTATTTTGTCACTAGGTGTTCATATCAAGGATTTGGGCCAAACTCTAGAGAGCGTTGACACCCTGTTTGTAATTGTTTTATATGTAGCTTCTCTGGGATACTGTCACCTAGAATAATAACTTTTTCCTTTTGTCTTCCCATGTTCAGATCAGACAGCATGGTTCTAAAGGAAAAGGACTGAGATGGAGGGTAACCTCACTTCCAGGATATGCTCATTTAGCACAAGCTAAATTCTCTGCCATTTTGCAGAAGCCAATGTCATATTATTTTCATCACAGCTTTGTGTTTTGGAAATCTGGGTGGTGGTGGAGTCTCCTGAGCTAAGTCTGAACACTGGCCCCTGAGGACTTAGATTTTAATTCTTCTCTGGCTAAGACTGAGATTCTGAATAAAATACTTGAAGTAGGGAATCACAGTCAGCTTGATAGATCTGCTGGGAGGACTAAGGGAAATAATGTGCAGAATGCATTTTTAGCGCTCAGAAAAGCAGGCACTGGACAACAGGAAGTCATAAGCAGGTCAGCAGCACCATTAGGTGACAGGTTTAGGATCTTCCATTTCATTGCAAAGGCCATAGATTCCACTTGCTTGAAGTCTAAGAATTCTCAAATGTAGGGGGCCTGTCCACTTGAAGGAAGACATTGCCTTGTAACAGTTCTTTCCATATGATGACTGTTTTAATATACTGATCAGAAGGATCTCTTTTGACCTTGGAATTGACTTCCTAAATTTGAAATATGACTGACAGAAGAACTTTCTGTCAAGGCAAAATATCTTACAGAATATATCTCATCTTGCTTTTATTCCTCTCAGCTTTCACGAAATAGCACTGCCTTCCCGCAAAGCCTCACTGAACTTTTAACTCTATAACAGGCACATTTGCCCTCATAGGCCCATTTGTTCCCTTAGAGTGTATTGGCTGAATTCACTCATGGATTTTTTTTTTTTTATTAGAGGGCTTTATGAAAACTAGACTGGAGTTCTCTTATAAAAACTGATTGAATTCTTTCTCACTTCTCTGATCAATGTTTACCCTTGCTGAAAGATCGGTTAGATCCAAGAGAGGGCAGACTATGGCCTGGTCATTAGCTCTAGGAATTAACAATGGCTTGTTTTCACCCCTCTTCAAGATATAGAGAGCAGAATAAAGTGACAGCTGTGTACTGTTTCTTATTTGAATAAGCCAAATACATTTATTCATAAAGTAAGTAAAATATTTTTCTTTGTTCCATATACTTATTTAATTTTTGTTTTGTTTTCTTTTAGAGTATTCTTGTGTTTGCCAAACTTAAAGGTTCTGGATGGGATCTTGAAGTCACCAGAAGATTGTTCCCCTCCAGAACACAATATTTTTTCCAAACTATGTATTTTATCATAAAAAACTCTGCATAGAAAGAAAACAGTTACTGTTACTGACAAAAAGCTAAAAATAAAAGTAATGCATCATTATATACTATGTGAATTTATATGTGCATAATAGCTACATGTGTAATATATACATATCCAGTATTTATTCTCTCTTGAAATCATGGTAGGAGAATATTTCTTAAACAGACCATTTCCTGGCAGGGATCTAAAGCTAGGTTCATGCTCTATGATAAATTTCCCAACACTGTACAAATAAAGGATTGTTTGATATACTGGTGGCTGGGTTTATTTATTTATTTATTGCACTTGCTCACCTCGGCCCCTGTAGAGCAAAATCTAACAGAAACAATGTAGAAAAGTGTGAGTGGGTGGCAATGTCTCTGCAAAACTCGTCTTCTCAAATCACAATACCATGTATTGTATTGATTTCTTCTCCAAGTTTCAATGCCACAGAGTTGGTTGCATTACTTGTCACATATCCACCTGCTTTCTCTGAAACAGGCATTGATTTCTCCTTCTCTTGAAGTCAGACCTTCCTCCCGCCAGTGAGACAAAGGATTGTGTTGCAGATCACCTACAGGCAGGCAGAACTTTGAGGACCTAGTTTGAATTTTGTTACAGTTTTTGAAAAGCTATATCACACCATTGAGTAAATAGGAAGATAAAAGTGGCTTCTAGGGCCTGGCATGAGTGTGATGTAAGGGACAGAACCATTATCATTCTTAGGGAAGATGTATATAGGCAGAGAAGAATTTCATAATGTTTTGCCATAGACATACCTCTACCACTGAACAGCTCCATACATTTAGGGACTGAAACATACCTTACCAATGATGTGTCTCCTTCCACAGCATAGTGAGCATTCGAAATCTTAAGTGCATGAACACATGCGACCACTACAGGAAACCATTAGTGCCTGCCATAACTTAAAGGTACAATGTAATTTTAGGCGTTTCAGTAAAATTAATTGGAAAACTTTCTTTGGGGTAGTCATGATGAGCATTTAAAACTTATAAGAACTCTAGAAATTGAGTATGATGGGGAACTGTGAAATAATACTTCACTGGTTACACTAGTTTGAATTGGCTTTTCTGCTACACATAGGGAAAACATTATAGCTGGCAAAGAAACCACGGGTTTAATACATGGAAAATAGGAGATACAAAACTGTTGTAGTTATCTCTTAGAAATAATGGCCAGACTCTCTAGTCTTAGAGTTTTCAAAACTTACTTTAATGATGGTTCCTTAATGCTTCAACATCCTTTCTATACTGCCACCCACCAGAGGTAGGGGGAAAGAAAAGTTAATATGAAACCAGGCTTGTGAAGCTGTTTACAAATAAGTGGGGAGCGGGGAGCAATTCCAAACATTGTCAGCAGTCCAGTCCACTCAGCAAACACCAAACACAAAAATCAGTAGGTGTCTTGATCCAGAAGAAAATGCAAGGTTCCACCCCTCTGCATGAGTCTGGAGAAGCAGCAAGAAGTAGCTGGAATACTGTCAAAAGTTCTTTGGTGCATTTGTCTCTATGAAGTCACAGCTAAGATCAATAAGGAAAGCAAGATGAATTCAATACAAGAGAGTCAGCAAAGACCAGGTTCAGCAGTGTCTGATGAAGATCAGCAAAGAACTTAGGCTCTAAGCCTGAATTCTAGCCCCATATGCAATGCTCCATTTGTAACTGTGGTGTTTTCCACCCTCTGTCCTAGTTCCCCAACTAATGACTCTGAGACTTATAATTTATGAATAAATGCCTAGACCAGAAGCTTGGGCATATTCATGAACTAGCTCATAGTTTAATTAACCCATTTATTCTATTCTGAATGCCACATGGCTGGTTAATTCTCCTTGGTTTCTTGTCTGTCTCACCCAAGTTCCAGGCAAATCTCTTTTCCCTCCTGACTCTGTCCTCTCTCCCTATCTGAACTCCCACCTTCTATTTTCTGCCTCAGCTCATAGACCATCAGCTTTTATTGACAGCTGATGCTTCCATACAGTAAACAAGAGTCTCTCTACATACCTGCCTCTGAGAACTTCCAAGATCTCTCTTAAATGTATCAATTGTTCTACTAAGTCCTCTTAGAATTTTACTCAGGACTTTGAAATCATCCTGATATTTTGTGTTTTACTATAATAAAACCAGAAATAGTTACACTGAGATTCCAGGAGGTTGGGAAAACAGCAGTGGGACATAACCGAAAAGAACCAAGACAAGAAATAGACTATGGTGGTTTGAAAGAGATATCCCCACAGATTCAGGCATTTGAATCCTTGGTCCATAATTGATGGAGTTATTTTGGGCAGGATTAGGAAGCATAGCCCTTCTGGGGGAGAGCTTTGAGGTTTTAAAGCCACATGTCACTTCCAGTGTGCTCTAGCTTCTTTTTAATTATTATTATTAATAATTATTATTATTACTATTATTGGATATTTTATTTATTTACATTTCAAATGTTATTCCCTTTCCCTGTTTCCCCTCCAGAAACCCCCTCCCATCCCCTTTCCCCTTGCTTCTATGAGGGTACTTCCCCCCCCCACCCCCCTGGCATTCCCCTACACTGAGGCATCCAGCCTTCATGGGACCAAGGGCCTCTCCTCCCACTAATGCCCAACAAGGCCATCCTCTGCTACATATGTGGCTAAAGCCATGGGTCATTCCAGGTGTACTCTTTGGTTGATGGTTTAGTCCCTGGGAGCTCTGGCAGGTCTGGTTGGTTGATATGGTTGATCTTCTTGCTTGAAGTTTATGACATGAGCTCTCAGTTGTTCTTGCCACCATGGCTGCTGGCTACTGCTATGATTCTCTGCCATGATGGAATCTTATCACTCAAAATACAGAGCCAGTAAACATTTTCTTCTCTAAATTGCTTTGGTCATGGTGTTTTACCACAACAATAAAAAGTAATCAATACAAAATGTAGTTTTCTTGAGTATGTTTAAGGCACAGACAGTGAAAACTGAAAGATTCCCAAAATAAGTCTTTATAAAAATTTGAAAACTGAGAGTAAACTTATTTTATTCTCTTAGATACCATCTATTTTCAATTATTATTTCTTTTTACAATAGAAGCAATGTAACTTGTTGCTTATTATTATACTACCAAATGACAATGATGAATTGGCAGCTTTTAAAGGCTAATTATAGAGATGAAATGAGTTTCTGATTAGTTTTAATGCTCTGGAACAAACAAACAAATTTTTGAATCACTTGCAGTGCTTTTGTTTGTTTGTTTGTTTGTTTGTTTGTTTGTTTTCAAGACAAGTTCCTCTGTGTAGCCCTGGCTGTGCTGGAACTCACTCTGTAGACCAGGCTGGTCTTGAACACAGAAGTCCTCCTGCCTCTGCCTCCCAAGTGTTGGAATTAAAGGTGTGCACCACCACTGCCCAGCATATTTTTTTATTTTAAGAAAAGAAATATTCTATGGGTTTTTTTAGAACTTCTGAAAGGTCACATCAAAATTTTCACACTACTTTAATAAATGCCTTGTGAAACATGTGGCTAATAAAATCTTTCTTTTTTCTGTAATGTGTTAATGTCCTTGAACACAACATGTTCTATGCCATATTTTACTTTATATTTCATATTCTAATGATTCTTTACAATATATTACAGAATGTGTGCTTCTTAGAGAGTAGAAACATCTTTTTTATGGTTGTGTATGTAAGATATGTGTTTGATGTATTAATGATATGCATATGATTTGTATGAATGATATATATGGTATTATACATGCTATATAAATTATATGTTTGATAAGTCTATTATGTGTCTATGAGTTGATTATAATTGTGTAATACATATGGTGGTAAGTATGTATGTATTAGATGTGAGCATACAAATGTAAGTATATATGTGTGCATATGTGTACTTTCAGGTGTGAGTGTGCCATGTTGGTTATCACAAGGCTGTAAGAGGACAACCTTGGGTATAGTATAGGGTTGTCTTTTTACCTTGTTTGAGACAAGGTATCCTCTCCATAACTACATAGTCTACTTCCCATTTTCCCAAGGAGCCTTCAACCTACCACACTACTGTATCTTGTCTGGCTTTACAGTGCTTTGGGGGATCTAAACTCAGGTATTCATGTTTGCATCATAAGAGCTTTACACACTCAGCCATCTTCAAAGCATCTTTGATTATCTTCATTATTCTTTATATATCTCAAATAACTAAGTGGGAATCTCAATGAGTGCCACGTAGACAAGTAAAATTTGATTATGTCTTCATAAAAATAAATTGATTTCTAGCCCTGGAAAAACATCAATCACATTTTAAAGCCTAAAGTAATAAAAATAATAGTATTTAGAAGAGGATGGCCTTGTCGAGCATCAATTAGAGGAGAGGCCTTTGGTCCTTGATGCCCCATTGCAGGGGAATGCCAGGGCAGGGAGGCAGGAGTGGGTGGGTGGGGTGGGTGCATTCTCATAGAAGCAGGGAGAGGGAGGATGAGATAGGGGGTTTCCAGAGGGGAAACTTGGAAACGGAATACCATTTGAAATGTAAATAAACAAAATATCCAATTAAAAATGGTGTTAAGTAGATGATATTAATCTTGGACTTGCTCTGACATTTCACCTTGTCCCATGACCAAATCAGACCAATAGTTCTGCCCTCATTGTTCCTTTCCTGATAAATGAGGAGAGGAATGTACTGCTTGAATTCTCATTACCAACACAGCTAAGGAATTTATAGTTAGAAATTTGAAGAGGGCTTTGAGGTTTTACTTTTCCTAATAGCCTTCCTTCCACTCAATGACCAAAAGTTCAGATAACTGCTTTCTTTGTCTGTCTTCTGGTCAGTCCTTCTCCCTCTGTTCCTTTCAAGACCGTGCCCTCTCCCCTTCCAGTCCTCTCTGATGATCCATGGAGCATAAAAACTGGAAAGATATGTGTGTGTGTGTGTGTGTGTGTGTGTGTGTGTGTGTGTGTGTGTGTGGTGTCTGTGGCAGGTGGTCTTTGCTGAAAATGAAACCAAATGGAGCAAAAAACCTTACTACTTACTTCTTTTCTTATTTGCATATTTTCCTGAGACTAGAGAATATATCTCTTTGTTTGAGAGAACAGAAAATTTCCAAATATTAGATGTAGGCATAGTATTGTGACAGAAGCATATCCTACTTTAGATTGAGTTCTATTAAATCTCGATACAATTTACTAGATTCACTGGCTCTTGGGAGTGAAAACACAATTTGTAATAAGATGTATTTTGTTTAGCAGGTTATCTTTACCATGGTTTATCTCTATTCAGAGGACTGGGAAAGTATTTTTCTAGAAAAGTCGTTTGATTCTCTTCAGTACTCTAGTCATGTATATTTTAATGTCATGCTGCTATTGCCAAGTCTCAATACAGTTTATGCTTTCATGCAAAACACAAATGTTCTTTTAGAGATAAGCTATGCATTAATAGTGTTCCAAAATCTTAAGTAATTCTTCCAGGTGTTAAACATTTAGCTGCTCACCCTGATGATGCACAGTTTGGTGCATCAATGTTAAGAATGGCAATATGCTTTAGTTGTATTTTTTAACTTTGAGGCATATATAGTATTCTTCTCTACCTCTTCTGGTTAGTTTTGGTTTGCAGTCTATTTTGTCTGATATTAGAATGGATATACTGTCTTGTTTACTTTTTCCTTTGCATTATTGTTCTCTCATGTAATACATCCTAACCACAGTTTCCCCTCTCTCTACTCCTCCCAGTACCCCCTACACAACTTCCATATACCCCAAGATATGTTGCACTTCCATTTCTCTTCATAAAACTGCAGGTTTCCCAGGGATATCAACTGAGAACTGAGTAGAGTAAGATGCGGTAAACCTAAGCACGAACCCTCATATCAAGGCAATGTTGGTCATGGGCTCCGTCTCCTGGTGTGTGCCTCAAGTTAGACCAGTCAGTGTTTGTCTACACCTACAAGCTCTGAGCCAACATTACCCAACACAACTTGCCTAAAGGACAGGTTGTAGGTGAAAGGTTTTGTAACTGGGATGTGTCTTAGTACCAATACTGGAAGTTTTGCCTGGTTATAGAAGATGGATGATCAGGCTCTATTACTAGGATTCCACCACAGAGTTACCCTCACAGGTTTGAGAAAGTTTCTGCTGCACAGATTTCGACACTGCCTCCCAAATATTCCCCAATTACAGCCACCTCTTCCCAAATTCTTTCCTTCTTTTCTTTTCTTTTCTTTTCTTTTCTTTTCTTTTCTTTTCTTTTCTTTTTCTTTTTGTAATTTTTATTAGATATTTTCTTTATTTATATTTCAAATGCTATCCTGAAAGTTCCCCATAACCCCCCCTGCCCTGCTCCCCTACCCACCCACTCCCACTTCTTGGCCCTGGTGTTCCCTGCAGGAAATAATCAAACTCAGGGATAAAATCAACCAGGTGGGAACAAAAAGAACTATTCAAATACTCTACCTTCTGTTCATTTCTATATCCTCTACTCTGCCACCAACTTGCTTAAGTTCATTTGCTTGGGATTCCTTTTTTTTTCTATCTGTTTACCCTGAAGTAATATGTATTCTAGATATTAAAGTGTGTTTCAGGGATGTAGCAAAAGGCTGGATTCTGTTTTTCCTTCCATTTTGTTAGTTAGTCTGTGTCTTTTTTTTATTGATTATTTGGAAATTTCACATAATGAATCCTGATCACGCTTACTTCCCAGGTCTCCCAAATTTACTTTCCCACCATTATGTCCTTCCCTGTTCAAATCTCTCTTTTTGTTCTCACAGCAATTAATTTCCAGAATGTTAGTAGTGGGAAGTCCATTGAAGGTATTGAAACTTAACTCTTCTTCCTCCTCCTCCTCCTTCCATCATCATCATATGAGAAAATTGAAGCTACAGGTTAATTTTGGGTCTCACAGCTAGTTTAGGTGACTGTGGGCATGAAAGCCTGTTCCAACATCTTTGCTATGTCTAGTCCCATCTTATATGAGGACCACCTGAGCTGTTTAGCAAACTAGCAAAAAATAATATTATCTAACATCTTAGACCAATTAAGTCAGACAGGCATTAAGGTTGGGTTCGAGTTTTGTTTGGTTTTCAGGATCCTGATGATTCTATCCTAAACCAGGACTGAGACTCCTGTTTTATGCCACTATCTTGCAGAATGCCAATATTTACAAATACTATTTTAATTTTAAAACTGTCTTTCATAATTTCTTTTGCCTCTGGCACCCTAACCATAGATACACAAATATTCATTGATTTTAATGTGAGGAAGCAAAACAAAACAAAACAAAAATTCTAGGTTGACTAGGTCTCCCTAAGCATAGGCACACATATATCAATTGATTTTAAACTAAGAATGATCATAAGAAAACAAAAGAAAAAGCCATTGTCCAGTTTGACTTCAAATGACTTTTAAAAATACATAATGAAGTGATTTTAAAAGCTCAGCTTTCAGTGAAATGGATGAAGTATATGAGGCTTCTTTTTTTTTCTGAATTAGATCTTTTAAATGCCAGAAATCATAAGTAGATGGACTCAGGCATGAAAGATAAGTGAATCACAGAAGAGGAAAGATAAAGGATGTATTAGAAGAGTCAGAGAGATGAAATAAAAACAGTAAATAATAATAACCATTTCTCTTTGGATAGGGCTTGGAAAAAGTAGAAGCTAACAAAGATATACATTTTGGGGTGATTCCCTTGTATATTAGTTAAGGTGCTCCAGGAAAACAGAAGCAAAATGACAGAAAAGGGAATGGAGGAATGGAGGGAAAGGGGAGAGGAGATGGAGATAAAAAGGAGATGAGAGGGAAGGGAAGCCTATGAGAAGAGAAGGGTATGCCGAGAAGTTCCAGGGAGAAGGTCCCCTTGGGTAAAGTTCTTTCATAAGGGGCCAGAACAGAGAGCCAATCTTTTTCTTTTCAAATCCTCACCCTACTTGATGATGCTCACTGTTTTAGGAAGTACTATTTGAATCCAAATCTACAAAATGTAAATGGTAATTTCATTCAAAAATCTTTTCAAAGAAACATCTAGGATAGGTTTGTCCCAGTGAAGTTGAAATATAAAATTAGTCATCACACTCTGTCAGTTGTGTTGATATTAAATTAACTCTTTCTCCTATCTACTCTGACTTTGTGAAAAAAGAATATCTGTGTATAGGTGGATCTGAAGTCCAGAATCTAAAAGGAGTCCATGGAGACAGCTTTGTAGACAAGAACAGTATGAAGGTTCTAGAAACTCAAACTGTTATCTTGTAGAACTATTTTTTTAAGATTAGAAGAGACGTTACATATATGACAGCCAAAGATCTAGAAATAATTACAGAGTCTTAAATATTTCAGGTGTAAAACCAATGTTAGTTACACCAAAAGCATTCCAGAGTATCTGAATCATCTGTGGGGACTTGCCACCATATCTAGATATGACTTGAACTTCACAGCTCTCAGTAAGAGCTAGCTTATATGATGTCATTTCATGTAGATGGCATATCTGAAGAAAATTGCACTGGAAACATTTGAGGCAGAAATGCACGGATGCTTTCCTCAAACCTGGAAGTACTTGAACAATAAAACTTTATTGTAAAAGGCAACACATTCTTATTCTCTCATTGTAAATATGTTTTCTTTTACAATAAAGACATTTTCTATTAATACATGGGTATTTTGTTAAAAGAAAAAGGTACAAAAGGATTTTTTTTATAAAGAGTTTTGGACAGACAATATTTTAGAAATATAGAAAATGTATATAGTCATTGAACAGGTGTATGCTTAGAAAAACAGGAATTAAAATTTTTTTCACCAATGTGAACTTCACTTCTAAAAACTGATGGAGTGATTTGTCTTATATACATATACTTTCATACAAATTGACATGAAAGTTGCCATATATATATATATATATTTTGAGTCTCACAGCTAGTTTAGGTGACTGTGGGCATGAAAGCCTGTTCCAACATCTTTGCTATGTCTAGTCCCATCTTATATGAGGACCACCTGAGCTGTTTAGCAAACTAGCAAAAAATAATAAATAATAAATAATAAAATAATATATATATAATAGGTAATTGGTTTGTCATTATTGTAGAGGAATCTTACACTTGTCAGGATGGCTAACATTAGTCACACAAGTGACTAATGCTGATGCTCATGCTAATGCTAAAGCTCATGCTGATGAGGACGTGGAGCAAGGGGATCACTCCTCCATTGTTGGTGGGAATGCAAACTTGTATAGCCACTGTGGAACTCAATATAGTGATTCCTCAGAAAAATGGAAATCAATAGTCTTCAAGATCTAGTTATACTGCTCTTGGGCATATACTCAAAAGGTACTTCTCCCAATCACCAGAATGAAGTAATCACAAGGTCACTTACTTAGCTATGTTCATAGCAGTCTTGTTTATAATAGTCAGAAACTGGAGACCCCCTAGGAATCCCTCAGCTGAAGGATGAATAAAGAAAAAGTGCATTTACATAATGTGATATTACTCAGCTGTTAAAAATGACACCATGGACATTTCAAGCAAATGTATAGAATGAGAAAATATTATCCTGAGTGAGATAACACAGATCCAGAAAGACAAATATGGTATGTATCCAACTGTAAGTGGGCATTAGCTTTGAAGCTATAATCCACAGATCCAGAGAGATTTTGAAAAGAAGAGAACTCTGGGGGGAATACATAGAACTCCCTAAGAAGGGAAAATAGGATAGATTTTGCAGATGGACTGGTGTGGTTAAGGACAGGAGTGGGAAGGATCAGGTTGGGGGAAAAGGATTGAGGAAAAGAATGTCAGAGAGACTGGAAAGGGAGGGGGGATTTAGAAAGTGGTATGGAGCCAGGCAGTGGTGGCACACGCCTTTAATCCCAGCACTTGGCAGAGGCAGGCAGATTTCTGAGTTCCAGGCCAGCCTGGTCTACAAAGTGAGTTCCAGGACAGCCAGGGCTATACAAAGAAACCCTGTCTCGAAAAAAGCAAAAAACAAAAAACAAAAAACAAAAACAAAAAAGAAAGAAAGAAAGTGATGTGGAAATTTACTTCAGAGGAAACTTTTAGAAGTTATGATCCTAGTGGAAACTCATACTGGAAAAAACTCATAATGGAAAACAGAGTCTGAACTGGCCATCTTTTGCAGTCAGGCAAGGCTTCCAGTGGTGGTACTGGGTTGCATTTCATTGAGTTGTTGGTCAAGGGCATTTCCTGAAGATGTACAAGGAACCCAGGCTGGTGTTAGGAAAGAGGGTGACTCTCTGAAAACTGACAGTGGGGCCTTATTTCTGAAAACAACTTCTAAACAGCTCATTAAATAGAGGTTGACTTGGTGCTTGCATGGGGCCTTCACTCCTAATTTCTAGTGGCTTTTGTGTAAGAAGATACTCTGTAGGTTACTGAGAGAGAATCCTGGACAATTCAGTCACAAATTCTATATCAAAAATAATGGCAACAACAGAAAGCTTACAAATTAATGGAAACTGAACACTTTATTATTGAATGAAAATGAGTGAAGACAAAAATTATGAATTAAATTAAAGATGTTTTAGAATTGAATGAGAATTAATCTTCAGTATATCAAAATTCATGGGACAAAAGAAAGGCTATTCTAAGAGGCAAAGTAGACTGGTGCATAAAAAAATTGGAGAGGTTCAATACTAGTAACAACGGCATATCTTAAATCTCTACAACAAAAAGACAAAGATCATATACAAAAGCAGTAGATGGCAAGAAATAATCAAACTGAGGGCTGAAATCAACATAATAGAAACAAATACACAAAAACCCCAATCAATTAAATTGAGTTAATTTTTTGAGAAAATCAGTAAGATTGACAAACTGTCATTCAAGTTAGCTAAAAGGCCAAGTGAAATTATCCATATTACCAAAATGATAAATGAAAAAGAAAGCATACAAACAGATATCAAGGAAATTCAGGGAATCATAAGAACATAAGTGAATAACCTGTACTCTACTAAATTTGAAAATCTTAAAGAAATGGATCATGTTCTCAATACATATTCTTTACCAAAGTTAAATCCAGCTGAGATTAGTAATTTAAATAGATTTTAAACTTCCAGTGAAATAGAAACAGTAAATCAAAGTCTACAGAAAATCCAGAGCAAAATTGTTTTAGCACAAAACTCTACCAGACTTTGTTTTCTTTTTTAAAAAAATCCTTTAATTTTAATTGTATTGATTTTATACCCCAATTCCACTTTCCCCTCCCTCATTTCTTTCCAGTTCTTCCTTCTACCTCTTCTCTTCCTTCTCCCTCCCCTCCCAGTCTACTCTGCCTTCTTCAAATCTCTTCAAAAAAGGCCTGGCCTTGATGAATATCAAGAACCATGACATATCAAGTTGCAGCAAGGCTAGGCTCTTTCTCTTCTATTAAGGCTGCACAAGGTAACCCAGCATAGGGAAAGGGTCTCAAAGTTAGGTAACAAAACCAGAGTCAGCTCTTGTGTCCACCAAGGTACACAAGGTAACATATATGCAGAGGGCCAAGGTCAGACCCATGCCTGCTCCCCGGCTTCTGGTTCAGTCTCTGTGAGACCCTTTGCCTCCTTTAATCCTTCATCCCATTCTTCTGCAGGATTCCCCATACCCTGCCTAGTGTTTGGCTGTGGGTCTTTGAAATTTTTCTATCCATTGCTGCGTGAAGCCCCTCTGATGACAATTGGACTAGATGCCAATCTCCTTCAGAAATTGATGAAATTTTGACATTGAGAAAGAGGAGTACTCATCACAAAATCACATGTAACTAGGTGATGTGCACTGTGGTTCTGTTTTTTTTTTTTCTCTGCTTCAGGCACCAATGCACATCAGGTGGGAAAGGATGAAATGAAGTTTGGAGCAGATATGCCAGCAGGATCCTGGTGTAGCAGTGAATGCCAGGGGGAGAAGGTCTCTGAAGATTTCAGTGTTACAGCTCTTTGAGATGACATTCAATAAAACAGATCTCTTCAGCGATATTCAATGCAACAGCTTGTGTGCAAACACTTTATTAGGAGCGAATCGATGGCTGTATACACACACCTTTGCCATGACTGATGACTACTTCAGCACAGTGCCATATCCCCAGTTCCAACAGTCCTTTCTATATAGATAAGGTTATGTGACCAATAACTGTATTTTCAGAGAGTCTCAACAAACAGATAAACTGGATTCTTTTTAGTAAAAAAAAAAAAGAACATAAAAAAAGATTTAAGAATATTTCTTCAGTGAAAGATAAAGGAGCTTCATTTACTTATTAGAATAGTTTGTATCACATAGCTAATATAGGCATACAAATAAACTTCAAGTGATCCAATCTGAAGCAAACTAAGCAAATATACCAAAGATTTTTTTCTTACCACAAAAATATACTGCCAGAAATAAAGTTATGTAGAATTGCTTTGCAGAAATCCAAATGTTAAAGCTAAATATATAATTTTTTTGTTGTTGTTGTTCTGGAAATGCCCATTGAAACATCAGTTACCAGTGTAGTGTGAGGTCATGTTGCTTGATGTCTTATCTCGGTAAGGAAACATCAACAAATATTTCATTTATTTCAAAATGAAAGATTATGTCAATAAAATACAGGCAACCCAAATTTAAAAGCACGTCAAAAGTATCATCCACTATTCCAGAAATTAAGGGACTAAGTCAATGAATGCAATCCACCATATGAATAAACTGAAAACAAAATAATGACATGGTCATCTCATTAGATGTCAGAAAACCCTTTGAAAATTTCAACATTCATTCATGATAAAAAGTCCTGGAGATAGTAGGGGCACAAGGGACATACCTCAACCAAATAAAGATGGTTTACAGAAATCCCATAGCTAAATAAACTTAAATGGAGGAAAACTTAAAGCCATTCCACTAAACTCAAGAACAAGACAAGGTTTTCCACTCTCTCCATACCTGTTCAATATAGGTTTTAAAGTCAACTGAAGGAGATAAAGAAGATTCAAATAGGAAATAAAGAAGTCAAAGTATTGTTACTTGGAATGATATAATAACATACAAGAAATTTCTCCTAGGAAACGTCTACAGCTGATAAACACTTTCAGAAAAGTAGTTGGAAACAAAATTAACTCACAATAATCATTATCCTTCTTATATACAGATGATAAACGGACTGAGAAAGAAATAAATGACACAACAACTTTCTTTTTTTTGATTTTTAATATTTTTATTACATATTTTCCTCAATTACATTTCCAATGCTATCCCAAAAGTCTCCCATAGTGCCCCCCACTTCCCTACCCACCCATTCCCATTCTTTTGGCCCTGGCATTCCCCTATATTGGGGCATATAAAGTTTGCAAGTCCAATGGGCCTCTCTTTCCATTGATGGCCGACTAGGCCATCTTTCGATACATATGCAGCTAGAGACAAGAGCTCCGGGGTTCTGGTTAGTACATCATGTTGTTCCAACAATAGGGTTGCAGATCCCTTTAGCTCCTTGGGTACTTTCTCTAGCTTCTCCATTGGGAGCCCTGTGATACATCCAATAGCTGACTGTGAACATCCACTCCTGTGTTTGCTAGGCCCCGGCATCGTCTCACAAGAGACAGCTATATTTGGGTCCTTTCAGCAAAATCTTGCTAGTGTATGCAATGGTGTCAGCGTTTAGAAGCTGATTATGGGATGGATCCCTGGATACTGCAGTCTCTAAATGGTCCATCCTTTCATCACAGCTACGAACTTTGTCTCTGTAAATTCTTCCCTGGGTGTTTTGTTCCCAATTCTAAGAAGGTGCACAGTGTCCACACTTTGGTCTTCATTCTTCTTGAGTTTCATGCGTTTAGCAAATTGTATCTTATATCTTGGGTATCCTAAGTTTTGGGCTAATATCCACTTATCAGTGAATACATATTGTGTGAGTTCTTTTGTGATTGTGTTATTTCACTCAAGATGATGCCTTCCAGGTCCATCCATTTGGCTAGGAATTTCATAAATTCATTCTTTTTAATAGCTGAGTAGTACTCCATTGTGTAAATGTACCATAATTTCTGTATCCATTCCTCTGTTGAGGGACATCTGGGTTCTTTCCAGCTTCTGGCTATTATAAATAGGGCTGCTATGAACATAGTGGAGCATGTGTCCTTCTTACCGGTTGGGACATCTTCTGGATATATGCCCAGGAGAGGTATTGCTGGATCCTCTGGTAGTACTATGTCCAATTTTCTGAGGAACCGCCAGACTGATTTCCAGAGTGGTTGTACAAGCTTGCAATCCCACCAACAATGGAGGAGTGTTCCTCTTTCTCCACATCCTCGCCAGCATCTGCTGTCACCTGAATTTTTGATCTTAGCCATTCTCACTGGTGTGAGGTGGAATCTCAGGGTTGTTTTGATTTGCATTTCCCTGATGATTAAGGATGTTGAACATTTTTTCAGGTGTTTCTCTGCCATTCGGTATTCCTCAGGTGAGAATTCTTTGTTCAGTTCTGAGCCCCATTTTTTAATGGGGTTATTTGACTTTCTGGAGTCCACCTTCTTGAGTTCTTTATATATATTGGATATTAGTCCCTTATCTGATTTAGGGTAGGTGAAGATCCTTTCCCAATCTGTTGGTGGTTTTTTTGTCTTATTGATGGTGTCTTTAGCTTTGCAGAAGCTTTGCAGTTTCATGAGGTCCCACTTGTCAATTCTCGATCTTACAGCACAAGCCATTACTGTTCTATTCAGGAATTTTTCCCCTGTGCCCATATCTTCAAGGCTTTTCCCCACTTTCTCCTCTATAAGTTTCAGTGTCTCTGGTTTTATGTGAAGTTCCTTGATCCACTTAGACTTGACCTTAGTACAAGGAGATAGGAATGGATCGATTCGCATTCTTCTACATGTTAACAACCAGTTGTGCCAGCACCATTTGTTGAAAATGCTGTCTTTCTTCCACTGGATGTTTTTAGCTCCCTTGTTGAAGATCAAGTGACCATAGGTGTGTGGGTTCATTTCTGTGTCTTCAATTCTATTCCATTGGTCTATTTGTCTGTCACTATACCAGTACCATGCAGTTTTTATCACAATTGCTCTGTAGTAGTGCTTTAGGTCGGGCATGGTGATTCCACCAGAGGTTCTTTTATCCTTGAGAAGAGTTTTTGCTATCCTAGGTTTTTTGTTATTCCAGAAGAATTTGCATATTGCACTTTCTAATTCGTTGAAGAATTGATTTGGAATTTTGATGGGGATTGCATTGAATCTGTAGATTGCTTTTGGCAAGATAGCCATTTTTACAATGTTGATCCTGCCAATCCATGAGCATGGGAGATCTTTCCATCTTCTGAGATCTTCTATAATTTCTTTCTTCAGAGACTTGAAGTTTTTATTATACAGATCTTTCACTTCCTTAGTTAGAGTCACGCCAAGATATTTTATATTATTTGTGACTATTGAGAAGGGTGTTGTTTCCCTAATTTCTTTCTCAGCCTGTTTATTCTTTGTGTAGAGAAAGGCCATTGATTTGTTTGAGTTAATTTTATATCCAGCTACTTCACCGAAGCTGTTTATCAGGCTTAGGAGTTCTCTGGTGGAATTTTTAGGGTCACTTATATATACTATCATATCATCTGCAAAAAGTGATATTTTGACTTCATCTTTTCCAATTTGTATCCCTTTGATCTCCTTTTGTTGTCGAATTTCTCTGGCTAGGACTTCAAGTACAATGTTGAATAGGTATGGAGAAAGTGGACAGCCTTGTCTAGTCCCTGATTTTAGAGGGATTGCTTCAAGCTTCTCACCATTTACTTTGATGTTGGCTACTGGTTTGCTGTAGATTGCTTTTATCATGTTTAGGTATGGGCCTTGAATTCCTGATCTTTCCAAGACTTTTATCATGATTGGGTGTTGGATCTTGTCAAATGCTTTTTCCGCATCTAACGAGATGACCATGTGGTTTTTGTCTTTGAGTTTGTTTATATACTGGATTACGTTGATGGATTTCCGTATATTGAACCATCCCTGCATCCCTGGGATGAAACCTACTTGGTCAGGATGGATGATTGTTTTGATGTGTTCTTGGATTCGGTTAGCAAGAACTTTATTGAGGATTTTTGCATCAATATTCATAAGGGATATTGGTCTGAAGTTTTCTATCTTTGTTGGGTCTTTTTGTGGTTTAGGTATCAGAGTAATTGTGGCTTCATAGAATGAGTTGGGTAGAGTACCTTCTGTTTCTATTTTGTGGAATAGTTTGTGAAGAACTGGGATTAGATCTTCTTTGAAGGTCTGATAGAACTCTGCACTAAACCAATCTGGTCCTGGGCTTTTTTTAGTTGGGAGACTATTAATGACTGCTTCTATTTCTTCTGGGGATATAGGGCTGTTTAGATCATTAACCTGATCTTGATTCAACTTTGGTACCTGGTATCTGTCTAGGAACTTCTCCATTTCATCCAGGTTCTCCAGTTTTGTTGAGTATAGCCTTTGGTAGAAGGATCTGATGGTGTTTTGGATGTCTTCAGGATCTGTTGTTATGTCTCCTTTTTCATTTCTCATTTTGTTAATTAGGATGCTTTCCCTGTGCCCTCTAGTGAGTCTGGCTAAGGGTTTATCTATCTTGTTGATTTTCTCAAAGAACCAGCTCCTTGATTGGTTGATTCTTTGAATAGTTTTTCTTGTTTCCACTTGGTTGATTTCACCCCTGATTTTGATTATTTCCTGCCGTCTACTCCTTTTGGGTGAATTTGCTTCCTTTTGTTCTAGTGCTTTTAGGTATGTTGTCAAGCTGCTATTGTGTGCTCTTTCTAGTTTCCTTTTGGAGGCACTCAGAGCTATGAGTTTTCCTCTTAGAAATGCTTTCATTGCGTCCCATAAGTTTGGGTATGTTGTGGCTTCATTTTCATTGAACTCTAAAAAGTCCTTAATTTCTTTCTTTATTCCTTCCTTGACCAAGGTATCATTGAGAAGAGTGTTGTTCAGTTTCCACGTGAAGGTTGGCTTTCTATTATTTATTTTGTTATTGAAGATCAGCCTTAGTCCATGGTGATCTGATAGGATGCATGGGATAATTTCAATATTTTTGTATCTGTTGAGGCCTGTTTTGTGACCAAATATGTGGTCAATTTTGGAGAAGGTACCATGAGGTGCTGAGAAGAAGGTATATCCTTTTGTTTTAGGATAGAATGTTCTATAGATATCTGCCAGATCCATTTGATTCATAATTTCTCTTAGTTTCTCTGTGTCCCTGTTTAGTTTCTGTTTCCATGATCTGTCCATTGGTGAAAGTGGTATGTTGAAGTCTCCCACTATTATTGTATGAGGTGCAATGTGTGCTTTGAGATTTACTAAAGTTTCTTTAATGAATGTGGCTGCCTTTGTATTTGGAGCATAGATATTCAGGATTGATAGTTCCTCTTGGAGGATTTTACCTTTGATGAGTATGAAGTGTCCCTCCCTGTCTTTTTTAATGACTTTGGGTTGGAAGTCAATCTTATCAGATATTAGAATGGCTACTCCAGCTTGTTTCTTCATGCCATTTGCTTGGAAAATTGTTTTCCAGCCTTTCATTCTGAGGTAGTGTCTATCCTTTTCTCTGAGATGAGTTTCCTGTAAGCAGCAAAATGTTGGGTCTTGTTTGTGTAGCCAGTTTGTTAGTCTATGTCTTTTTATCGGGGAGTTGAGTCCATTGATATTAAGAGATATTAAGGAAAAGTAATTGTTGTTTCCTGTTATTTTTGTTGTTAAAGTTGGCATTTTGTTCTTGTGGCTGTCTTCTTTTAGGTTTGTTGAGGGATTACCTTCTTGTTGTTTCTAGGGCGTGGTTCCTGTCCTTGTATTGGTTTTTTTCTGTTATTATCCTTTGAAGGGCTGGATTCGTGGAGAGATAATGTGTGAATTTGGTTTTGTCGTGGAATACTTTGGTTTCTCCATCTATGTTAATTGAGAGTTTGGCTGGGTATAGTAGCCTGGGCTGGAATTTGTGTTCTTTTAGTGTCTGTATAACATCCGTCCAGGATCTTCTGGCTTTCATAGTCTCTGGTGAAAAATCTGGTGTAATTCTGATAGGCTTGCCTTTATATGTTACTTGGCCTTTTTCTCTTACTGCTTTTAGTATTCTATCTTTATTTAGTGCATTTGTTGTTCTGATTATTATGTGTCGGGAGGTATTTCTTTTCTGGTCCAGTCTATTTGGAGTTCTGTAGGCTTCTTGTATGTTCATGGGCATCTCTTTCTTTAGATTTGGGAAGTTTTCTTCTATAATTTTGTTGAAGATGTTTGCTGGTCCTTTGAGTTGAAAATCTTCATTCTCATCCACTCCTATTATCCGTAGGTTTGGTCTTCTCATTGTGTCCTATATTTCTTGGATGTTTTGAGTTAGGATTTTTTTGCATTTTACATTTTCCTTGATTGTTGTGCCGATGTTCTCTATGGAATCTTCTGCACCTGAGATTCTCTCTTCCATCTCTTGTATTCTGTTGCTGATGCTGGTATCTCTGGTTCCAGATTTCTTTCCTAGGGTTTCTATCTCCAGTGTTGCCTCATTTTGGGTTTTCTTTATTGTGTCTACTTCCCTTTTTAGGTCTAGTATGGTTTTGTTCATTTCCATCATCTGTTTGGATGTGTTTTCCTGTTTTTCATTAAGGACTTCTACCTGTTTGATTATGTTGTTCTGTTTTTCTTTAAGGATTTGTAACTCTTTAGCAGTGTTCTCCTGCAATTCTTTAAGGGATTTTTGTGTTTCCTCTTTATTGTCTTCTACCTGTTTACCAGTGTTCCTTTGTATTTCTTTAAGTGTGTTATTAAAGTCCTTCTTGAAGTCCTCTACCATCATCAGGAGATATGCTTTTAGATCCGTGTCTAGCTTTTCAGGTGTGTTGAGGTGCCCTGGACTGGGCGACGTGGGAGTGCTGGATTCTCATGATGGTGAGTGGTCTTGGTTTCTGTTAGTAAGATTATTATGTTTACCTTTCGCTATCTGGTAATCTCTGGGGTTAGTTGTTGTCGTTGTCACTGTTTAAAGATTGGAGCAGAAGCTGTGTTCCACTCACCAGCAGTCTCCAAATCCTGTTTTGGGGGTCGTGGGTAGCTGGCAGTACCCCGGTGCTGGTCCAGCTGGAAGAGGCCTGTGGTCCTACTCAGGCAGGTTTTCTGCTTCCCTAACTAATGCAGTCTCTGGTCCCGCGTGCAATTGGATTGGAGCAGAAGCTGTGTTCCACTCACCAGAAGTCTTAAGATCCTGTGGTGGGTGTTGTGGGTAGCTGGCGATTGTCAGCCGACCCTGCGCCCCAGCTGCCCCGGTGCTTTTCTGACTGGAAGAGGCTTGTGGCCCTATGTAGGCCGGATTTCTCTCTCCCCAACCAGAGCAGTCTCAGGTCCCGCGTGATTGGACTGGAGCAGAAGCTGTGTTCCACTCACCAGCAGTCCCAAAATCCTGCGGCGGGGGTCGTGGGTAGCTGGCGGGTGTCAGGCAACTCTGTGCTCCAGCTACCCCGGAGCTGATCCGGCCGGATGAGGCCTGTGGCCCTACTCAGGCCGGTTTCTGCTTCCCTAACTAATGCAGTCTCAGGTCCTGCGCGCAATTGGATTGGAGCAGAAGCTGTGCTCCACTCACCAGAAGTCTTAAGATCCTGTGGCGGGTGTTGTGGGTAGCTGGCGGGTGTCAGCCGACCCTGCGCCCCAGCTTCCCTGGTGCTTCACAACAACTTTCATAAAATAGCTTCAAAAATATAGGAAGTGAAAAACCAGGATAATATTTTTAAAAACCCTACCATGTTTTTAAGGACTCTGTACAGAACATTTCCAGTGGCAGGCAGGTTTATGTGATTCCAATACAAACTGTTTTGCTTTAGCATGAAGGCCAGTCATTTCTCACTGGTAGCTGTACCCAAGACCCTCAACCAGGGTGATACAACTACACTTGCTTGAAAGAAAAGAAGTCCTTGTCAGCCACTATAGGATCACCTTGGTATTTCAAGGGATCCTCCTTGCCACTGTGGTCAGTCACACCAGTCACCATAGGTCTATGCAAGCTGATGACATGCTGACAGCTCCAGGTGTCTTCAAGCTCTCTCTCTAGGCTGCTGCTGGTAGCTTCTGGTCCTCAGAGCTTATTATGCAGAGCTCTCAAGACCCTGCTAGACAGGTCCTGTAAATGCTAGACAGGTCCTGTGAGGCTATGCCAATGCCTGGCAAATACAGAAGTAGATGCTCACAGTCATCTATTGGATGCAACACAGGGTCCCCAATGAAGGAGTTAGAGAAAGTACCCAAGGAGCTGAAGGGGTCTGCAGCCCTACAGCTGGAACAACAATATGAATTAACCAATATCCCCAGAGCTCGTGTCTCTAGCTGCATATGTAGCAGAGGAGAGGCCCGTGGTCTTGAGAAGATCCTATGCCCCAGTATGGGGGAATGCCAGAGCCAGGAAGTGGGAGTGGGTGGGTTGGGGAGCAGGGGGAGGGGGGAGGATATAGGGTTTTTTCAGAGTGGAAACTAGGAAAGGGGATTGCATTTGAAATGTAAACGAAGAAAACATCTAATAAAAAGAGAAAGAAAAAAATTGAATGAGCTATCAGAAGATGAAAGTATCTCCTATATTCGTGTATCAATAGGATTAATTTAGTTAGAATTGCCATCCTATGAAAGGCAATCTACAGATTAAATGCAATCCTCATCAAAATTCCAACAGAAGGTGTGGTTTTTTGTTTGTTTGTTTTACAGATTTTTAAAGCACAATTTTCATCTCCATATGGAAATACAAATCTCAGAATAGCTAGTACAATTCTGAATAATAAAATATCTGCTGGAGATATCACCATACCAGATTGCAAATTGTACTACAGAGCTATAATAATAAAAACACCATGGTGTTTGCACAAAAACAGACATGTCTATTAATGGAATTGAATTGAAGACCAGTCACCAATCTGTATCACTTTGGATGCCTGATAGATTTGATAAGGAAGCCAAAAATACACATTGGTAACAAGATCACATCTTCAACAAATCTTGATCAGGATAAGTAATTTTTAAAAATGCAAATAGAGTCATATAAATCTCCTGGCACAAAACTCAACTACAAATGGATCAAAAACCTCAATGTAAAACCAGACATTCTGAACCTGGCAAAGAAAAAGAGGAGAAAAATCTTGCATTCATTGGCAGATGTGAAGACTTTCTGTAAAGATCACCATTAGTGCAGGTACTAATCAATATCGATATATTGGTCTCATGAAACTGGAAAACTTCTTTTTTTTAATTTTTAATATTTTTATTACATATTTTCCTCAGTTACATTTCCAATGCTATCCCAAAAGTCCCCCATAGCGCCCCCCACTTCCCTACCCACCCATTCCCATTCTTTTGGCCCTGGCATTCCCCTATATTGGGGCATATAAAGTTTGCAAGTCCAATGGGCCTCTCTTTCCATTGATGGCCGACTAGGCCATCTTTCGATACATATGCAGCTAGAGACAAGAGCTCCGGGGTTCTGGTTAGTACATCATGTTGTTCCGACAATAGGGTTGCAGATCCCTTTAGCTCCTTGGGTACTTTCTCTAGCTTCTCCATTGGGAGCCCTGTGATACATCCAATAGCTGACTGTGAACATCCACTCCTGTGTTTGCTAGGCCCCGGCATCGTCTCACCAGAGACAGCTAGCTATATTTGGGTCTTTTCAGCAAAATCTTGCTAGTGTATGCAATGGTGTCAGCGTTTAGAAGCTGCTTATGGGAAGGATCCCTGGATATGGCAGTCTCTAAATGGTCCATCCTTTCATCACAGCTATGAACTTTGTCTCTGTAACTCCTTCCCTGGGTGTTTTGTTACCAATTCTAAGAAGGTGCACAGTGTCCACACTTTGGTCTTCATTCTTCTTGAGTTTCATGCGTTTAGCAAATTGTATCTTATATCTTGGGTATCCTAAGTTTTGGGCTAATATCCACTTATCAGTGAATACATATTATGTGAGTTCTTTTGTGATTGTGTTACTTCACTCAAGATGATGCCCTCCAGGTCCATCCATTTGGCTAGGAATTTCATAAATTCATTCTTTTTAATAGCTGAGTAGTACTCCATTGTGTAAATGTACCATAATTTCTGTATCCATTCCTCTGTTGAGGGACATCTGGGTTCTTTCCAGCTTCTGGCTATTATAAATAGGGCTGCTATGAACATAGTGGAGCATGTGTCCTTCTTACCGGTTGGGACATCTTCTGGATATATGCCCAGGAGAGGTATTGCTGGATCCTCCGGTAGTACTATGTCCAATTTTCTGAGGAACCGCCAGACTGATTTCCAGAGTGGTTGTACAAGCTTGCAATCCCACCAACAATGGAGGAGTGTTCCTCTTTCTCCACATCCTCGCCAGCATCTGCTGTCACCTGAATTTTTGATCTTAGCCATTCTGACTGGTGTGAGGTGGAATCTCAGGGTTGTTTTGATTTGCATTTCCCTGATGATTAAGGATGTTGAACATTTTTTCAGGTGTTTCTCTGCCATTCGGTATTCCTCAGGTGAGAATTTTTGTTCAGTTCTGAGCCCCATTTTTTAATGGGGTTATTTGACTTTCTGGAGTCCACCTTCTTGAGTTCTTTATATATATTGGATATTAGTCCCTTATCTGATTTAGGATAGGTGAAGATCCTTTCCCAATCTGTTGGTGGTTTTTTTGTCTTATTGATGGTGTCTTTAGCCTTGCAGAAGCTTTGTAGTTTCATGAGGTCCCACTTGTCAATTCTCGATCTTACAGCACAAGCCATTACTGTTCTATTCAGGAATTTTTTGCCCTGTGCCCATATCTTCAAGGCTTTTCCCCACTTTCTCCTCTATAAGTTTCAGTGTCTCTGGTTTTATGTGAAGTTCCTTGATCCACTTAGACTTGACCTTAGTACAAGGAGATAGGAATGGATCGATTCGCATTCTTCTACATGTTAACAACCAGTTGTGCCAGCACCATTTGTTGAAAATGCTGTCTTTCTTCCACTGGATGTTTTTAGCTCCCTTGTTGAAGATCAAGTGACCTTAGGTGTGTGGGTTCATTTCTGTGTCTTCAATTCTATTCCATTGGTCTATTTGTCTGTCACTATACCAGTACCATGCAGTTTTTATCACAATTGCTCTGTAGTAGTGCTTTAGGTCCGGCATGGTGATTCCACCAGAGGTTCTTTTATCCTTGAGAAGAGTTTGCTATCCTAGGTTTTTTGTTATTCCAGATGAATTTGCAGATTGCACTTTCTAATTCATTGAAGAATTGATTTGGAATTTTGATGGGGATTGCATTGAATCTGTAGATTGCTTTTGGCAAGATAGCCATTTTTACAATGTTGATCCTGCCAATCCATGAGCATGGGAGATCTTTCCATCTTCTGAGATCTTCTATAATTTCTTTCTTCAGAGACTTGAAGTTTTTATTATACAGATCTTTCACTTCCTTAGTTAGAGTCACGCCAAGATATTTTATATTATTTGTGACTATTGAGAAGGGTGTTGTTTCCCTAATTTCTTTCTCAGCCTGTTTATTCTTTGTGTAGAGAAAGGCCATTGATTTGTTTGAGTTTATTTTATATCCAACTACTTCACCGAAGCTGTTTATCAGGCTTAGGAGTTCTCTGGTGGAATTTTTAGGGTCACTTATATATACTATCATATCATCTGCAAAGAGTGATATTTTGACTTCATCTTTTCCAATTTGTATCCCTTTGATCTCCTTTTGTTGTCGAATTTCTCTGGCTAGGACTTCAAGTACAATGTTGAATAGGTATGGAGAAAGTGGACAGCCTTGTCTAGTCCCTGATTTTAGAGGGATTGCTTCAAGCTTCTCACCATTTACTTTGATGTTGGCTACTGGTTTGCTGTAGATTGCTTTTATCATGTTTAGGTATGGGCCTTGAATTCCTGATCTTTCCAAGACTTTTATCATGATTGGGTGTTGGATCTTGTCAAATGCTTTTTCCGCATCTAACGAGATGACCATGTGGTTTTTGTCTTTGAGTTTGTTTATATACTGGATTACGTTGATGGATTTCCGTATATTGAACCATCCCTGCATCCCTGGGATGAAACCTACTTGGTCAGGATGGATGATTGTTTTGATGTGTTCTTGGATTCGGTTAGCAAGAACTTTATTGAGGATTTTTGCATCAATATTCATAAGGGATATTGGTCTGAAGTTTTCTATCTTTGTTGGGTCTTTTTGTGGTTTAGGTATCAGAGTAATTGTGGCTTCATAGAATGAGTTGGGTAGAGTACCTTCTGTTTCTATTTTGTGGAATAGTTTGTGAAGAACTGGGATTAGATCTTCTTTGAAGGTCTGATAGAACTCTGCACTAAACCAATCTGGTCCTGGGCTTTTTTTAGTTGGGAGACTATTAATGACTGCTTCTATTTCTTCTGGGGATATAGGGCTGTTTAGATCATTAACCTGATCTTGATTCAACTTTGGTACCTGGTATCTGTCTAGGAACTTCTCCATTTCATCCAGGTTCTCCAGTTTTGTTGAGTATAGCCTTTGGTAGAAGGATCTGATGGTGTTTTGGATGTCTTCAGGATCTGTTGTTATGTCTCCTTTTTCATTTCTCATTTTGTTAATTAGGATGCTTTCCCTGTGCCCTCTAGTGAGTCTGGCTAAGGGTTTATCTATCTTGTTGATTTTCTCAAAGAACCAGCTCCTTGATTGGTTGATTCTTTGAATAGTTTTTCTTGTTTCCACTTGGTTGATTTCACCCCTGATTTTGATTATTTCCTGCCGTCTACTCCTTTTGGGTGAATTTGCTTCCTTTTGTTCTAGTGCTTTTAGGTATGTTGTCAAGCTGCTATTGTGTGCTCTTTCTAGTTTCCTTTTGGAGGCACTCAGAGCTATGAGTTTTCCTCTTAGAAATGCTTTCATTGCGTCCCATAAGTTTGGGTATGTTGTGGCTTCATTTTCATTGAACTCTAAAAAGTCCTTAATTTCTTTCTTTATTCCTTCCTTGACCAAGGTATCATTGAGAAGAGTGTTGTTCAGTTTCCACGTGAAGGTTGGCTTTCTATTATTTATTTTGTTATTGAAGATCAGCCTTAGTCCATGGTGATCTGATAGGATGCATGGGACAATTTCAATATTTTTGTATCTGTTGAGGCCTGTTTTGTGACCAATTATGTGGTCAATTTTGGAGAAGGTACCATGGAGGTGCTGAAAAGAAGGTATATCCTTTTGTTTTAGGATAGAATGTTCTGTAGATATCTGCCAGATCCATTTGATTCATAATTTCTCTTAGTTTCTCTGTGTCCCTGTTTAGTTTCTGTTTCCATGATCTGTCCATTGGTGAAAGTGGTGTGTTGAAGTCTCCCACTATTATTGTATGAGGTGTAATGTGTGCTTTGAGATTTACTAAAGTTTCTTTAATGAATGTGGCTGCCTTTGTATTTGGAGCATTGATATTCAGGATTGATAGTTCCTCTTGGAGGATTTTACCTTTGATGAGTATGAAGTGTCCCTCCCTGTCTTTTTTAATGACTTTGTGTTGGAAGTCAATCTTATCAGATATTAGAATGGCTACTCCAGCTTGTTTCTTCATACCATTTGCTTGGAATATTGTTTTCCAGCCTTTCATTCTGAGGTAGTGTCTATCTTTTTCTCTGAGATGAGTTTCCTGTAAGCAGCAAAATGTTGTGTCTTGTTTGTGTAGCCAGTTTGTTAGTCTATGTCTTTTTATCGGGGAGTTGAGTCCATTGATATTAAGAGATATTAAGGAAAAGTAATTGTTGTTTCCTGTTATTTTTGTTGTTAAAGTTGCCATTCTGTTGTTGTGGCTGTCTTCTTTTAGGTTTGTTGAGGGATTACCTTCTTGTTGTTTCTAGGGCGTGGTTCCTGTCCTTGTATTGGTTTTTTTCTGTTATTATCCTTTGAAGGGCTGGATTCGTGGAGAGATAATGTGTGAATTTGGTTTTGTCGTGGAATACTTTGGTTTCTCCATCTATGTTAATTGAGAGTTTGGCTGGGTATAGTAGCCTGGGCTGGAGTTTGTGTTCTTTTAGTGTCTGTATAACATCCGTCCAGGATCTTCTGGCTTTCATAGTCTCTGGTGAGAAATCTGGTGTAATTCTGATAGGCTTGCCTTTATATGTTACTTGGCCTTTTTCTCTTACTGCTTTTAGTATTCTGTCTTTATTTAGAGCATTTGTTGTTCTGATTATTATGTGTCGGGAGGTATTTCTTTTCTGGTCCAGTCTATTTAGAGTTCTGTAGGCTTCTTGTATGTTCATGGGCATCTCTTTCTTTAGATTTGGGAAGTTTTCTTCTATAATTTTGTTGAAGATGTTTGCTGGTCCTTTGAGTTGAAAATCTTCATTCTCATCCATTCCTATTATCCGTAGGTTTGGTCTTCTCATTGTGTCCTGTATTTCTTGGATGTTTTGAGTTAGGATCTTTTTGCATTTTACATTTTCCTTGATTGTTGTGCCGATGTTCTCTATGGAATCTTCTGCACCTGAGATTCTCTCTTCCATCTCTTGTATTCTGTTGCTGATGCTGGTATCTATGTTTCCAGATTTCTTTCCTAGGATTTCTATCTCCAGTGTTGCCTCATTTTGGGTTTTCTTTATTGTGTCTACTTCCCTTTTTAGGTCTAGTATGGTTTTGTTCAATTCCATCATCTGTTTGGATGTGTTTTCCTGTTTTTCTGTAAGGACTTCTACCCCTTTGATTATGTTATCCTGTTTTTCTTTAAGGATTTGTAACTCTTTAGCAGTGTTCTCCTGCAATTCTTTAAGGGATTTTTGTGCTTCCTCTTTACTGTCTTCTACCTGTTTACCAGTGTTCCTTTGTATTTCTTTAAGTGTGTTATTAAAGTCCTTCTTGAAGTCCTCTACCATCATCATGAGATATGCTTTTAGATCCGTGTCTAGCTTTTCAGGTGTGTTGGGGTGCCCTGGACTGGGCGAAGTGGGAGTGCTGGGTTCTGATGATGGTGAGTGGTTTTGGTTTCTGTTAGTAAGATTATTACGTTTGCCTTTCGCCATCTGGTAATCTCTGGGGTTTGTTGTCGTTTTCACTGTTTAAAGATTGGAGCAAACTTTACATGCCCCAATATAGGGGAATGCCAGGGCCAAAAGAATGGGAATGGGTGGGTAGGGAAGTGGGGGGCGCTATGGGGGACTTTTGGGATAGCATTGGAAATGTAATTGAGGAAAATATGTAATAAAAATATTAAAAATCAAAAAAAAAAAGATTGGAGCAGAAGCTGTGTTCCACTCACCAGCAGTCTCAAAATCCTGTGGCGGGGGTCATGGGTAGCTGGCGGGTGTCAGCCGACCCTGTGCTCTAGCTACCCCGGCACTGGTCCGGCCGGAAGAGGCCTGTGGTCCTACTCAGGCCAGTTTTCTGCTTCCCTAACTAATGCAGTCTCAGGTCCCGCACGCAATTGGATTGGAGCAGAAGCTGTTTTCCACTCACCAGAAGTCTTAAGATCCTGTGGAGGGTGTTGTGGGTAGCTGGCGATTGTCAGCCGACCCTGCGCCCTAGCTACCCTAGCGCTTTTCTGACCGGAGAGGCTTGTGGCCCTACTGAGGCCGGATTTCTACCTCCCCAACCAAAGCAGTCTCAGGTCCTGCGTGATTTGACTGGAGCAGAAGCTGTGTTCCACTCACCAGCAGTCTCAAACTCCTGCGGTGGGGGTCCTGGGTAGCTGGCGGGTGTCAGCCGACCCTGCGCTCTAGCTACCCCGGTTCTGGTCCGTCCGGAAGAGCTGCTGGTCCGGCTGGAAGAGCTGGAAAACTTCTTCATGGCAAAGAATACCATCTCTCAAACAAACTGGCTAGCTATAGAATGGAAAAAGTTTTTTTTTTCCAACTACACATGATAAAGGGCTAATATCTAAAATATGTAAAGAACTCAAAAAATAGAAACAGCCCAATTGAAAATGAGATGTAGATCTAAATAAAGAATTCTTAGAAGAGGAATTTCAGAAAGCTGATCAACATTTAAAAGAAATATTCAAGATCTTTACTCATCAGGGAAATTCAAATGAGAACTACTTTCAGATTTCATTTTACACCAGTCAGAATTACAGAGTGATAATACAAATTGTAGCTTGTGTAGGCAGCATGGGGAATAAGGGCAATACTCATTCATTTCTGGTAGGAATCTAAATTTATGTGTCACTATTGAAATCTGTGTGGCAATTACTAAGGAAGATGGGAATTGATCTACCTCAGGATCCAGGTATACCACTTTTAGGGAAGAAAGGAAGAGCATATATTCAAAGAATGCTTCATCCTAGCACAGAGACACTTGTTTAACCATGTTCATTGGTGTTCTATTCATAATAGCTAGAAATTAAAACAATTCAGAACCAATCATCAACGGATGAATGTAGAAAGAAAATTTATATTTATACAATTGAGTATTACTCAGACATTAAATAAAAAAACAATGAAATCCTTAAATTTGTAGGAAAATGAATGGAAGTAGAAAAAATCACACCAGGTGTGGTACCCAGACTCAGAAAGACATGTATAGTAAGTAAGTCCTTATATGTGAAGATCAGCTGTTCTCAGAATTGTAATGAAATTCCCATTATGGCTTCCAGTTTAATGCACTCGTGGGATTCCTGAATATGTAAGACACAGTCTCTGTTTGTTTTGCCTTTCTTGGGTTCTTCTTTGTTTTCTTTTGTCCTATTCTGGTGAGTCAGCTTTTATTTTATCTTATCTTTTTAAAAATTTTATTATTATCCCTTAATTAGAAGCCTGTTTATTTTCTAATGAGAGGCATAATGGAGTGGATCCAGATAGGAGGGAGGTGAGGCTACTGGGAAGATCAGAGGGGGGGAAAACTGTAATCCAGATATATTTTGTTAGAAAAATGGATTTTTAGTAATGGGAATAGAAAGACATAATAAAGCTTAAAACTTTAGTTAATGTATAAAACACATTTATCTAAGCATCCCTATTTTCAAACTCTCTTCTCATCACTATTTTTGCTGTGTCTAGCCCATATTACAAATATAAAATATAGCACTTTATGCTTGTATACCAGTTAGATCCAGTTGCTGCTGCTGTTTGATTCTAGAGAGTAAATACAAGAAAGAAGTACCCTTGTTGCTGACATATGGCTGCATAACCTTCCTGGGTTTGATAAATTAGTACAAGGGTCAGACTGTTTTTCACTGGAGGTCTTAGACAGAGAGTCAGAAAATCAAAGCATGGAATTTGAGGCAATAATTTGATTATACCAGAGGTTGATGGTGGCCAGAACACCTTTCCTCCCTAAAATGCCATTTTAAAAGCTTTTGTGGCACCATGCCAAGAATCTCAAAAGATTTAATGCATCATTTTCAATGTCAGTCAAGGATGCATTTAAGTTTTGGAAAGTGTGCTTTTCCAGGAAGAGGATAAAAGAGACACATACTTTAGATTTTGTTAATTACTAGAGCTTTAAAATGGTCATATTAATAATCGCCCTCACTATTATGCATTATCTAGTACAATGGAAGATAATGGAAGATAATTATTTAGCAAAAGAAAAATCACAAATATTTCAGTTAAGAAAAATAGTTAATGTGAAATGACAAGAAACTTAAAATTAAAAAATTATATTCTTATTAAATAAAATGGCGATATAAAACACTTAGCTGTCTTTTGTATAGTACATTCTTAAATCTAGATTAACTCTCATTATTACTGATACTATTATTACTGAGGTAAAGCCAAATTTCTAAAGGAAATCATTATATTCTATAGCAAATCCATAATAGGCATAGCTTATTCATGAATAAGCCAGTCACTCTATCTTGTCATAGCCAGATGTAAATAGTTAAGTAGCTTTTTGTTTGTTTGTTTGAAATGTCAAATGTCATTCATTTCAATGGTTCTATTTCCTAGTGAAAGATAACATCCTCAATCCTTGAAAGTATACATTACACCTACCTGTCAAGTTTGATGATGGGTAGAAGTTGATATATACAGTAAGAACCACTCTTACAACTGTCTACTAAATGTGGCATTTAAAATTTTATGTATTAACTGTAAAACTGAAGTACCTTTGCCAACTAGCAGAGCCCAAGTGGCATTCATGGGATAGACAAATGATACTACTTAGAATACAGACTCCATTTAAGATTGAAAATTTATGTAATTCATTCCAACTCAGATTGACACTCAGCAGTGATGGACCCTATATTCTGAATCTGACAGATTTGAAGTGTATACTTGTGTGTATGTGAAGCAGAGCCACACATACCGTCCCAGATAGCATTCATCTTGAGCTATAAGACAGGTATGCCTAACCCTTGACATCAGGATAAGACTAGCTTTACCTCCATAACTGTGGCTGATATTTCACAGTGTTACCAAATTGTCATAAATCATTCCTCACTATTATCAAATGAGGGCCTCATTTACACCCTGGCAATCATTTTAAAATACAATATAAATATTAAAATTACCTCAGTATTTTGAAATTTCAGAAGTTAACAGCAATGCACCTCACCCAAAATAAAAGTCCAAAAGTCTTCAGAATATGCACAAAATACAAACAGAAATTATTCATAATTTCCCTTTGTAGATCACCATGGAGCAACAGAGGGAGATAGCAAGACAGGGAGAAAGAAACAAAGTAACTTGGACACAGTCAGAAAACAACAGAATTGTAGTTATAAGTACTATGTGAGTAAAATAACTTCTTCAATAAAAACACAGAGAGTATAGGGTGAGAAAAATAGGTTTATATACATTATTTTGAGAGGGTATTTATTTCATTGACATTTCCAATGCTATCCAAAAAGTCCCCCGCATGCTCCCCACCCACCCACTCCCACTTCTTGGCCCTGTCGTTGCTCTGTACTGGGGCATATAAAGTTTGCACGACCAATGGGCCTCTCTTTCCACTGATGACCAACTAGGCCATTTTCTGACTCATATGCAGTTAGAGACACGAGCTCCAAGTGGGGACTGGTTAGTTCATATTGTTGTTGCACCTATAGGATTACAGATCACTTTAGCTCCTTGGGTACTTTCTCTACCTCCTCCATTGAGGGCCCTGTGACCCATCCAATAGCTGACTGTGAGCATCCACTTATGTGTTTGCTAGGCCCCGGCATAGTCTCACAAGAGACAGCTATATCTGGGTCCTTTCAGCAAAATCTTGCTAGTGTATGCAATGGTGTCAGCGTTTGGAAGCTGATTATGGGATGGATCCCTGGATATGGCAGTCTCTAGATGGTTCATCCTTTCATCAAAGCTCCAAACTTTGTCTCTGTAACTCCTTCCATGGGTGTTTTGTTCCCAATTCTAAGAAGAGGCACAGTGTTCACACTTTGGTCTTTGTTCTTCTTGAGTTTCATGCATTTAGCAAATTGTATCTTAGATCTTCAATATCCTAAGTTTCTGGGATAATATCCACTTATCAGTGAGTACATATTGTGTGAGTTCCTTTGTGATTAGGTTACCTCACTCAGGATGATGCCCTCCAGGTCCATCCATTTGCCTAGGAATTTCATAAATTCATTCTTTCTAATAGCTGAGTATTTCTCCATTGTGTAAATGTACCACATTTTCTGTATCCATTCCTCTGTTGAGGGGCATCTGGGTTCTTTCCAGCTTCTGTCTATTATATATAAGTCTGTTATGAACATAGTGGAGCATGTGTCCTTCTTACCGGTTAGGACATCTTCTGGATATATGCCCAGGAGAGGTATTGCGGGATCCTCCAGTAGTACTATGTCCAATTTTCTGAGGAACCGCCAGACTGATTTCCAGAGTGGTTGTACAAGCTTGCAATCCCACCAACAATGGAGGAGTGTTCCTCTTTCTCCACATCCTCGCCAGCATCTGCTGTCACCTGAATTTTTTATCTTAGCCATTCTCACTGGTGTGAGGTGGAATCTCAGGGTTGTTTTGATTTACATTTCCCTGATGATTAAGAATGTTGAACATTTTTTTCAGGTGCTTCTCTGCCATTCGGTATTCCTCAGGTGAAAATTCTTTGTTCAGCTCTGAGCCCCATTTTTTAATGGGGTTATTTGATTTTCTGGAGTCCACCTTCTTGAGTTCCTTATATATATTGGATATTAGTCCCCTATCTGATTTAGGATAGGTAAAGATCCTTTCCCAATCTGTTGGTGGTCTTTTTGTCTTATTGACAGTGTCTTTTGCCTTGCAGAAGCTTTGCAACTTTATGAGGTCCCATTTGTCAATTCTCAATCTTATAGCACAGGCCATTGCTATTCTATTCAGGAATTTTTCCCCTGTGCCCATATCTTCAAGGCTTTTCCCTAGTTTCTCCTCTATAAGTTTCAGTGTCTCTGGTTTTATGTTGAGTTTCTTAATCCACTTATATTTGACCTTAGTACAAGGAGATAGGAATGGATCAATTCACATTCTTCTACATGATAACCACCAGTTGTGCCAGCACCATTTGTTGAAAATGCTGTCTTTTTTCCACTGGATGGTTTTTGCTCCCTTGTCAAAGATCAAATGACCATAGTTGTGTGGGTTCATCTCTAGGTCTTGAGTTCATTTCCACTGGTCTACTTGTCCATCGCTATACCAGTACCATGCAGTTTTTATAACAATTGCTCCATAGTACAACTTTATGTCAGGCATGGTGATTCCACCAGAGGTTCTTTTATCCTTGAGAATAATTTTTGCTATCCTAGGTTTTTTTTGTTATTCCAGATGAATATTCTGATTGCCTTTTCTAATTCGTTGAAGAATTGAGTTGGAATTTTGATGAGGATTGCATTGAATCTTTAGTTTGCTTTTGGAAAAATAGCCATTTTACTGTATTGATCCTCCCAATCCATGAGCATGGGAGATCTTTCCATCTTCTGAGATCTTCTTTAATTTCTTTCTTCAGAGACTTGAAGTTATCATACAGATTTTTAGATTCCTTAGTTAGAGTTATGCCAAGGTATTTTATATTATTTGTGACTATTGAGAAGGGTGGTGTTTCCTTAATTTCTTTCTCAGCCTGTTTATCCTTTGTTTAGAGAAAGGCCATTGACTTGTTTGAGTTAATTTTATATCCAGCTACTTCATTGAAGCTGTTTATCAGTCCTAGGAGTTCTCTGGTGGAATTTTTAGGGTCACTTATATATACTATCATATTATCTGCAAAAAGTGATATTTTGACTTCTTCCTTTCCAATTTGTATCCCCTTCATCTCCTTTTATTGTCGAATTGCTCTGGCTAGGACTTCAAGTACAATGTTGAATAGGTAGGGAGAGAGTGGGCAGACTTGACTAGTCCCTGATTTTAGTGGGATTGCTTCCAGCTTCTCACCATTTACTTTGATGTTGGCTACTGGTTTTCCTGTAGATAGCTTTTATCATGTTTAGGTATGGGCCTTGAATTCCTGATCTTTCCAAGACTTTTATCATGAATGGGTGATGGATTTTGTCAAATGCTTTCTCCGCATCTAACGAGATGATCATGTGGTTTTTGTCTCTTTTTTTTTGTTTGTTTATATACAGGTTTATGTTGATGGATTTCCGTATATTGAACCATCCCTGCATCCCTGAGATGAAAACAACTTGGTCAGGTTGGATGATTGTTTTGATGTGTTCTTGGATTCAGTTAGCAAGAACTTTATTGAGTATTTTTGCATCGATATTCATAAGGGAAATTGGTTTGAATTCCTCTATCTTTGTTGGGTCTTTTTGTGGTTTAGGAATCAAAGTAATTCTGGCTTCATAGAATGTGTTGGGTAGAGTACCTTCTGTTTCTATTTTGTGGAATAGTTTGTGAAGAAGTGGGATTAGATCTTCTTTGAAGGTCTGATAGAACCCATCTGGTCCTGGGCTTTTTTTGGTTGGGAGACTATTAGTGACTGCTTCTAGTTCTTTAGGGGATATGGGACTGTTTAGATCATTAACCTGATCTTTATTTAACTTTGGTACCTGGTATCTGTCGAGAAACATGTCCATTTCATCCAGGTTCTCCAGTATGGTGTTTTGGATTTCTTCAGGATCTGTTGTTATGTCTCCCTTTTCATTTCTGATTTTGTTAATTAGGATTCTTTCCCTGTGCCCTCTAGTGAGTCTGGCTAAGGGTTTATCTATCTTGTTGATTTTCTCAAAGAACCAGCTCCTCGTTTGGTCAATTCTTTGAATAGTTCTTCTTGTTTCCACTTGGTTGATTTTGCCCTTGAGTTTGATTATTTCCTGTTGTCTACTCTTCTTTAGTGAATTTGCTTCCTTTTGTTCTAGAGCTTTTAGCTGTGTTGTCAAGCTGCTAGTGTATGCTCTGTCTAGTTTCTTTTTGGAGGCACTCAGAGTTATGAATTTCCATCTTAGAAATGCTTTCATAGTGTCCCATAAGTTTGGGTATGTTGTGGCTTCATTTTCATTAAACTTCAAAAAGTCCTTAATTTCTTTCTTTATTCCTTCCTTGAACAAGGTATCATTGAGAAGAGTGTTATTCAGTTTTCACATGAATGTTGGCTTTCTATTATTTTTTTGTTGTTGTTATTGAAGATCAGCCTTAGTCTGTGGTGATCTGATAGGATGCATGGGAAAATTTCAATATTTTTGTATATGTTGAGGCTTGTTTTGTGACCAATTATGTGGTCAATTTTGGAGAAGGTACCATGAGGTGCTGAGAAGAAGTTTATATCCTTTTGTTTTAGGATAAAATGTTCTGTATGTATCTGTTAGATCCATTTGTTTCATAACTTCTGTTAGTTTCACTGTGTCCCTGTTTAGTTTCTGTTTCCACGATCTGTCTATTAATGAATGTGGTGTGTTGAAGTCTTCCACTATTATTATGTGAGGTGCAATGTGTGCTTTGAGATTTACTAAAGTTTCCTTAATGAATGTGGCTGCCCTTGTATTTGAGCATAGATATTCAGAATTGCAAGTTCCTCTTGGAAGATTTTACTTTTGATGAGTATGAAGTGCCCCTCCTTGTCTTTTTTGATGACATTGGGTTGTAAGTTGATTTTATTAGATATTAGAATGGCTACTCCATCTTGTTTCTTCAGATCATTTGCTTGGACAATTGTTTTCCAGCCTTTCATTCTGAGGTAGTGTCTATCTTTTTCTCTGAGATGGTTTCCTGTAAGCAGCAAAATGTTGGGTCCTGTTTGTGTAGCCAGTCTGATAGTCTATGTCTTTTTATTGGGTAGTTGAGTCCATTGATATTAAGAGATATTAAGGAAAAGTAATTGTTGCCTCCTATTATTTTTGTCGTTAAAGTTGGCATTCTGTTTTTGTGGCTGTCTTCCGTCCTTGTATTGGTTTTTTTCTGTTATTATCCTTTGAAGGGAGGGAATCGTGGAAAGATAATGTGTGAACTTGGTTCTGTTGTGGAATACTTTTGTTTCTCCATCTAAGGTAATTGAAAGTTTGACTGAGTATAGTAGACTGGGCTGGCATTTGTGTTCTCTTAGTGTCTGTATAATATCTGTCCAGGATCTTCTGGCTTTCATAGTCTCTGATGAAAAATCTGGTGTAATTCTGATAGGCTTGCCTTTATGTGTTACTTGACCTTTCTCCCTTACTGCTTTTAATATTCTATCTTTATTTAGTGCATTTGTTGTTCTGATTATTATGTGTCGGGAGGAATTTCTTTTCTGGTCTAGTCTATTTGGAGTTCTCTAGTCTTCTTGTATGTTCATGGGTATCTCTTTCTTTAGGTTTGGGAAGTTTTCTTCTATAATTTTGTTGAAGATATTTGCCGGTTCTTTGAGTTGAAAATCTTCATTCTCATCTACTCCTATTATTCATAGGTTTGGTCTTCTCATTGTGTCCTGTATTTCCTGGATGTTGTGAGTTAGGATCTTTTTGCATTTTCCATTTTCTTTGATTGTTGTGCTGATGTTCTCTATGGAATCTTCTGCACCTGAGATTCTCTCTTCCATCTCTTGTATTCTGTTGCTGATGTTCGCATCTATGATTCCAGATTTCTCTCCTAGGATTTCTATCTCCAGCGTTTTTTCACTTTGAGTTTTCTTTATTGTGTCTACTTCCCTTTTTATGTCTTGGATGGTTTTATTCAATTTTTCCATCACCTGTTTGGTTGTGTTTTCCTGCAATTCTTTAAGGGATTTTTGTGCTTTCTCTTTAATGTCTGCTACCTGTTTAGCAGTGTTCTCCTGTATTTCTTTAAGTGAGTTATTAAAGTCGTTCTTGATGTCCTCTACCATCATCATGAGATATGCTTTTAAACCCGAGTTTAGCTTTTAGGGTGTGTTGGGGTGCCCTGGACTGTGCGAAGTGGGAGTGCTGGGTTCTAATGATGGTGAGTGGTCTTGGTTTCTGTTAGTAATATTCTTACATTTACCTTTCGCCATCTGGTAATCTCTGGAGTTAGTTATTATAGTTGTCTCTGGTTAGAGATTATTCCTTTCATGATTCTGTTGGCCTCTACCAGCAGACCTGGGAGACTAGTTCTCACCTCTGAGTTTCAGTGGCCAGAGCACTCTCTGTATGCAAGCTCTCCTTTTACATGGAAGGTGCACAGATATCTGGCATTTGGACCTCCCTCCTGGCCGAAGATCAAGGCCCAAAACAGGACCTGTCACAGAAGCTGTTAGCTTCTATAGTCTACACTCTCACCTGTGCAGACTACTTTTGGCGGAGTCTCAGAACCAAGATGTCTCCCCAGATGCTGAGGCAAAGCCCTCCAGTGCAGGGCAGACACCTATCCTCTGGCCGGGGAGGTGCCAGGATGTCTGGAGCCTGAAAAGGGGGCTGCCTCAGAATCTCTGTGGCTCCCTCCTGTCCCAGAAGCTGTTAGTTTCTGTAGTGCACACTCTAACCTGTGCAGACTACTTTCTCGGCGGAGTCCCGGAACCAAGATGGCTCTCCTGCAGATGCTCTATATACATTCTTGACATAGGAATTCATTCCACTTTTTATGACACACACAGAAAGTGATAGCATGAAAAATATTTTTTGCAAATGGTAGTCAGCACAACAGAAGTAGCGCCATTTATAGCAAAAAGCAAATGGTTTAAGTATTTTAAAAGTCGAACAAAGAACATATTATATGAAAAAGTGGTCAAATCATAAGAGAAATTATCTGTAAACATATATTTCCAAATATATATATATATATATATATATATATATATATGACTACAAAAACATTAAATTAAAAACTGTTAAGAAACCTGAAGGTAGAGATATTATAACACAATGACAGCTAAGTACTTTGACACCCAATTTTCAATGATGACAGATCATCTAATCAGGGAATTAATAAGAAAATTTGGGCTAAAAGAAAGTTTTAATCCAATAGACAAAACAAAAATATAGATAATATTCTGTTAACAACACTGTAATATATAGATATAGATTTCAACAAAAATTACTCTTAAAAGGACACTCTAAGCCGGGCGTGGTGGCGCACGCCTTTAATCCCAGCACTCGGGAGGCAGAGGCAGGCGAATTTCTGAGTTTGAGGCCAGCCTGGTCTACAAAGTGAGTGCCAGGACAGCCAGGGCTACACAGAGAAACCCTGTCTCGAAAAACCAAAAAAAAAAAAAAAAAAAAAGGACACTCTAATTGAAGAAGTAAAATTATGCATTTTCTTGATGATGAATATATGTATGTATATATATATATATGTGGGCTCCCACAATTTCTTTAAAAATAATAAATGAATTAAGTAGAAAGATTTAAATTAGATATAAAAAGTAAATCACATTTTATACCAACAATTTATTCATAGAACAGTTCAAGAAAATAGTCTCATTTATAGTAGCTACAAGAAGTAACTGCCGTAGTTATACATTTACCAAGAAGGTAAAATGTGTGTAAAGTTCACTCAAAATTAGATGGAAATAGGAAACTCATACTATGTAAAGGTAGTACAACCCAGAAAGACAAATACTGTGTATGTGGAAGCAAAACCGCAATCACAAAACCATTATTCTTTTGGCCCATGCTGACCTCGGTCTCTTTATAAAGCATATGAGGATATAGAACCACTGATCTTTCTGTCTCAGTCTTCTAATGCCTGAGATTGTAGACATGAACCCTAAGGTCAAGTTTCTAGGGTGTTGGCAATCAAACCCAGGACCTTACACAGGATCGGCAGGAACTCTACCAACTTAGCTATATCTCAGACCTCACAAAAGTTAATCTCAACGTGATTTACAGCTGTTTAGGGCTTGGAAAGATATTGGAGAGGAAAGGGAAAGAAATTTTGGGTAATAAGTAAACCTAAATGTAGAGGAAGAAGTTTTAAGTTATATTGCTTTACAAAATATTGGTATAACTTTAGTGTACAAAATTGTTATATATTTAATGTGTAAAGAAAAGACTATTGAAGAAAATAGATAAAATATTAAGGGAAAAACATTACTTATTCTGGCTTAATAGATATTGTACAAACATGTAGAAATATCACAGTATTCCATGAAAGCACAAAAACTTCTATGTGTTAATCAGAAATACTAAGACAAATTGATATAAATAGTAGTTACTCCTAGTTGGTAATTACAGATTATATAATGTCGCAAATATTACATGGAGAGCCTCATACAACTAAAATCACAATACATTTTTGAAGAGACTGAATGAGATCAAGGAATATGCAAACCAATAGGTAAACATACTTTTTTCAAGGTTGTAAAAAGATAGGGCAAATAACCATACAGATACAAAAGTCCTTAACAGCCAAGCAAGAAAACAAATCTGGTGACATCATACTCTCTCATAGCAGACTATTTTCCAAAGACGTAATGAACAACCTACATGATTCTGGCATAAAAATAGACTTACCAATCAATAGAACATAAGTCTCAATCTTATCAGTTCTAAAAATTGAAAACAAAAATTGACTAAAGACTGGAATGTGAAACAAATATAGAAAAAGTATAGGGCCAATCATGATCAGAGATATTTTTTGGAATTGATTCCAGAATCACAGGAGATAATACAAAAGCAATATAATGGGACTGCAGTAACTGTAAAGGTTCTGTACAACAGAGAAAATGTCAACAGAGTACAGAGGAGAGTTTGCAATTCATTTAAAAAGGGCTGGTACCCAGATTATACTAAGAACTCAAACAATAATAGGAAAAAAAAATTCATGATCCTAACGGGACAATATTAAGAAAAGGACAATTGACCTAAACAATGTCCAACAGCTATGACAATGACTAAATGCCATTAATCACTAGGGAAATGGAAATCATAACTGCAAGAAAATATCACCTCCCTCTTGTAAAATGGCTATATAAAAATCCTGAAGATAACAAGAGCAGGGCTGCAGCGAAGGCTCAGAGGAAAAAGTTCTTGTTGGGCAAGCCTAACTCTCAGAATTTGAAATCTCAGAAACCATGAATCTGACATTATCATTTTTAATTTCTTTAAAGTTATGTTATATTTGCCCATTCTCCCTACAGATTTCTATCCCATTACTTGTTTTGTTTTCAGCTTGTTCAGAGACAAGATTTCAATGTGTAGCACTAGCTATCCTGGAATTTGCTTTGTAGATTAGGCTGAACTTGAACTCAGAGATCCACCTGCCTCTGTTTTCCCAGCGCTGGGTAGAAAGCAAGCACCACCACTACTCATGATTCTTTATGCTATCACAGTTTTTCTTTGTTGGAAATGTGCTTTTTCATTGCAGAGTCTGGCAAACAGCTAAATACTTGATGACCCGGTTGTAGGGAAATTGAAGACCACTCTGTGCAAAGTTAAATGGTAGCTGGCTGGGCAAATGCAAATCTGACTTAATTAATCACAGTCCTTATTCCTCTGAGTTAACAGCCCAAGAGGAGAGAAAGTGACAACACATATTCTACAATGTCTGAGAAAGATGCTGGGAAAACAAGAGCCAGAATGTTTACACTTTAGAGAAACTTTCTAATTTATAATCGTGTAAAATTTGCAGAACCACATGTATCCACAGTAATAAAACTCACTGTGCTATCCTCATTAAGAATTTACTAGATCTGTTATCAATCCATGTATTGCAATTACTGTTAGTTATTGCTTCCCATGTGTACAGTGCTATATAAGTAAACACTGAAATACACAATTTATGACACCTAAAATAAAATGTGAGCGACTTAACTCCTTAGAGTGAAGCTTATATACTTTTAATTGGGGTTTCCTAGAGAATTTACACTTACTTTATAGAAATACATCTTCACTTTCATCCAAACTTCTTACTTATTTTACTGAAATTTGAATTTGAATACAATTTATTCTGATTTTCTCTCCCCCAAATCCTCCCAGATCTTCTCCTCTCCACTGATCCAAACCTACAAATGTTGTTGTCCTTTCTTATTAGAAATCAAACAGGAAACGCCAGCAAGAAGCCTTCTCTACTGGAGGCCGTATCAGTACCCAGAACCCCATGTACCCTGCCCATACCCACCCCCCCCCACCATGCCCAGCTTACTTCAACAGCAACTCCTATCCTTGTCTCCATATCTAAGTCCACAATTCTAGCAAAAATCCTCTACCTTACTAGAGGCCATACTGGTACCTGAAAACCCCAGAGGCTACACTGGTACCTAGAACACCACAGATCGCAGCACTGAGCAGAACCTCTGAACACCAGAAGAAACTTTGGCACCCAAAAACCCAGAGGTCACACAGGCCACCAAAAACCCAGCAGAGATATCCTATTGGACCTGAGGACTCAACAGTTACCTCATAGGCCAGTCAGGTCAGAAGACAAGAGAGAAAATAGAAACCAAGAAAAAAAATCCATTCAAAAAGATAAACTCAGAAATCAGCAGGAAAACCTATAATTAACCCAAACTCAGATGCCTAGAGGCCAGCATAAGACTACTATCAATAACAGCCAGAACAATATAGCAACATGAGAGCCCAGCTATCCTACCATAGCAAGCCCTGAATATTCCAACACAGCTGAAACTCAACAAAGTGACCTTAAAACTAATTTTATAAACACGATAGAGCTCTTTAAACAGGAAATGAATAAATCTCTTAAGGAAATTCAGGAAAACACAAGCAAACAATCAGAGTAAATGAGTAAATCCTTTAAGAAAAGCCAAGAAACTGAAGAAAGGAAAAACAAACAGGTGAAGGAAACACATGAAATTGTGCAAGATCTGAACATGGAAATAGAAGAAATAAAGGAAATGCAACCTGACAGAATCCTGGAGATGGAAATCTAGGTAAGCAAACAGAGGTACAGACGTAGCATCACCAACAGAATACAAGAGAGAGAGAAGAGAGAAGCTCAGGCAGAAGATACCATAGAAGGAATTAATACCCTGATCAAAGAAAATGTGAAATCTAAAAACTTCCTGATACAAAGCAACAGGACAGCTGGGATACTATGAGAAGAGCAAACGTAGGAGTAATAAAATACGAGAAGAGGACACTTCCTAGTTCAATAACCAAGAAAAAAATTTAAACAAAAAAAAATCATAAAGAAAAAGTTTCTAACCTTAAGACGTCCCTATAAACATACAAGAAACTTACAGAACAACAAATAGATTGGGCCAAAAAGTTTGTCTACCATATAATAATAAAATACTAAACATACAGAATAAAAAGAATATTAAAAGCTGCAAAAAAATAAAAATGCCAAGTAATATATAAAGGCTATTAGAGTTACACTGTCTTCTCAATGGAGAATCTAATAAAAGCCAGAATGGCATGGATAGATATTTTATAGATCATAAGACATCACAGGCACCCAGAAAAACTTTCAGTCACCATAGATGTTCCATGACAAAGTTGAATTTAAACAATATATAAACAAAAATCTAGCCCAACAGAAGGTACTAAAAGAAAAACTCCACTTCCCAAAAGCTAACTACCCCCAGGAAAATTCAGGAAATAATCTCACACCGGAAAAAACAAAAGGAAATGCATGTGTGCACACACAGTTTCTCAATGGAGACTCTAAAAGACAGAGTTCCCGGACAGATGTCTTATATATTATAAGAAACCACATATGCTAACGAGGACTATGATAACCAGCAAAACTTTCAGTTACTGTGGATAACAAACTCAAATTTAAACAACATCTATCAACAAATCTAGTCCTATAGAAGGTACTAGTAGGAAAACTCCATCCCAAGGAGGTTAAATACACTCATGAAACTCAAGAAATTAATAATCTCACCATACCTCAGTATCAAAGATGGATATTACCTCAGGGTCACAGATTTTCCAAGATAATGGGCAAAACAAAAACAAAAACAAAGGACAAAAAATCCAAACTGGTATAGCTATTCTAATATCTAACAAAATAGACTTCCAACCAAATTTAATCAAAAGAGATGGGGAAGGACACTTTATTTATTTATTTTTTAAGATTTATTTATTATATGTAAGTACACTGTAGCTGTCTTCAGACACACCAGAAGAGGGAGTCAGATCTTGTTAAGGATGGTTGTGAGCCACCATGTGGTTGCTGGGATTTGAACTAAGGACCTTTGGAAGAGCAGTAGGGTGCTTTTACCTGCTGGGCCATCTCACCAGCCCCAGGACACTTTATTTTGATCAACAGAAAATTCTGCCAAGTTGACCACAGTTTTGAACAATTGTCCCCAATGCTAGGGCACTCACATTTGTAACAGAAATATTATTAAAACTTAAATATGATATTGGACCCCATACATTAATCATGGTAAACTTCAATACTTCACTCTCACCAAAGAACAGATCATACAGACCAAAAGTAAACATAGAAATAATAGAGCTAGCAGATATTATGAGTCAAGTGGACATAGCAGATGTCTACAGAACAGTTCACCCAAAAAGAAGAAACTATACATTCACCTTAGCTCCCATTTCTCCAAAATTGACCACATATTTAGTCACAAAACAAATCTCAACAAATATAAGAAAATTGAAATATCCCCATGTATTCTATCAGACTACTACAGATTAAAGCTGGATTTCACAAGAGTAAGCCTACAAAATCATGAAAGATGAAAAACCTCTACTGAAAAACTATTGGATCAAGGTAGAAATAAAGAAATTATAGAATTCCTAGAATTCAATGAAAATGAATACATAAAATACTCAGACTTAATGAAAGTGACTTCATAAAGAGATCTTCATAGAGAGATCTTATGCTAGCAACTTAATAGTACATCTATGAGCTCACGAGCCAAAAGAAGCAAACACATCTAAGAAGACTAGAGGGTAAGAAAAATGAAATAGGGGACTGAAATCAATAAAATAGAAACAAAGAAAACAATACAAAGAATCAAGTAAATAAAGAGTTGATTCTTTCAGAAAATCAACAAGAGAGACTAATTGAAACCTTATTGAGACTAAATAAAGTCAAAGAGAGAATATTCAAATTAACAAAATTAAAAACAAAATTGGGACATAACAACAGACACTAAGGAAATCCAAAGAATCATTAGAACATAGTTTCAAAAACTTGTATGCCTCAAAATTGTAAAATCTAAAAGAGATGAATATTATTGATAGATACCACTTACCAAAGGCAATACAAACTCAGGTAAGTAATTTAAATAGGTTTATAACCCCTAATGAAATAGACACAGTCATTAAAGTTCTGTTAACAACAAAAAGTCCAGGCGCAGATAGTTTTAGTGCATAATTCTACCAGACTTTCAAAGAAGAGTTAATGTGACTCTTCCTCAAATTATTCCACAATATAGAAACAGAAAGAACCTTGCCAAATTCATTTTATGGGTCCACAGTCCCCAATACTGAAACCATACAACCAAGAAGGAGAATTATAAACCAGTTTCCATCATGGACATTGATACAAATGTACTCAATAAAATAATTGCAAACTGAATCCAAGAATACATCAAAAAGACTATCTACCATGATCAAATAGGCTTCATTCCATAGATGTAGGGATAGTTCAACATATGAAAATCTGTCAATGTTATTAGCCTTATATACAAATTGAAAGAAAAAGGAGCACATTCTCATCTCAATAGATGCTCAATAAACCTCCTATGTATACAGCACTTCTATATATGCACACGACAAGTGTTCTGGGAAATAAATCAGGGAAACAATACCATTCATGATAGTCTCAAATAATGTAAAATATCTTGGGGCAATTCTCACCAAGCAAGCGTGACAAGAACTTCAGGTCTTTGAAGAAAAAATCTGAGGACGATAACAGAAGATGGAAAGACCAAAGATGAAAGAATCTTTGATGCTCATGGATTAGTAGTATTGAAATAGTAAGTGTAAAAATGGACATCTTACCAAAAGCAATCTACAGATTCAATGCAATAACCACCAAAATTCTAACACAATTCTTTACAGACCTTGAAAGAACAATACTCAACTTCAAGTAGAAAAACAAAAACCCCAGGATAGGTAAGATGATCCTGTACAATAAAAGAAATCCTGGAGATATCACCATCTCTGATTTTCAAGCTCTACTACAGAGCAATAATATTCAAACCTTGTGGTATTGCCATAAAAACAGGCAGACTGATTAATTGAATTGAATTGGAGACACAGATGTAAATACACAACATATGGACACCTGTGTTTTGATAAAGAAGGCAGAATTATACAATTAAAAAAAAGCATCTTCAACAAATGGTGTTGTTCTAACTAAATGATTACATGTAGAAGAAAGCAAGTAGATCTATATCAATCACTCTGCACAAAATATAAATGTAAGTTTATCAAAGGCCACAACATAAAACTGTATACACTGATTCTGATGGATGAGAAAACTGCAGAATAGCCTTGAACCTATTGGCACAGAACACACCTTCCTGAATAGAACACCAATGAAGCAAATACTAATATCAACAATTAATAAATTGTTAATCAAATTAACAATTTTATTAACTCAGGAAGCAAACAAGGCTTCTGAAAGACAAAGGACACTGTCAAAAGGACAAGACAGCAGCCTACAGAATGGGTAAAAGCCAGGGATACACAGAGAAACCCTGTCTCGAAAAACAAACAAACAAACAAAAATTTACCAATACCACATCTGACCAAAGGCTAATTCCTAAAATATATAAAGCTGAAGAAAATAGACATCAACAAACCAAATAATTCAATTTAAAAGTTGGATACAGATCTAAACAGAGAGTTCTCAACATAGGAATCTGAAATGGCCACAAAGTTCTTAAATGTTCAGAATCCTTAGCAAATCAAAAGGATGCTGAAGATGTGATTAGAAGAAAGATGTCTTAGAAAGAGAAGTTTTCTCAGCTCTCCTTTGGAAAGTCAAAACTTAAATCTGCACAGCTCTATTCCTAGAATGCATGCTTTCCTTGGCTAGTAAATGTGTAATCATCTTTGCTATCTCTGAGAAATGGAAGGAAAATGTTAATCTCAAATTTGCAACCTTTGGGAAAATATTCTGTCATTTCCTAGATAACACATAGCTCAGCATGAACTATTCAAGTGATAGTATATATTGGGCCTGAATTATTAGACAGTTTTGAACAAAAGCTAAAAAAGAAAGTCATATCTAGAAAGATAAAGCCTAGATTTTTAAAAACTGAAAAAGTTTGGGAATAATCAGTTAGACTGTGATCCTTCTGATAATATCATCTCTTGTTTTGTTACTTTAGTCAGTTACTGGGCATCTTAAATACAAATAAGTGCACTACTACCCCCCCACCACCCAGCTCTCTCTTTCTTTACTAACACAGAAAATGTGGTTCCTTGGTTTCCTTTTAAATCTATTCACCAGGAAGGTGATGTGGTCCAACAACCAGATGTTCATTGTTGAATCCATACAATAGAGCCATGGATGATGTCAAATTATTGAGAAAAACCAGCCCTTCAAAACAGAATCACAGATCTTAGATATTTCATCTTAATACATATTAATTATGTTCTGCCTTTTGTGAAGACTACAGCACTTTTAGCTTCTCAAAATGTACATGATAATTATATACCTTGAAATGTTCTGAGTTATAGCATCTTAATTTTTTATATTATTAATATGGATGACTCAGAATTTTAAATTATCAGTTATTCATTTTATATATGAAACAAATGTCAGAAAATAAAAGTATCCAAATAAGTACAAAAAATATTTATAACACTTTTTTTTAATTCCAAAGAGGAATAGTGATAGGAAGAGAATAGTGTTTCTTGACAAAGAGAAATTTAATATAGTTAATATTTTTACTTTTCATTTTAATTTTTTTACTTTTTTGGTGTGATTTTGAGTAAAAGCAAAATGAGAAAGAATAGGCTTATCTCATTTATATTTTCCAATCATAACACATCTTGAAGGAAGATAACACAGGAACATGGAGACAAGAAATGAAACACAGACCACAGGGGAACATTATTTCCTAACGTCATTTTTTATAGCTTACTCAGCTTTTTTTCTTTTTTTCTTTTTCTTTCTTTCTTTCTTTCTTCTTCTTCTTCTTCTTTTTTTTTTTTTTTTTGGTTTTTCGAGACAGGGTTTCTCTGTGTAGCCCTGGCTGTCCTGGCACTCACTTTGTAGACCAGGCTGGCCTCGAACTCAGAAATCCGCCTGCCTCTGCCTCCCGAGAGCTGGGATTAAAGGCGTGCGCCACCATGCCCGGCTCCTCCTCCTCCTCCTCTTCTTCTTCTTCTTCTTCTTCTTCTTCTTCTTCTTCTTCTTCTTCTTCTTCTTCTTCTTCTTCTTCTTCTTCTTCTTTTTTTTTTTTTTTTTTTTTTTTTTTTTTTTTTTTTTTGACAGGGTTTCTCTGTATAGCCCTGGCTGACCTGGAATGCACTTTGTAGACCAGGCTGGCCTCAAACTCAGAAATCTGCCTGCCTCTGCCTCCCGAGTGCTGGGATTAAAGGTGTATACCACTACACCTGGCAGTTCAGCTTGCTTTCTTATCCAACCCAGGACCAAGACTTTAGAAAATATAAACATTCATGAAAAAACATTGTATATTATTATATCATGCTTTTATATTCAAGCCTGTTGGTAATAGTGTAATTATTTACATGGAAAGTGAGTTATAAACTATGAACTATAACGATTGCTAATTATGATATATATTAGAGTCACATTAAAAAATTGTATATGTGCACAGTAAAAAAAAGTCTTAAAGAAAACTTTCTAGATGAAATATATATTATTGCTCTTTCAAAACATAAAACTCATAGTCAGCCAAGATGGCTTAGCAGATAAGAGTGTTTGCTATGCAAGCCTTAAAGCTTGAGTTCATTGCCTAGAACCTCTGATAGGAAGAGAAATCAAGTCTTGAGGGATGCACTCTGATGTCTACAGGCTCAGTGTGGGACATATGTTCCTACACAAGCATCATGGATGCATCCATAACACCAATGAATTAATTTTAAAAATCTAAAAGTCAGGGATGGAAAGGATAGGTTAATGGTTTAGACCACTTACTGTTCTCGCAGAGAATACCATTGAGTGACTCATAGCTGCCTCTAAGTTCACTTCCAGGGGATCTGAGGCCCTTTTCTGAACTCACCTGCATACACATGGTTCACATAAATTCATGCATATTCACACATATGTAGGCTTAGATTTTTCAAAACCTACTTTAATATGGGTTCTCAAATGCTTCAACACCTCTTCTAGCCCACTGTCCAAAAGTAGGGGAGAAAAGATAGTAAATAGGACAAATGGGTGTGGACCTGTTTAGAAGTAGTTCTTTAGAGCCATCCTAATCTCCATTGTCAGGATACCAGCAGTTCAGTTCAGTAGTATCAAGGCACAAACAGTTCAGTTTGAAAGTGTGACCAAACACAACCAGCTAGAATGCCTTGAGAAGTTTTCTGCCTTTCTCAACCAAGTGAATATCAGCGAAGACACAATGAAGCTATACAATAGCTAGCTATGCAAGCACCATGTCACTGTCTGCTGATTCCTATTTATACTCTCTCCAAACATTACAAGCTCTCCCCTGGGTCTTGCCAGAGCAGAACACATGACTCTACATCACATGACAGAACCAGAAACTTAAACTTTGCACATACACACAAATAAAAAAAATCTAAGTAAAATGTAAGTAAAAATGTCATAATGGACAAAGTATCTGACATGGTATCTCATGAGCTCTTTTCTTACCTCAACTGTCTGTAATTTGATGTGAGGCTTAACTATTCTGGTCCCCATTTTCTCATCAGAAACACATCTGCGATAAATTTTTTCCTAATGTTTCTTCCAAACACATTGAATAGTCCTTGAACACATGTTTGTTTGGACTTTTGGATAAAGTTCTAGGTGTTCTTGTGAGGCTAAGTTGGGAATCTAAGGAAGAACACCATGAACTATTTCTCCATATGTTGGCTGTTGGAACCTCCCTAGCATATGAGGCTAATTCTAACCATAATTCTGCTTAATTCTCATTTTTTGATACTAGACTAGAGGGACACATAATGAGTGTAGGATGTTCATAGGTTTTGCTTGGTCTATGTGTCCAAGAGAGACAAAAAAAGTGAGTAAATTGCTATAAGAACAATTTAATGTTCAAATTCACAAATTAACACAAATTCTTAAGAATGTTTCATTAGTAAAATAGGGATTATTTTATCATGACAGTGTTCTTTTGAGTTCTATATTTAAGTTAAACAAATTGCATAAGTATAGAATAGATGTACAAAGAAAGTAATTATTTTAATTTCTGCTCTATATACCAGTAATATATTCTAGGATTAACTTTATCCATGTAAAATGGGAAAAGGAAATGTGCATTCTCTACAGTTAGCAGGTAATTGTTGTCAGCCTAATGATCACATTAAACCAATGAAAAATTATGAGTTAAAAGGACTATGTTGTCATAGAATAACAATATGAAACAAGTTAAGCAACTGAATACAGAAAACAACGATTCAATTCTAAGATAAAGTTTAGAAGCCAATTAAGCTGACATAGGGGGTTAGTACTTCATTCATCAATAAAACATCTCTAGGCTTGCTAGTGATTAGACACAGGATCATTTCCTGTCTTCTCTAATAGATAACAGTTCTGACACTGTGTCCTTTAACAAAGTGCCAAAGAAACAGCTCAGCACACTCCAAGGGAAAAACAAATCACACCTTGTCAGAACTACAGGACTCCTGGATTCTGCCACTGAAGTCATGGCATCTTCTGACCTTTCCTTTTTATTCAACTATTCTGTTGGGATCTTAGGCTAAATGGATATTACTTTATCTTGAAACTAATTATATCTCTTTGAAAGGAAGTTATACAAACTCCTGTCAATGCATAACTGGGAATACTTTATGTTTCCTATTGATTCAACACATCTTATCTTCTTATAGTGAAAAAATAAAATGGTCAACCAAAGAAATAATTTCCTGAAGGTTCTTTTGTGCCTTGGCCCAGTTTAATTTAAAACACCCAGTTCTCTAAAGCATCATTTCCCCAGATGTGTGCTAAGGTACTCTAAGGCAATACAGCATATTTATCTTTTGTTTTCAAGGTAATCACAGTGATACTTATAATTGATCCGTTGAAATGACAATTAGTAACAAGGTCAAGGTCTTCCACAGCTTTCTAGAAAACTTCATTGGATGGCATCATATTGCTTAGGAGCTGGATACACAACTGTTGCTGAGGATTGTAGGTTAAATGAACGTCAGTGTGTAAAGCACTTGTCACACAAACCTCTAGGACCTTTGTTGAATTCACAGGATCCATGTAAAAAAGCTGGGCATAGTGGCTCACGCTTTTAATCCTAGCACTGGAGAAGCAGAGATAGGAGAATCCTTGGAGCTCACTCTTGTGAGCCCCAGGATGGTTACATACTATAAATCAGAAAGTATAATATGATGAGTGGTCAGATGTCTTTAGACCTAAGAATACTATAGGGTAAAAAAAAGATATATACGACTAAAACACTGTGGAACCCATGAATGGGGAAAGTTTGGTAACCTCTGCTTTATAGTCTTCCTCCCCCTCGTCTGTGTGCCCCCATCAATGGTTTTTCATGACCTACTTACTGCCTGGAGTGCCTAGGGTGTAGATGATCTCCTTTACTGAAGCAAAGGCAAAATAAAGTTTAGGTCATTAAAATATTATTGAGAAATTCTCTCCATGTCTCATGTTAAATACTTGTCACCTAAGGACAACCATCTGTTCTCTACAGTTTGCATTTGGCCACATTCTCCTTTCTCCTTGCCAAGTCTTAGATAGTTAATTGCTTGATTTTCAATATCAGGATGCCTTTGGGTTGACTATTGTATGTGCTTATTTATAGCAATATTTATTCTATCTGATCTATTTTCTAGATTTCTTAAGACAAAGGATGCTTGTCTCATAAATACATGATTTTATTTATAGTGATTTTGCAGGCATCAGAATTCAGTCATTTCACCATTTTGCTCAAGTTGGAAAGCTGGAAAACAAATATCCAGGCATTATTAGTTACTCATAGCAGAAGAAATGTACAGAAATTTCGATTTATAACTGCTGTGAAGTATCTGCAGGAGTCAGTTGGAAGGCATTTCTCTCTTGTTCCTTTATTCACTTTACAGGATGACTCACCCATCTTATTGACTCCATAGTGACACTTACAGCAACAGCCTTCAGATTTATATCTTTCACTCTATCATCTCCACAACTCTGCAGCCATATATAGAAATTGTTTATGTGTTCTGTTTTTATTGAAAATAGAATTTTCTCTTATGTAATATATACCAACCACAATTTCCCCTCTCCTTCACTCCTTCCAGCTTCCTCCTACCTGCCATCTTCTTAGATCCACTTCTCCTCCATCTCTCATCAGAAAAGAGCAGACCTTGTGTTTTGTTTTGTTGTGTGTGGTGGTTAAAGTATTTTTTAAGCCCACTAATCATCATGTTTTCAAAATTCCAAAAGCAGCTTCCCTTTACCACAGCATCTCATATCTATTTTAATGACCAAATGAGTCTCAAAATCTCAGCTTATCTACCGAGAATGGGTTGCCCAATAAATGTTTTAGGCTATTGTAAAAGCTAAGGATTACTCTCCACAAACTCACAGTAAGTCACTATTGCTGAATTTACACCATCAAGCATGGAGAAACAAAGCTGGTGCTTAACTAAAGGGAAGGAATGGAGGGAGGGGCTATGTGAGAGGGAGACTAGGAGGGGTCAGCAATTGGTATACAATGAATAAATAAATAAATAAATAAATAAATAAATAAATAAATAAATAAATAAATAAATAAATAGAAGTTTTTCCCCTGCTGGCCAGCATTCATAGTGCTGAAGGTACTAAGCATTTTATAGGATGGAAGAAGTAATCATCTATCTTACACGGCTACGAAACCTATAAGTTACAGTAACCCCTGACTTCAAGGTACCTGGTGTAAATAGTGGTACAAACACTGTGGGAGTAACCAACCACTTCTACATTGGAATTGAGAACCACTCACTCCATGAGATAAAATGTGCATCTAACTCTGCTAAAGTCTCTAAGGGCCTGAGACTAGATAGGTCATAGACTCCAGGGGACACAAATTATTAGTCTTTAAAACAATAATACAAGCTGGGCGTGGTGGCATATACCTTTAATCCCAGCACTTGGGAGGCAGAGACAGGCAGATTTCTGAGTTCGAGGCCAGCCTGCTCTACAGAGTGAGTTCCAGGACAGGTAGAGCTACAGTGAAAACCTGTCTTGAAAAACCTATATATACATACACACACACACACACACACACACACACACACACACACGTGTGTGTGTGTATAATGATTTCTAGTGATATACTGCTCTACCAATAGATCAGTGTCTTGCTCAGCACACACCAGAGAAGCTTATTCTTGCAGTAAATAGAAATTAACACAAAGACCCATTCAGCCCTAAACTGAAGGTATTTATCAAATTCCCTTCAAGGTTCAGGGATCTATGTAAGAGAACTGTAAGATTGTGGGGATCTTATAAGTGTTAAGGTGATAGGTGACATTAAGGAACAGTCTCTTCCAGACACAACAGGAGTGGCACATATGTGCACTCACAGAGACTATCACAGCATGTGCAAGGCCTACACAGGTTCAAATCAGACAAACACTCAGCACTGAGAAGGGAAAATGTACACAAAATTCCACCCTAATCAAGAAGCTATTTGCAATTGATACCTACTAAGAAAGGGAAAATCAATTTCCTCCAATTTCACTAGACACTATAGTGTCCTGCAGATATTGGTGACACTCTAGGGTAGGCCTCAGGCCCAGGAGTAGCTAGCCAACAAAAAACAGAATCCTGTTGGGGGGGATGTGGGAGTTTTGCTTGTTTGTTTGTTTAGGTGGGTTTTTTTTTTGTTTTCTTTGTTTTTATTTTAATTTTGTTTATTTTGAGAGGGAAAAACATGAAGGAGAGTGAAGAAAGTAGGAAGAATCTGGGAGGCGTTGGGGAAGAGGAAATAATATGCTCAAAATTATTGTATGAAAAAAATGACATAAAAAACAAAACAACGAAAAGGAGACATTTATCTCCTTCTTTCATATTATATTTCCATAGTAACCTTTCTGTCCAACACTTTCATTTTTTCTTGTTGTGGTTTGGTTATTGCTTATGAAATATCTACAGTGTTCTTTACAAGACTCATGTAGGCTCTATATGTCTATGTATGAAGCTCTATATATTTATGTCTATATTTGAGGCTCAGTTCTATATGTTTTGATCCTGACATGTTTGACAAACTTCATTTCAAGCTTCTGGTCATTATCTTTCAGAAGAGTGCTATTATTTCATTTGTTTTGGGCTCCTCAAACATATACCCAATGCAGGGAACACTAACGGATGAGTTGATTATATGAAAAGAAACCTGGAAAGGTCATGAGAATCTGGGAATAATAGTGATTAAAGTACTTTCTGGGAATGCAGGATGGATGTGAATCTGAGTAAATGTGAGAGGGATCCCCAAGCAATGTGGTGACTGAGAATATCCATTTCTGGGAAATTTCAGATTGATTGGGAGACCCTTGATCAAAAACCAAGGTGAAAGAGTCATCATGGATGACTCCCAACATTAACCCTGGCTTTCTACACACATGTAAACGTACATATGCATGCATGTGTACCACACATAAATATATGTAATACATATGCATGCATGTGTACCACATGCTAATATATGTAAATAATTAGGGAAGATCTTCTAAAGAAATATTTCATAAGGTGGGAAGATCTTCCTTATCATGGCTTACAACTTAGAAGCTAAAAAATAAATTATTGACATACTATTTTTTACAAAATATGTACTCTGTTGGCTGGGGAGGTGGTTCAGTGGATACTTGGTAGTTCAGTGTGAAGCAGAATTTGAATACCCAAAACTCATGGGAAGATTCCTTATTTTATAACCTATTAAGAATTCTCTCTATTTCAACAGATAGTTCAGATTATAAAAAAAAAAACACGGAAAATATGCAGATTCATGATCAATATTTTGAAAACTGAAACATTAGAAACTGAAAGTTTGGTTAAAACAAAACCTACCCTTTTTGGGTTCATATTCTTTTTTTTCCTGTGGAAAAGCAAACATTTTGTTTATTTCTATAATACTTTTTTCAGTTTTTTTTGTTTTCTTTAATTAATTATTTTAGTTATTTATATTCCAAATGTTTCTCCCCTCCCTGTTTCATATCCCAGAGTTCTTCACCGCATCCCCCTTCCCCTTCACCTCTGAGAGAGTGCTTGGCCCCTCCCTGTATCCCCTTTCCTAAGGCATTAAGTTTCTTCAGGATTATATGCACTTTCTCCCACTGAGGCTGGACAAGGGAGTTCTGTGCTATATATGTGCTGGGGTCCTTGGACAAGCCCATGTATGCTCTTTTTTTGGTGCCTTAGTCTCTGGGAACTTCCAGAGGTTCAGGTTAGTTGACACTGTTGGTCTTCCTATGGGGTTACCATCCCCTTCAGCTCCTTAAATCCTTCCCTTAATGCTTCCAATCTGACATCAGTCCAATGCTTGGCTGTAAGTATCTGCATCTGTCTCAGTCAGCTGCTAGTAGAGCTTTTCAGAGGACAGCCATGCAAGGCTCCTGTCTGCCATCACAACATAGCATTAGTAATAGTGTCAGAGTTGTTCATTCATGGGATGAATCTAAAGTTGGGCTGGTCACTGGGTGGTCTTTCCTTAACTCTCTGCTCCACTTTTGTCCCTGAGTTTCTTTTAGTCAGGAAAAATTCTGGGTCAAAAATTTTGAAGGTGAGTTGGTGAAGACATCTGTCAACTGGAGGCCCTGACTGTCTAGTGGAGGTGGTCTCTTCATGTTCCATCTCCCCACTGCTTGATATTACAGCTAAGGTCACCCCCGTTAAATCCTGGGTGCCTCTCAGTTCCCAGGTTCATATTCTTAGTATTCCAACAAAGACTCAGTCTTATGCTTCAAATATCTGATTGTTAAATTAAAAAATAGTTTATCATGAACACCTGTTTTTAATTTACTTATTTTTGAATGAGTTTTAAATTCCTACAGCTTTTATAATTCAAATGTTACAACATGGTCAGTTGAGAGATGGTTGAGTGAAGAGCAGTTTATAGTGTCTTACAAAAGCAACTGTACACAGCTCTTCACAAAGCATACAGTGGTGTCACGTAGACACTTTAAAATGGACACTGTTGGGTATATTTATACCATGGATATTGTCAGTTATTGTAAAAAGAGGCTTTTGCCAGAACTGCTTGAAAGGTCCTACCCCATTTTTAGCTTTTTTGTTGAAATTATTTTGCTCCTCACTTAACATGAGTGTTATTTGGAATTATTGTAGAATCTCTGTAAACCAGCATATGGTCCATGCAATTGATATAAAAATGTTCATCTGTTTCTCCCAGACTGATAGTATTATTTCAGGTCTGTTGTTCTGATGCTCAATTTCTTTCATGTATATTTCATAATTGATACATACAACATTTTCTTACTCAGGATTAAAATAGTAATATTTGTCCATTTGTTCATTATGAGGATGTACTATATTTTATATTTAACCCAACATTGATCTGATTCATTGTTTTCCCATTTGGAAGGAAGCAATGCTCAGCAACTAACCCTTTCATGGGTCACTTTGTGTGTGAAACATTGTGTCTGAAGGAAAAATACCCAACTGGAACTGGTATATCTAAAGCTGGGAAGGTCTTTTACAATGATGAAGAGAGGCAAGGATGTCTCCACAAATGTTCCAGTGTACATTCGCTACACTGGTCCATGTGGTAAACATTTATGATTAAATTCATAACCATTTTGCCATATAGTAAATATGACACTCTTCTGTGTCAGAGAGAAATGTCCCTTATTATTCAACAAACTCTCAAAAAGCATAGAATGCAACTGCTTTGTATTATGTGGAGAGCCTTCCTCAACTCTGAATCTCTTCCACAGCTCTACTCTCATTTATACTTCCTGCAAAATGGCTTCTCACAAAAATCCTAGGGGAGAATCATGACATTTGTCACAGTGTACACACACATATATGTATATGTATAAATATATATATATATATATATATATATATATACAGTCTTCCAAATTACTTTATTATCTTATTTCTATAGGAGAGAGAGGGGAGGGAGAGAGAGAGAGAGAGAGAGAGAGAGAGCGAGAGAGAGCGCAACAGAGCAACAGAAACAGAGAAACAGAGAAACAGAGAAATGAAATTATGTGGGGAATTCAGCAATAATTGACCAGAAAGAGCAGGCACATGCCATGCATCTAAAACATTTACTCTTAAAGAAAAAGAGAAAACAAAAAACTTATAAATGTCTATACTATTTCACGCAAACAATCAATATCTGGCATTGGAGGAACAATCCCATAGTGAAAATAAAATTATTCATCCTTGTAGTTTTAAACAGCGAGCTTCCAGCCCTGAGGGGAGAAAAGTCCATTTCTACAGCAGCTTTTTAAAAATAAACAAGAAGTAGAGATCATGCAAGGCCAATTCTTTTAGATTTGTTTCATGAAAATGAAGTGATGAGCTCCAAAGCCTTAAACAATTTCTTATGGACTTTCCTAGTGGAAAACAGATACACTGCAGACAATTTTTTAAGTCTATGTCCATAGAGTCTGCCTGTTATAATATAGTGTTTGAAGTAAATATTTTAAATGGGCAAAAATGCTTATGTGGTTTTTAGGTAGACAGGTCTTTCCCAAAGCTAGAGGCAAGAATTGGAAGAAATGGAATGCAATGTTTTCTTTAAAGAAAACCAAAATGAAATGCAAAGAGGGGGAACTCATCTTTTCTCACACTCCAGCACCCTGCATTGTGCACCTGAAATCTCAGACTCAGTAACTCTGTTTGTGAACTCACACCCTTATTTATTCACTTTATATTCTGGTCCCTTCATCCCGTAGTCCGCAATCCCCCATACAGAGTCTCTTCCTCCATCTTCTCTCTTTTTCTCTTCTAAGAGGGCAGCGCTCTGTCCCTCGTCCCCTGGTCGCCACCACCCACCCTGGCACACAAGTCTCTGCAGGACTAGGACCATCCTCTCCCACTGAGTCCAGACAGGGCACACAGTTAAGGGATTCAAATCCACAAGCAGGCAGCAGATTTAAAAACAGCTCCAGCTCCAGCTCCAGCTCCAGCTCCAGCTCCAGCTCCAGCTCCAGCTCCAGCTCCAGCTCCAGCTCCAGTTGCTGGGGGACCCACATGAAGACTGAGCTCAGGGCTTGGGAACAGTCTGTTTATGCTCTTTTGTTGGTGTTTCAGTCTCTGAGTGCCCCAAGGATCCAGGTTGATACAGAAAGCAATGCCTAGCATAGGTTCTGGTATTCCTCAGATCTGAAAGCACTTCTAAATAAGCACAAACAGAGATATGTAAAAAGGATCCAGCATTTTGCTGCATGCAGGAAACATACCTCAGTGACAAAGGCAGATATTACTTCAAAGTGGAAGGCTGAAAAAAAAAATCCAAGCAAGTGGTCCCAAGAAACAAGCTGGAGTAGTCATTCTAATATCCAATAAAATAGATTTTCAACCAAAAGTTATCAAAAAAGATGGGGAAGAACACTACATACTCATCAAAGGATAAATCCACCAAGATGAACTCTCGATTCTGAACATTTATGTCGCAAATGCAAGGGCATCCACCATTGTAAAAGAAACATTACTGGAGCTCAAAGCACACATTGAATCTCACACAATAATAATAGGAGATTTATCACCCCACTCTCATCAGTGGACAGACCATGGAAACAGAAACTAAACAGAGGCACAATGAAACTAAGAGGTTATGAACCAAATAGATTTACAGATATCTATAGAACATTTCACCGTACAACAATACATTCGTCTCAGCATCTCATAGTACCTTCTCAAAAACTGATCATATAATTGGACACAAAACAAACCTCAACAAATATAAGAATATTGAATTAATACCATGTATGCTATTGGACCACCATGGACTAAGGCTGGTCTTCAATAGCAACAAAACAACAGAAAACTCACATTACACACAGAATCTGAACAACTTTCTACTCAATGATAACTTGATCAGGGAAGAAGTAAATAAAGAAATTAAAGACTTTTTTAAATTTAATTAAAATAAAGGTACAATATATGGATTGACAGGATTAATATAGTAAAAACAGCTATCTTACTGAAAGCAATCTACAGGTTCAATATAATCCCCATCAAAATTCCAACTCAATTCTTCATAGAGTTAGAAAGAGCAATTCTCAAATTCATTTGCAATAACAACAACAGCAACAACAACAACAACAAACCAGAATAGAGAAAACTATTCTTAACAATAAAAGAACTTCTGGGGGAAACACCATCCCTGACATCAAGCTGTACTACAGAGCAATAGTGATAAAAAAAAAAAAAAAAAACCCAACTGCATGGTATTGATACAGAAACAGGCAGGTAGATCAATGGAATAGTTATTGAAGACCCAGAAATGAACTTACACAACTATGGTCACTTGATCTTTCACAAAGGAGCTAAAACCACCCAGTGGAAAATAAGGCAGCATTTTCAACAAATTGTGTTGGTTAAACTGGCGGTCTGTATGTAGAAGAATGCAAATAAACCCATTCTTATTTCCTTGTACAAAGTTCAAGTCCAAGTGGATCAAAGACCTCCACATAAAACCAGATACTTTGAAACTAATAGAAGAGAAATTGGGGAAGAACCTCAAGCACATAGGCATAGGGGAGATTTTCCTGAGAAGAACACCAATAGCTTATGCTCTAAAATAAAAAATTGAAAAATGGGACCTCATTTCAAGCAGCAGATACTGGTGAGGATGTGGAGAAAGAGAAATACTCCTCCATTGTTGGTGGGATTGCATGCTGGTACAACCACTCTGGAAATCACTATGACAATTCCTCAGAAAATTGGACCTGAGGACCCAGCTAATCCAGTTCTGGGCATACACCCAAAAGATGCTCCAACATATAACAAGGACACATGTTCCACTGTGTTCATAGCAGCCTTATTTATAATAGCCTGAACCTGGAAAGACCCTAGATGTCCCTCCACAGAAGAATGGATATAGAAAATGTAGTACATTTACACAATGGAGTACTACTCAGCAATTAAAACAATGACTTCATGAAATTCGCAGAAAAATGAATGGAACTAGAAAATATCCTGAGTGAGGTAATCAAGTCACAAAAGAACACACATGGTATGTACTCACTGATAAGTGGATATTAGTCCCAAAATCACAATGCCCAGGATACAACCTACATATGGAGCTTAGGAGGAAGGATGACAAGGGTGTGGATGCTTCAGTCTTGCCTTGAGGGAGGAACAAGATGAACAAGGATGGTGGAGGAAGAGAGGAGGTGAGGAAATAAGGGGGAAGTATCAGGTACTAGAGGGGATGGGAGAGTGGTACAGAGGGTCAGAAAAACGAATAAAAATATGTAGTGGGGGGATGAGGAACTGGGGATAGCCAGGGAAAAGAAACACCAGGGAAAATAGAGGCTCCCAGGACCCAACAGAGATGACTTTAACAAAAATGTGCAGAGAAGTAGGAGATAGAACCTGTAGAGACCACCTTCAGCAGATGGTCATGGCACCCACCTATCTCAAAATTTTTAACTGAGAAATGTTCCTATTCAAAGGAAGAAAGAGGACAAAAAATGGAGCAGAGACTGAAGGAAAGCTCATTCAGGACTCCCCCACCTGGGGTTCTATCCTGTCTGCAGATACCAAATCCTATACTATTGTTGTGATCAAGAGACACTTACTGACAGGAACCTGGTGTGGTGGTCTTTTGGGAGGTCTGACTGACAACTGATCAATGCAGATGTGGATGCTTGGAGCCAATCCTCAGACTGAGCTCAGGGACCCCATCGGGGGAGCTGGTGGAAGGACTGGTAGAGCAGAGAGGGATTGCAATCCCATTGGAAGAACAACAAAAGCTAGCTAGACAGCCCAGTGCTCCCAGAGACTAAACTATCAACCAAGGTGTGTACAGGGAGAGATCAATGACTCCTGATACATATGTAGCAGAGGATGGTCTTGCTTGACAGCAATGGGAGGGGAGACCCTTGGTCCTGTGGAGGTATGATGCCCCAACATAGGGGCCTGCTGGAGCAGTGGGGTGGGAGAGGGAGGGAGGGTGCTGGAGCATCCTCATGTAGGCAAAGGGGAGGGGGCAGAGGGTGAATGTGGAATGGGGGATTTGTGGCAGAGTAACTGGGAAGTGGGATATCATTTGAAATGTAAATGAATAGAATGATTAAAAAATGTTGCAAGTCCAGGCCCAAGAGGTTACATGTATAATCCTGTTTAATGCAATATTTGTGAAATGCCTAAATTTTAGAAAGAGAAGGCAGACTAGGATTTGGGCAGAATTTTTGAATAGGGCAGTAAGATAATGTATGTACTTATAAAAGATCAAAACAAATGAGTCCTTTTGGAAATGTTGTGAAACTTGACTGAAGTCCTGAATATAGAAGCATACACACATGATATAATTGTGTAAGATTTAAAACATATAACTGTATGTAAAACTGAAATTATAATCAAATCAATAAATTATGTCAGTACACTGATTGTAAAATAAACCAAAAGATGGATGGGATGAGGCACACAATCTTATATGCATCTGGAAAGACAGAGGAAAGATAAATAGGGATAGAAGATAAATTTGATCACCTGTGACTGACTTCAAAGAGAGGACTGGGAAACAGAAAAGGAAGCCATGCTGTGAACTTCCCAGCCACAAGTCCTCTACTAGACTTTCATGCATGAGTGTCTTCTTGACGTGACAGGACCCTTGCACACATGAACTCACAGAACAAGACCTGTACAGCGCTGTTAGCATTCTAGCGTGGTTGGAAGAGTGCCTTACCCTTAGCTATTGGCAGTTGATGGCTACTTGTGGACAGACAATACATTGTTTTTAGGAGCCTGGCTACAAGTGAGATGTCCCCCACCCCCAACCCCTCGGAAGACTCCACAGCCAAGCACCAAAAAGACACCTTAGCTGTGTGGGATAAAAACAAACAAATCAATTAATTAAAAATTTACAGGAGGATTTGATGATATGGAGATTATGATGGGGATGACTGGAAGGTGGGTGATGGTGGGTAGAGAGGATCAAGATTCATTATGCTCATGCATTTCAAAGAACAAATAAATAATAGTATAAACAAACCTAACAGAAAAGCAAAGTTATGTGAAAAACAAGAGATGGTGACAGGTACTTTTCATGAAATGCAGTTAGGCCCCATGAGAACCACTGTTGAGAGCATGGGGGTTTTCCAGTCTGAGAAACCACCTACCCAGAAAAAAAAATCAGTAAGAAATGAGACTGAGGGGCTGGTGAGATGGCTCAGTGGGTAAGAGCACCCAACCGCTCTTCCGAAGGTCCAGAGTTCAAATCCCAGCAACCACATGGTGGCTCACAACCATCCGTAACGAGATCTGGTGCCCTCTTCTGGAGTGTCTGAAGACAGCTACAGTGTACTTACATATAATAAATAAATAAATCTTTAAAAAAAAAAAAAAAAAAAAAAGAAATGAGACTGAGGTGAGGGGTTAATCAGCGATGGTTCCTGTGTTGGTTTAGAATCAAAATGGCTTCTATTTAAGAACCTGTGTGTGCTTTCCCGGCCATTTCTAATGGAAGCTCAAGGGCCATAGCCTGAGGGAGAACTGATAAAATTCTCATTTGATTTTACCACTTGAAACATGAGTGAGGCAGACATCATCCTTGGCTCAGGCAATACCTATTCCAACACACACATGCTCATCTTCTTGTCCTGCAGCTCATGAACCTTGCAGAGCTTTGTCCCAGGAGTCCTCCTGGGATGGAGCTTCACACAAGGTAGTTTCTAACAAGCTGTAGAGGTGAACATGAACAGTGAGAGACAGATGCTAGCTGGGAAAGACGAGCAGATGCAGGGACAGAGTTGTCCTGCTCTGGGACATCTGTGGGGAGTCTGTTCTCACTTCCTCTTTCTTCCCTCCTGCAATGATCTCAGTGCTTATGAGGACACACATGTTTCCAATGAGCTTTCGGCTGGCTGCTACGTTACATCCAGGCCCAGTGCCAGCAACCTCACAGTGACTGTGTGAGTTTCCTTGTAAGGATTCTATAGTCTCTGATTGTCTTGGAGTAGATTGTGTAATCTGAAAATTGGAAATAGCCAAAACTTGATATCCCAAGTAAGGACACTAGACAAATTGGGAAAGAAAAAAGTGAGAGGATGTGTTAAGAAGAATAAAGCATCTTTGTTCAACCACACAAGGGTGACACATGTTGATCTGCTTTTCTGGTATTGGAGAGAAAGTACGTGGTACATCCTAGCTAGTCTGTCATTCTTCTATACCCTCTTATTCCCTTGCTCAGATAGCAGTCTATACAGCACCTGTCCACTTTAACCCGATCTTGAAGTGTTGGCTGTTACTACTGACAGCAGATCTGGCTCACCCACTGATTATATGTCCTAGCCTATTGACTTTTGGGCACACACAGTCCTTTCCTGTGGCTTTTCTCATCATTTTCAAACTTTCCCTGGGCAAGACTCCATCCAGTGGATCTTTCTGACAAAGCTTGAGCAATCATGGGTCTGCACCTTTTCCCTGGGATGATGTCATTTAGAATACAGGGACTCTGGAGACTTGGCCTTCCAGAATAAAATGTCAGGCAAAGGTGCATCCCACTGGATGTTGTGTTTGAGTGAAATGCCATTGTTGCAACCTAGATATTTCTAAATTTGCAAGCTAAATTTGAAAGTCAAGTATTTTGTGACCTTTTCTGGGAGACATGAAGAAATGTGTATTCACTCTAGGCTCTCTCTTCCACAGCCAGCCTTGGTAGGCTGAAAAAGATAAGGACTTAGCTGTCAGAGAGAATGAATTTCTAATGCTCTGTATATAAAAAAAAAGCAAATATTTTGACTTGCATTTGAAATATGAAGTAATACATCATGTAAATAAAATGTTTTTATTTTCTGGGATTAAAAAAAAACTTACCATAAATTCTATAGGAGAAGCTCAGTGGTAGGGTATGTGCCTGGAATAGATAAGGCCTTGGATCACACACACACACACACACACACACACACACACACACACACACACACCCCTCACCCAAACCAACTTTTTGTCATGCTCTTAGCCACTTCTAATAGTCCATCATCACAACAAACTAATGAGACAACCAAATTCATCCCTATCTGCACAGAAATGGCTCTATCTCAAATTACCACTTCAGTTTTCCTACAAAGAGTGATTGAGAAGGTTCATCTTCTGTCCATACTCTGGGCTTCTCTCATGATACAGCTTTCTGTTTCCCTCAGGAAAGATTGCGAGTCATATCCGAGAAGATAAGGGTCTGTGCTTAGCTCTTCCACTGCTAGGTGGCATGTTAATATCACTGAAATTTAGATGGCACAGTGGTCAAAAGTCCAAAAGTGTAGCAGATCCCTAAAGACAGTTAAAATCTGCAAGGTACTCCATCAATTTTCTCACTGTGTCTTTCCTTTCCATAAAGCAATTCTTCACAGAGAAGTCTGTTTGTCCTCCACATTCTGACTCTAGGAGTCTTAGGGAAAATGCATCACATACATTAAGGTCCAGAAAAAAAGTAACACAGGCCTTACAGACTTGTATTTGGATTCCAAGGGAGCGCTGGCTGACCTGTGCCTCAGCCACCCTCTTTGCTGGACCTTTGCCTCTGCTCGGCTCCTCTGCCTTTTCCTCCTCCTCTTGGGACCCTTTCAGTTGCTTCCTTCTCTATGACTCTTTTCTTCTCTCTTCTCATTCTAGACATAAAATATCTGGCATCTGATCCTTCCCCTAGAATTATAGACACCAAAAGCACAGATATTTATTCTGGGTAACCATCCTAAGAGTTTCTTTATTGTCTTAAGTTACTGTTTTCAACTAAACATTTTTTGTTTCCTTAAACTTTTGAAACCTGTTGTAGTGGCTATTCCTGGTTGTCAACTTGACTATATTTGGAATGAACTACAATCCAGAATTAGAAGGCTCACCAGTGACCCTTATCTGGAGGCTTGGAGATCCTTATCTGGATCTTGGTATGGAGATCTTGAGCCATAGTGGCTATGGATTCCAGAAGATTAAATCTCCGAGTTTAAGGAGATTTAATCTGGGCTACACCTTTCATCTGGGATTAAAGGTGTGGTGGAACACACCTTTAATCTGGGCTACACCTTCTGCTGGAGACAATATAAGGACATTGGAAGAAGGGAGTCTAGCTCTTGCTCCTTCGCCTGCTTGCCGTGTGAGACTGAGTAACTGCCAGATCCTTGAACTTCCATTCACAGCTGCGACTGAACCATTGTTGGGAATTGGGCTGCCGACTGTAAGTCATCAATAAATTCTTTTACTATATAGAGACTATCCATAAGTTCTGTGACTCTAGAGAACCCTGACTAATACACCTGTAAACATATTTTTTTCTACAATAAGCAAAATAATCTGGGCCCTTTACTTTTAATGTTTTTTTTTGTTTTTTGTTTTTTTTTTTTTTTTTTTTTTTTTTATGCTGTCCTATATAAGCAAGACTATCAAACTCCTTAGTCAGGCAAGAATAACACTGATGTCCTGATCTACACTTCCACTTTCCAAGTGATGGGATTTCAGGTTTCCATCCACATGTGACCCCTTAAGTTTGCCTCAAGTACACAAATCACTCTCATTGATAACTTAATTGTTTTTTCTCTCTGAGAATTGTGTATATATCTTACTGGTTCTTCTTCCTTATGCAAATTATTTACTTATTTCCTATATGTAAATTCATTTCAACTGAATACATTATTTTGGATTCCAGTTATGTACAGGACTTTATCACAGGCTTTATAACAGTTAAGTATTAAAAAGTTATAAACTATTCAGATAGAAATATGTAACAATTAATTGTATCAAATTATAATGTAGGAAATGCTTAAGAATGGAAGATTAATCTTAATTTAAGACAGATAATGGGATACATGTGCAAAAAGCTACCTGGTAGCAAATTTACAAACTGGTCACACATCTTAAAAATATTGTCGTTAATTTTAATTTAAAAACACAGGATGAAAATTAATTATAATTTGAAAGTTCTTTCAGCTGTAATAAAATGAAAAATAGGACACTGTTACTACCATTGTGAAAGCTAACCAGATTTATATATGTCTAAGGGATCAAGAGATGTTGTATAGTTATTTAATAAAAAATTAGACACATTTTCATTACAGAACAAAACTTTCTTTTTTCTTTTTCTCTTCTTTTTCTTTCTTTTCTTTCTTTCTATTTTTTTTTTGGTGTTGTGTTTGCTAAACAAGTAAAAATTATCACTGAAGCAGACTTCAAGTGTTTTGTGTCAGTTTTTACTATGTAAAAGTCAGTGTCTGTGTGTGTAGTTTTAAAAACAGACTACTGCCTTAGCTTGGGAGCTGTGGCCACACTACTAGCCCCTCCAGGCTCCCTTTTGTTCTATGCAGCTTTGTTGTGACCCAGCTTCTCTTTCTTACCCTCCTTTGCTTTGGGATCAGCAGCATTATGCTCCCACTCCTTTGAATCCTTGGATAAAGGACACATAGATAGCTTTATTATTGTAGAACTTGCCAGCTAGCACAGTTGCTGGGCCCAGAATCTCCTGCCTGGAAAGGCATATGCCCTTACAATTATTATCTCCATTTCTCTTCCTGCCCTAAACTTACCTGCTAGTTTGTATAGGCCAGTCCCTGCCAGCATCCTCAACCCCCTCCAGTAGGGGATCCTACAGGACCTAGCTGCCCCAAGGCATTATATGACTGCTGCTTTCAGCCTGTTCCAAGCATGGCAAAAAAGCCCCTCCATTTCCCTGCATCTGCCTTTTCATCCTGTGACCTGAAAGTCCCACCTATACCTTTGGCACAACAATTGACTCCCAGCCTTTATTGACAAAAATCAAGAACCAATTAGGGAACTAGACCTAGTATCAGCACCCCCACTCCAAGTGTCATATGGGAAACTTACAAATGGGCCTCTTTAGTAGACAATAGGAGGGTACTTAGCAATCTGGTAAGCCTAGTATACTTTTTTTTTTTTTCTGACAAAGGACAAGGATTGTCCTCCTATGTTAAATTCCTAAAATTCTGCATTAAGTGGGGTCTCAATATACAGGATTCTACATTATAGATTTAGACCATGTTTTCTAGAGCTGCTTTCAGGCACTCTAGTTGCATCTTTCCTTGGTGGGCTCCCCTAAATGATGTCAGTTTTCAATGAGTGGTTTCGAATTTTAAAGTCACCATCATCATTATAGATACTCATATGCCCTTTACTAGATCAATTAATGCCACCATCAATTTGTTGGAGATTTAGTAACTTTATTTTATATGTTTGAATGTTTTGCCTACTTGTGTGCATATATGCCATATCCCGCTGCCACTGGAAATTAGAAGACAGTGTCAGATCCCCTGGAACTTGAGTTCCAGACATTTGTGTACTGACATGTGGGTGCTGGGAACTGAATCTGGGTCCTTTACAAGAAGTGAAATTGCTCTTAACTGCTAAGCTACCTCTCCAGTTACTCCCTACCAGCTTCTTAAAGTGTGTGTCTGTAAGGAAGAAATAAAAATCATTTATATGGTGTTATTGAGGTACCACAATGAAACTCAGGCAACTGACATGGTAACATTCTCATTGTGCTTAAAAAAACAAAAGAAAACAAACCAGCAAGCAAACAGACAGTGAAACCAAGAAGATCATAACACATTTAAACCACTCCGAATTGTTGCTAAATTTCTTTCCCTGAAGGAGGTGTGACCAATGTCTGTCCACTCTTCCTAAGATCCTAGTGACAAATGAAAATAGGACCCCATCATACTTTACCCTGTGGTCAGAAAGAATTTATGAGCCTAAACACAGAGCATGGGTAAAGGGTTATTTACAGACAAATGAGTGGTCCCCAAAGCTCGTGCACCATCATGGATGATGACATACTTCTTGCTATATATGGAACCCAATTCCCCTAGTCCTCTGCAATGCAGCTGCTCCAATAGAGACTCCTCCTACAACCAAGTGCAATTATAGAAAACTTGCAAAGTAATTTAAGAGGTTAGTTTGGGGCTTTGGAGCTTCTTTCTATTTAAATAATTGAGCCATTTAAGGAAGTGACAAAGCCACACAGAACAATACAGGAATCCTTTGTGTTCCTGTCTCACGATTCTGAAGTGTATCTCACTTTTCTAGATTTGCCAGTGCTTCCCCTTGTGGGGATAAGTTTCAGGATCTGATGGAACAGGTGACATCATGTTGAGTCACAAAAAGTTGACCTGGGAAAGAAAGAAACAAGATTTGATGATACAAATTGACCTTTGGAGTTAAGACCTGCTTGGACCAGAGAGGCCTAAGTGTACTGAGCACATGTCAGTAATGTTTTCATGCAGCAGATTCTTGCAAATTGCACTGTGACATGATGATATATTTCTCATTACATACACTTCTCAGGCATTAGTATTTGTCATTTATGATTTTGTCAGCAAATATCTTAGTAAATGTATGCTATGAAATGAATGCAGAGAATAAACCAAATTAAGTATTTTATGATGGATACTGATTTCACTATCAATGGTGCCAATAAATGTAAACAGGCATTTAAGATTTTTGAGAAATATTATTGTGTGGTAACAAAGGTACAAATGCTTTTACTGGTATAGAAATGCTACTGTGGTGATAAAGCTGTCAAAAGAGTTCAGGAGTGCTTCCTGCTTCTGAGACGCTAGAAAGTACTTCTTGAAAATGTGTGTCAAGAGTATATTGTCAAGCAAAGAAACTATAATAGATAATAGATGTGTGTGTGTGTGTGTGTGTGTGCATGTGTGTGCACACGTGCCTGAAGTACCCACTTAGGAAGGAAGAGTATCTTCCATTCCCATGGCTACTCAATGCTGAACAGATGCTCACAGGCGAATGAAGAGATGCACAAGCTTTGGAGATTGAAGAAAAGCACAGACTTACATGTCTGGACTCCTCTGGGAAAAACATAAGAGAACATTCCCAAGTTAGAAATTACACACCACCACAAAGATTTTCATCAGCCACTTCCATCTCTTTTGACTTCGGGATGGAACTTGGGTTTGGTCAAGCTAAGGGTGTTAGTGTTTGGCAGGTTATATGGCTGATGTTCCAGGTCTCCCATTATAGCAAAGGCAGGTCCACTGCACCTGGCATGTGCAAAGACTTGTAATAAAACAGATATGCCTTGTCTACATGTAAACAGAAGAATCTGAATCCTTGTTAACAAGTGCTTTTAAATAATTTTTCTCTTTAATATGTTAACAAGTGCTCTTAAATAATTTTTCTCTTTAATATGTTAGTTCTTATAAAAAGATAACAGTTAGTCATAGAGTCAGTCAAATAGTGAGGAATAGAAACCCAACTAAAAGAAAATTTATTGAGTTTCATTAGCAGAACTTTTACATGAATAATGAAGACAGCCCCCCAAACAGATAAAACAGAGTGAATTCTAAATCTTGGTTTAAAAAGGTGACAGTACCAAAGGTCTCTTGTTAAACATTCTGCCACATTGAATACTGTCTTAATATCTACCCGGAGGATTACGCCAGCTATGGGCTAATAGCTAGAGAGAGAAAGAGAGAGAAAGAGAGAGAGAGAGAGAGAGAGAGAGAGAGAGAGAGAGAGAGAGAGAGAGAGAGAGAGAGAGGGAGAGAGTTTCAGAGCAGACAGTGCAAGTATATTTATCTGCAAAAACAAACAACTTATCACCCATACTATATTGTGAGTTCTAGACTTTTATCTAAAAAAAAATATCAAACAACCAACAAAAAATAACATCTCTTTGAGTATCCCAGTCCTAGGCGATGTGGTATTATGAAAAATACTAAGAGTCTAGAGATCTTCACATAGCTTATATAGCCTCATAAGTGAAAATACAAACATATGGACATCTGCCATAGCTTGAGGGCATTAAACAGATGTGGTGTGTTTTTTCAAGTATTTATTCATAGTAGCAAACACTCATATTTTTTTTTTGTTTCTGCAGAAGAAATACTATCACTATGAAGAAATAACCAGAGAAGAGAATTTTGGTTCCTGTTGCTCTCATAACTAATAATTATAAACAATTGCCACTGGAGAAGTGGCAAGTCATCTAGTCCCATGGCAAGATGAAAGCAGAGCAGATGCCACCCAAGCTAACTGTCTACTAGGAGAGAAAAACCTGATACATAAGGTCATAAAAATCAGGGGTACACATGCAATTAAAACTAAAAAGCAATTTGAGACACAAGAACATTTCCTTCTATGTAAAACAGTTTTTAAAACGAATACAATTTTATAGGTCAAAAACACTGAGCTATGCAACATTGCAATGAAAAGATTCTCTGATTGTACTTTTAGAGGTTGTAGCTATCCTTCACAGTTGTGAGTCACTGTTAAATTACATTGTTCTAGATTGTCCAACTTCTGTCCAAGTAGCCCCAGCTGCATTAAAAACAAACTTTAAATTGGCCTTTTGTGAATATTACCTGAAAAAAAATCATTTTAAAAAAATAAGTTCAAAGAAGACATGTATTCAAGTAAACGTGCTGTACTGAGCCAAGTCTGATCTGCATGTCTTACAATAGCCACTAATAAGTAAGTTCACAGAAAACAAGGATGTGGAGGATAGGCTGACTCAAGTGAGGTTCTGATGACCCTTCTCATCCTCTCTTCTGAGGGCCTCTCAGTAGTCCATGGGCCTGATGTGATGTACTCTCACAAGAAAGCATAGCTGATCTCATGAAGTTGACCCCATGTGCTGTGGGATATATTGTTTGTTTAACACAAATACTCATATGTGAATGTAAATAATCCCCATGTATATAAGTAGAGAGAGTGAAAGAGTTTTATTCCATCACTCTTTACCAAAAAAATTCTATACTTTGGCTTCCCCCACCCAACATAACAAAAAATTTAAAGTATCTCTCATCCCAATCAGTATTTCAATACAAAGCCGAATGAAGAACTGGTCTGCTAATGACAATTCCAGAAAATAAGCGCCATGCACTGGAGTTGTTTATCATAATGTCACTCATGTGCATATTTATCATGTTCAGATTCATCAGTTTAAAAAACCCAGACAGCCTATAAGTGAAACATACTGGAACATTTCCATTATTAACAGCAACAAGAAAACATAAATATAACCTCCTCTTCCACCCAGGGTGTGCTTAGGAAGATTTGTAATGCATCTTATTATTGTGTTCACAGAAAATATTCAAAAGGAAATTTAAAATAGAGCACAGCAAGTTGATTCATTTCTGTTCTTTATCCACTTTACTTCTGATGCTGATGCAGCATTGAAATAATTGTAACAATTTATTTTAGTCAATGAAACTAGTATCTTTTTTAAAGGAGTGAACTATAAAAACTTTTAAATGCACTAACAATAATAGTAATGCATTGGTTTGGATTCTGTGCATTCCAAAATGATTTTGTACATAACATTAATATACATTAAAGTTGGGGTACAAGAAAGATTTTCCCAGAGAGTGTTGTAATCTTTGTATTTGTCTATTTTCAAAAACTCTGGAAAAAACAGATCATCTCAGCCAAAAATCCTTTCAAAGAGGAATCAAAGTTTAGTGTGTTGTCTTTTAGGTATTTCTAAATGCATAGAAATTGGCTTGTGCTATTTATCTCCCGAGGCTACCGTAATATATTTTGCTACCATATTTTAGATATAAAGAGATGGCTACTAGGACACTCAGATTTCCATGTGAGCTCTTGTTTCATTTTTTGGCCTTTAGGTAAATTACTCTTTTCTCTGAGCCTTGGATTCCTAATCTACAGAATGGGAAAAATTCTGATAGTTCTCTGCAGTAGCTCTACCAGGGCCTCTCAGGCTCTGTAAGGTAGATATTGATAGTTTCTGTATTCATCACTCCTCTCAGCTTGTCCCCTCTCAGCATATCTCTAGCAGGTGATAGCAAAAGCTCAGACAGATTTCTACCATCCATTGAACACCCTGTTCTTTGGAACTCAGGGATGACAGTCATGTCTAAGAAACCTCATAGGACTTTCCTTGTATATTTTTCCTCATATCAAGCCTTTGTAATCTATTCTGAAAAATGAGGATTCTTGTAGCTGATACAGATGGTACGCTCTAAAGTTGTGATACTGGACTGTTAGCCTCCTGGGCTTTCCTGACTCACATAGAACACCCAAGCAACCCCTCAGGTGCCAACATACTTGATCAGCATATTTGAAATGCACCTCATTCTGTCAGGATGAATTTACTACTGGATTCTTATGTTAAGTAATGAACTGCTGAGTAAACATGTCACACCAAGATATCTGAAAAACTGCTTTAGGCCAGGAATCTAGATTAGTGATCCTATTTTTAATCTATAAATTAATCACCACTGAAATAGGCACACTTTATTAGAATACTTGAATTGTTTACTAAATACATTTAGATTAAAAATAAAACTAATATATCAATAGTGTGTCTATGATAAAACATTTTAAATAAGATTATATCTAATGAAGTGCTATATTATATACTGTGAGAAAATTTGAATGAAACATTTAATAAATACCTACTGAGAGCCAAAAATTATAAAGTGGTCTTCATGGTTTTAAAAATAAGGCAATGAGGAAAATTACCATAAAAATTACTAATTTGTTTGCACACCATAATGAAAATTGCTGTCCTGGCTATATGATGTCAATAAATTATTAGAACAAAACACTAATTAACATTTTGTCATCATGAGATTGATACTGCTGATTGTCTTAGATTCCTTTGTGTCTCTGAATTAAACATTCTGACCAAAACAGCTTCAGGATGAGGGCGTGTGTATGAATTCCATGTCCCTGTCATGGTCCATGTATTTATTAATGTCCATTTGGTAAATTGGGATTTTCAATAAAAGTTGAAATTTCTTGTTTTGTTTCATTTTTTGCTTTTGCTTTTGATATAAAGAGGTTGAATTCCTTGACTCAACTTGCAATTATATTATTACCTTTCATTAAATCTAGGACCGCAGAGACATAAACTGTATCATCATGCTGTTTACCATTATGAATAATGAGAGTGTGTATGAGTGTGTGTGTGTGCGCACGTGCACGCTAACTGTATATTGAAATCCTTTTCTATCAAATCTAGTGAGAACAGAAGGGATATATATATATATATATATATATATATATATATATATATATATATATATATATGTGTGTGTGTGTGTGTGTGTGTGTGATACACACACACACACCACACCACACCACACACATATATATACATGGAAATATGTATTTTAAGTCAGTAGAACATAAAAAGCTGTGCAAATCATCAAAAGGTCTGAAAAAGAATATTTAATATCATTGTCTTAATTTCTGTTCAATTGCTGTGAAGAGACATCAGAAGCGAGGCAGCTTTTTCAAAACAAAGCATCTTATTGGGAGCATTCTTACAGTTTTAGAGGTTTAGTCCATGAGCATCATGGTAGGAAGCAGACAAACAGGACACTGAGAAATTTACATCTGATCCCTAGGCAGCAGAGAGAGAGAGAGAGAGAGAGAGAGAGAGAGAGAGAGAGAGAGGGAGGGAGGGAGGGAGGGAGGGAGGGAGGGAGGGAGGGAGGGAGGGAGGGAGAGAGGGAGAGGGAGAGAGAGAGAGAGAGACTGGGTCTGGAGTGGGCCACTGAAACTTCAAAGCCATAATCAGCTTCCAAACGCTGACACCATTGCATACACTAGCAAGATTTTGCTGAAAGGACCCAGATAGAGTTGTCTCTTGTGAGACTATGCCGGGGCCTAGCAAACACAGAAGTGGATGCTCACAGTCAGCTAGTGGATGGAGGAGGGGCTCTCAATGGAGGAGCTAGAGAAAGTACCCAAGGAGCTAAAGGGATCTGCAACCCTATAGGTGGAATAACATTATGAACTAACCAGTACCCCGGAGCTCTTGACTCTAGCTGCAAATGTATCAAAAGATGGCCTAGTCGGCCATCACTGCAAAGAGAGGCCCATTGGACTTGCAAACTTTATATGCCCCAGTACAGGGGAACGCCAGGGCCAAAAAAATGGGAATGGGTGGGTAGGGAAGTGGGGGGGGGTATGAGGGACTTTTGGGATAGCATTGGAAATGTACTTGAGGAAAATACATAATAAAAAAAATATTAAAAATTAAAAAAAAGATACTTCAAAGCCCGCTCACCATGACACACTTCCTCTTTCAAGGTTCGCACCTCCTGATCATTCTTATCTTCTCAAACAGTTACTGGCTATGAAGCATTCAAATATTTGAACTTATGGGTCAGTTTTTAAAAACATTATTATTATTATTTTATTAGATATTTTCTTTATTTACATTTCAAATGTTATCCCCTTTCCTAGTTTCCCCTCTGAAAATCCCCTATCCCCTCCCCACTCCCCCTGCTCCCCAACCCACCCATTCCCATTCCTGGTCCTGGCATTCCCCTATAATGGGGCCTAGAGCCTTCACAGGACCAAGGGCCTCTCCTCCCACTGATGACTGACTAGGCCCTCCTCTGCTACATATATAGCTAGAGCCACAAGCAACCATGTGTTTTCTTTGATTGGTGGTATAGTTCCAAGGAGCTCTGTGGGTACTGGTTAGTTCATATTGATGTTCCTCCTATGGGGCTTCAGACCCCTTCAGCTCCCTGGGTATTTCTCTGGCTCCTTCATTGGGGACCTTGTGCTCCGTCCAGTGGATAACTGTGAGCATCCACTTCTGTATTTTCCAGGCACTGGCAGAGCCTCACTGGAGACAGCTATATCAGACTCCTGTCAGCAGGCTCTTGTTGGCATATATCTGCCTATTGTCTGGGTTTGGTGGTTGTTGATGGGGTGGATCCCCAAGTGACTGAGGCAGTCTCTGGATGGTCATTCCTTCAGGCTCTGCTCCAAACTTTGTCTCTGAAACTCCTTCCATGGGTATTTTGTTCCCCATTCTAAGAAGGAAAAAAGTGTCCACACTTTGGTTTTCCGTCTTCTTGAGTCTCGTGTGTTTTGCAAATTGTATCTTGGGTTTTCTAAGTTTCTGGGCTAATATCCACTTATCAGTGAGTGCATATCACGTGTGTTCTTTTGTGATTGGGTTACCTCACTCTGGATGATATCCTCACGTCTTATTGAAACTACCATTGTCATCCTGGAACTACAAGCTGAAGCCACAAGAAGATATTCCTTGACATGTGTTGGTCAGAATGTGAGAGAGTCTTAGGGACTGCAGGTAGAATTGGAAATTAGTATATTCACAATGGGAAGTAATCTGGAAGTTACTTAAAGATTAGAACCACCATAGAGTACAGTGATCCCACTTCTGGATACTTGGCCAGAGGAAATGAGCTCAGGATGTCAGATACCTGTATCCTCACACTCATTGCATCATTATTTACAACAGTCTAGATATAGCATAAACTTGAGTACCCAACAAGAAGTGAACAGGCTAAAACAACAGGATACATATGTATGTATACTACTCACCATTAAACAAGATGGGAATTGTGTCTTTTGCTTGTCTCAATGTCGATGAACCTGGGGCACATTATGCTAAACGAAGAAACTCCAGCCTGGAAACCTGGTTTATCTTACATGTGTGACCTAAAACATGTCAAGCTGTCATAAGCAGATGGTGGAGGGATAGTTGCAGGTGATGTTTGTACTGGGCCAATGTGAAGGTGTTGGGCAAAGTCAACAACATTTTAATCAGTCAGGAGAACTACATTTCTTGGTGATTTATTTTACAGCATGCCGAGTGTAATTAATACTAATGCTCCTACAGGTGAGGATTGCTGACTGTAGATGATGAATGTGCTTGTCACACGTAAAATGATGAGAATGTGGAATGGTCTGTTATTAATTCGCTCAATCATTTGTAGTATAAACATCTATCAAAGTATTGTGCTGTGAACAAAAAGTGTACATATTTAGTTCAGCAATCATACCTTAATAAAAATGAAAAAAAATCAAAAGAACTTTTATTTTATTTTTTTACCATCTTTCACAATAGAATTCAAGGTCAAGAAAAACAAAGCATTTCTGTCCATTACTTATCAGTGCCTGTTCCTGTTGCTAGAGTATTAGACTCTAGATATCTAGCAGATATTTGCCAAATTAAGCATGGGAAAATTCAGTTTCTATCTTCTGTCTTTTTTTTCTTTTATATTTGTTCTACTCTATATTTGGCCTATAATGGTCAGTGATATAACCATGTAGAGTGAATTTTAGGATCAACCACTGTGATCTGGGGTGGGGGTGGGGGTGGGCAGGAGTGTTAAAAATATAGCAACACCTTGAGCTTATCCAGATTAACTATGCCAATTTACTGGAAGAAGTCATAAACAAAAAACAATACTCAGCTGACTCTCCTGTCCATTGCTTATATTAGAGTTTTCAACCATGCATCTATCTCAAGTTTGTCACCTATGCAACCTTCACCCATACAGTCTTTGACATCTCAGAAAGGCAGCGTCTCCTTCATAAGAAGGTATTTCATGTTCCCCTCATCTCCTCCCTGTCCCCGTCCCACCCAAGTCCCTCCCTCCCTCTCCCACCAACCCATGACTGCTTTCTTCTTCCTCCCAAGTGGGATTCAGGCATCGTCACTTGGGCCCTTTGGCTTGTTAACCTTCTTGAGTTCTGTGGATTGTATCCTGGGTATTCTGTACTTTTTGGCTAATATCCACTTATTAGTGAGTGCATACCATGCATGTTCTTTTTGGTCTGAGTTACCTCACTCAGGATTTTATTTTCTAGTTTCATCCATGATCAGGTATTGGAGATGGGAGGAACAGGACTGAAGGCCTGGCAGCCAGCAGAAAGAATAGAAACAGGCAACCTCAGGAAGTAGGAGGTGGAATGACCTTCAGAATGTACCAGAGACCTGGAAGATGAGAGAATCTCAGGACTCAAATGGAGGAACCTTAAGTGAAATTCCCTACAGTGGAGAGAGGGAGCTTGTAGAGTTCACCTCCAACAGAAAGACAGGGCATCAAGTGGAGAGATGGGGCTGCCATCCCACAATCAAAAACTCTGACCCAGAATTGTTCCTGCCTGAAAGAACTGCAGGGACAAAAATGGAGAAGAGACTGAGGGAAAGGAGGTCCAGTGACAGGTCCAAATTGGGATCCAGCTCAAGGGAAGTCTCCAAAGCCTTGCACTATTACTGACGCTGTGGTGTGCTTACAAACAAGAACCTAGCATGGCTGCTCTCAGAAAGGCCCAAAAAGCAGCTGAAAGCGTCAGTTGCAGATTTTTACACTCAATCAGTGGACAGAAGCTAGTGACCCCTATATTCAAATTAGGGAAAAACTGGAAAAAGCTGTGGAGGAGGGCAACCCCATAGGAAGACCAGCAGTCTCAACTAAACTGGAGCCCTGAGATTGCTCCGACACTGAGCCACCAACCAGGTAGCATACACCAGCTGATATGAGGCCCCCAACACTTACACAGCAGAGAACTGCCTGTTATAGCCTCAGTGAGAGATGATTCACCCAACCCTCAACAGACTTGAGGCCCCAGGGAGTGGGGAGGCATGGTGGGGTGGGAGTGGGTGATGGAGCTATCCTCTTAGAGGTGGGAGTTTGGAAGAGGTACGGGATGTGGAACAGTCATAGGGCAGACCAGGAGGAGGGATAACGACTGGACTGTAAAAAAAAAAAAAAATTAAAGAAAAAAAAGGAAGAAGATATTTCATTACTTGCTCAATAACAGTCAGGTTCACAAAGGAAATCATTTATATCCCTTAAGGAGTAATACTCCAGCATGCTTGCACAATATATATCAATGAACTGTGTGATTTTATCTTTGGTCAGTGAGGACAGTAAACAAAGTACAATGGTGTGAAACTGGAACAAATAAATCTTAATTGTGATGGCTGGCATAGGGGGACAGAGATGCATCTGCACAGTTTTTCTTCACAGTTTTATTATGTAAGAAAATAAACTACTGTAGTCCATACTTTTCTCCATATTCAGATAAAGTTTCCAAATCAATGCATTAGTATTAGCAGAATACCATGGAGGGACTAATCACTGTGTGCTGATAACGGTCTTAGCAAATTCTCTAGGATAGTGAGCCACCTGTAAGCACACACCAGACCTCAGCTGCTATCCTAAGGTGCACTGATCTTCTCCTGTCTCTTCCACTCCCACCCTGAGCACTGTTTCACATCCTCTCAGCCCTACCACGCTGGACCTCCCTGTTGATTTATTTCAGCACCATAAACAGAGCAAACAACCGTCTGTTCACAGCACTGCAGCATTTGAAAGATTGTTGTCTCTTGTGAGCTAGTGTCCTCTTTTATTCATGATTTCATTAAGTCAGGACTCTGTCCTCTCCCCCTTGAGAAGTTTTAATTAGTGAATCCAGGCCCTTTGGAAAAAGATTGAAACAGGCTGAGAAATAATGACCTATTATCTACTAGATAATAACAGCTTGAGAACTAGGGTCAATTTTGTTCTTTATCTTCCCAGGAAATTCATCTTAACATCTCTAATGTGCTAAAAAACATTTTTTTCCTTGAGGGTGAAGAGAGCTATTAAGCTCACATTCTCATTCTGTAAAGTTGAAAGCACTTAGTAGAATTAGAAGGGGGCAGTTTCCACAGCCAGACATCTGGACCTAGATGGTCTTATGTCCATACATGGAGAGAGCATCCAATAAAGCACTTTCCCGAAACAATCATTTAAGTTGCTTAGAATAAAAAATTGCTATGAAGAAAATGTAGGCAAAGCAGGCCCATTGTTTTAAAATCTTTAGGAGTAAACTTAATTTCCTCTTTGAGTATGTCATAATTATTAAAAATGTTAATGACACAAACCATCCTAAAATGCCTTTACTCTCAAGGTTTTATATCACTTAATTACACTCCTCAATAGGGAATTCAACATCAGCCACAGATGTTTAAATTTCTAAAGAAATAATAATTCTGCCTTCAGTTTTTATGAAGTTTCTTTTTACATTTGAGCCAAGCATACACGTGCAAATATGTACAGCCATACAGTCTAGGTACATATTTTAAAGCAGTGTATACTCAATTCAATCCAGACCCCTGACAATGTTGCAAGCAGTTTCTTTGTCAAGCAAGAATTTAAAAGATTCTAAGAGAATATATACACTAAACTGGATATGTAATAAATTAATCCATCCACAAAGCAGATCTTACTCGAGTGGGAGGAAGGGATGTTTCATTCAGGAGCCAGTATGTATGACTGTGTTCTGGAATACAAGTCACCTCAAATTCCATCTTCCAAATTGCTAACAGGTTTGCAAAATTTTTGTACATACAGAAGAAATGAGAGTCACAAATCAAGACAGTTTTCAAATACTCCTGGTGGAAACATTAGGTAGCTGGGTGATATCCAAGTGAGGAAATCTCTGCTGTAGAACTCAGGTGCTATGCAATGTGGTCTTCTTGGGGTTGGAAGAAGCTAGTAGTGTTTTACATTAGTACATGCAAAATTGGTGTATTCCAGAGTATAATCACAAGGCTATCATGTCAGAGACACATAGTCAATAAGTGGGTAAAGGGTTAGATATAACTCAAGATAAAAACTTGACACTAGGTCTGCAACATTCCAACCCTCCACAGTGACAGAAGTCCAGTCAGTCAATCAACCTTGAAGAATCTTTAACACAACTGTGGCCTCTTTTTTTGTAGCTATGTCAGCTCTCACATGTCTGAACACTTGGTCCCCAGCTGATGTTGTTGACTGTGGTGGAATCTTACTGGAAGAAGTGGATGACTGGGGCTGGCAGGGAGATTTCATGGCCACACTCCACTTCCCACTTCCCCTCTCATCTTTGACTAGCCACTGTCATGCCTGCTGGCATATGGAAAACATCTACTATACCCTAAGCCAGAGAAAATCTGCTCCCTTTAAATTTCTTCTTGCCAGATATTAGGTCACAGCAATGCAAAATATTGTGAATACAACCAGAAGAAATCCTGAAATCTCATGTGTTTATCTCTGTTCTGGAATAATTATCAGTATGTCTCCCATGTCTCCCACAAGTATCTTCAGACACACCCCTAGTAACTTGCTTACCCCAATAATTTAAACACAGTTTAGACTACCATTTTGCAAACTTATTTCACCCGAGAAACCCTTCTTCCCACAGCACTCTCCAACCTGCTGAAAGACGTGCTGTTTATAGCTTTCCTAATTAGTACTTAAGGATAATATCATCCATTACTCTAATTTTATGAGAATTTATTGACATTCTTTTGGCAGTGACTATAAGAATCACTTTCAGATAGCAGATGTGATAGAAGAAAATTGAAACACATTGAGGCACGTGGGGAAGGAACGTGAGTGTGCAGCCTTACCCCGGCTGAGGACACTGTTGAATTGGTGTTAAGGAACATCTGGTTCGTCTCGCTGTAGTGAAGGGTAGAACCCCCGCCCCCAGGACAGCTGCACCACAACAAACAGACTGGCTGGATTACAGCCACACTCTGTGGCAGCCGGATTCCCACGCTTCTTCCTTTCCTTTGGCGATTACCCAAGTTTATTCAGTCCTCCCTCTCCATCACCCATACACTACTAATCAACATGAACAGCAGAGGGCTGACCAGCACTGAGTGATGGATTCAGAGCCACAGGAAATTTCTGATCACCCGCCCTCACCCTAGGTCCGTTGTGCATACTAGCTCTGTCTAGGTTAGAGAAATACGGTGAAGGCCACTCACCAGCTCTGGCTAATGTACTTCTGTCTGTTGCTGCAGATCGTCCAGGAAGTACAGGTGGCATGAGAGATCATCAGTAACAGAGGGTTATCTTTAGAAACAGAAAACTATAACTGAGGTGTGCTCAAGATAACTCACATTTTACCTGGGACAGTATCATTTTGGATGAGTTCTAAGAGGAAAAAAAAATCAGACGGCTGTTATGACCAGTAAATATCACAGGACTTCATGTACAGAACTGAGCAAACCCGCACATGTCAAAACTCCATCAATATTATAATATCTAACACTTAAAGTATTTACTGTGTGCATATTATTTCTGCTTTTGTTGAAATAGGATCTTTCTCTGGCGTCCAAGCTGTCCTAGAACACACCAATGAACTCAGGCTAAGCAGGACAAGCATGCTTTAAACTTGTGATCCTTCCTTCTATCTCTACTTGCTAAATTTGATTAACTTTAAAGCAAAGGACAAAAACAACAAAAATATATCAGTATACTACTTGAGCAAAAACTACTCATTAAATTTATATTGGTACAAGAGCCCTGCCAATAAGAAAACCAGAATATGCCTCAGTGCTTAGAAGCCCTTATTACTCTTGTAGAGGACCTAATTTCAGGGTGCAGCTCTCACAAGGCAGCTTACAACTTACTGAACCTCCAGTTCCAAGGGATCTTGTGCCCTCTTCTGGCCTCTGGAGGCACTACAGGCACAGGGTGCATAGACATACGCAGGAAAACCCAGATACAAAACAATATATATATATATATATATATATATATATATATATATATATATACATATATATATATGTATATATATATATATATATATATATATTTTAAAAGTCTTTTGTAAAAAGAAAAGAAAAATCAATTGCAGTTTACAAAACGTTTGTAACTACCAAGCTGCTTAGTGTTCGCCAGAAGCCACATGAAAATCAACATGAGGTCAAGAACTTCCCAGTCTTTTCAGGTTAGCATCATCACTAGTCACAGGCGCTTGTTGCCTTTCCTTTCCCTTCTGTTGTTGTTGTTGAGAGATCCTGTTGTTGCGGTTGTTGTTGTTGTTGTTAATGATGATGATGATGATGACGACGACGACGACGGTGGATTCTCCCCACCCCTAGTGTACACACACACACACACACACACACACACACATGCGCAAGCTCTACCATTACGGCATTTTTTCATTTTTTTCCTTTAATTGGATATTTTCTTTATTTACATTTCAAATGTTATCCCCTATCCAGGTCTCCCCTCCAGAAATTCCCTATCCCATCCCTCTTCCCCCTGCCTCTATGAGGGTGCTCCTCCACTCATCCACCCACTCCAGTCTTCCAGCCCTGGCTTTCCCGTACACTGGGGCATCGAGTAACCTCAGGCTCTTTATGTATATTATTTGGTTGGTGGTCCAGCTGCAGGGAGCTCCCAGGGGTCTGGCCAATTGACACTGTTGTTCCCGCAATGGGGCTGGACCCCCGCACCCCCCCCCCCCCAGCTCCTTCAGTCCGTTCTCCAACTTTTCCACCTGGGACCCCATGCTCAGTCCACTATTGCAGATGCCAGGAAGTGCTTGCTGACAGGAGCCTGATATGGCTGTCTCCTGAAAAACTTTGCCAGAGCCTGACAAATACAGAGGTGGATGCTCGCAGTCATTACTACATTTTTAAACAAAGTATGTTTTAATAGGCTCTCCTTCCCCTATCTCCTCCATCCCTGCTACCCCTAATCCACCTCAAGTCTCTACCTCATATGTCCTTTGGTCCACCCCATCCTCCCTTATCACCTAATTACCTCTCTCCTCTTCATCTCTTTGTACTTTAGGTTTTATATCCATTTACGTACAATTTCTATATACACAATATTACAAACTCAGACTCATTTGTGAAAGAGAATATGGTTTTTGACTTTCTGATCTTTGGTCACCTCACTTAATATACTTTTAAAATGCATTTTTCCCTACAAATAACATGATGCTTCTCCTTTCAGTGAAATAAAATTTTATCATGTACATGCGCCCCCTTTTCTTCATCCATTCACCTGTTTAGGCCACTTTCCTCACTATCCTGAAAAGTACAACAAGAAACATGGATGTGGGTTTGTTTGGATAATATGACAGCCAAAATTATGTTTTAAATTCGATTCCTCTTCCTAAGAGGTTCATAGAACAAACAATGCCTCTAACCTGTAAGCCCTTTGCACAAGGACAGACACTCTCTGAAATGCTGGAGGCTACTGTTTATGTACGATAACAAGCCATATGTTCCACTCCTCTAAACAAGTTTGTATGACCCAACTGCACCTCGTGTGCTTGTTCAGATGTAGGTGGGTGGTTTGTAAGCAGGAAATATGTCCAGATGTATGCTGACCCCTGATTGAACATTGCCTGGAGGTATGCAGGCAAAAAGTACATCAGGATGTATGCTTGCCCCTGGTTGGACCAAGTGGGCTTGTCTTTGTAACCCTCCACAAAATGGGACTCAATGCCATTTCCTTGGAACCTCAGAATAGACTTGTCCAGAGTTCATCATTTTAGCCAGTATTCATTTAAAGCTTGTTGCAAATTTGTCTCAAAGTTGTCATAGTGGTCTTATTCTCAAACAGTGGGATTAATAATATGTGCCCAGGAACAATATAGCTGGGTCACAGGAAGTTCTTTCAGTTTTTGATGAACCCCCAAACTGATTTCCATGATGGCTCTGCTTGTTTTCATTCCCCACAACTGTGAAAAAGTCCTCACCCGCATTTATTGTGATACCATAAAGACTGGGTGAGGTGTATCCCAAAGTAACTTTAAAATGCATTTCCCTTTTTAATAGCTGAGTAGTACTCCATTGTGTAAATGTACCATAATTTCTGTATCCATTCCTCTGTTGAGGGACATCTGGGTTCTTTCCAGCTTCTGGCTATTATAAATAGGGCTGCTATGAACATAGTGGAGCATGTGTCTTTCTTACCGGTTGGGACATCTTCTGGATATATGCCCAGGAGAGGTATTGCTGGATCCTCCGGTAGTACTATGTCCAATTTTCTGAGGAACCGCCAGACTGATTTCCAGAGTGGTTGTACAAGCTTGCAATCCCACCAACAATGGAGGAGTGTTCCTCTTTCTCCACATCCTCGCCAGCATCTGCTGTCACCTGAATTTTTGATCTTAGCCATTCTGACTGGTGTGAGGTGGAATCTCAGGGTTGTTTTGAGTTGCATTTCCCTGATGATTAAGGATGTTGAACATTTTTTCAGGTGCTTCTCTGCCATTCGGTATTCCTCAGGTGAGAATTCTTTGTTCAGTTCTGAGCCCCATTTTTTAATGGGGTTATTTGACTTTATGGAGTCCACCTTCTTGAGTTCTTTATATATATTGGATAGTAGTCCCTTATCTGATTTAGGATAGGTGAAGATCCTTTCCCAATCTGTTGGTGGTTTTTTTGTCTTATTGATGGTGTCTTTTGCCTTGCAGAAGCTTTGCAGTTTCATGAGGTCCCACTTGTCAATTCTCGATCTTACAGCACAAGCCATTGCTGTTCTATTCAAGAATTTTTCCCCTGTGCCCATATCTTCAAGGCTTTTCCCCACTTTCTCCTCTATAAGTTTCAGTGTCTCTGGTTTTATGTGAAGTTCCTTGATCCACTTAGACTTGACCTTAGTACAAGGAGATAGGAATGGATCGATTCGCATTCTTCTACATGTTAACAACCAGTTGTGCCAGCACCATTTGTTGAAGATGCTGTCTTTCTTCCACTGGATGTTTTTAGCTCCCTTGTCGAAGATCAAGTGACCGTAGGTGTGTGGGTTCATTTCTGGGTCTTCAATTCTATTCCATTGGTCTATTTGTCTATTCCTAGCCAAATGGATGGACCTGGAGGGCATCATCTTGAGTGAGGCAAAACAATCACAAAAGAACTCACACAATATGTATTCACTGATAAGTGGATATTAGCCCAAAACTTAGGATACCTAAGATATAAGATACAATTTGCTAAACGCATGAAACTCAAGACGAATGAAGACCAAAGTGTGGACACTGTGCCCCTTCTTAGAATTGGGAACAAAACACCCATGGAAGGAGTTACAGAGACAAAGTTCGTAGCTGTGATGAAAGGATGGACCATTTAGAGACTGCCGTATCCAGGGATCCATCCCATAATCAGCTTCTAAACGCTGACACCATTGCATACACTAGCAAGATTTTGCTGAAAGGACTCAAATATAGCTGTCTCTTGTGAGACGATGCTGGGGCCTAGCAAACACAGGAGTGGATGCTCACAGTCAGCTATTGGATGTATCACAGGGCTCCCAATGGAGAAGCTAGAGAAAGTACCCAAGGAGCTAAAGGGATCTGCAACCCTATTGTTGGAACAACATGATGTACTAACCAGAACCCCGGAGCTCTTGTCTCTAGCTGCATATGTATTGAAAGATGGCCTAGTCGGCCATCACTGGAAAGAGAGGCCCATTGGACTTGCAAACTTTATATGCCCCAATATAGGGGAATGCCAGGGCCAAAAGAATGGGAATGGGTGGGTAGGGAAGTGGGGGGCACTATGGGGGACTTTTGGGATAGCATTGGAAATGTAATTGAGGAAAATATGTAATAAAAATATTAAAAATTAAAAAAAATTGCATTTCCCCAGTGACAAAGGATGTTGCTCATGCACATTGGCCGTTTGCATTGCTTCTCTGAGAAGAATCTATTCACTTCTTTAGTTTATGTGTTGTTTGGCAAGAGTGTGTGTGTGTGTTTCCATTTTGCAATTCTTTGTGTATTCTGAATATTACCTCTGAAAAGACAGTGAAGATTTTCTTTCACTCAGTGGGCTGCTCCTTTCTTTTGCTGTGCAGAAACTTTTTACAAAATTTGTCTTTTCTTAACATTTTTTTTAAAAAGGTTTTGAACGTTTACATGAAATTTCACACATGTATGCACCATTTTGGAGCACTTTATACACATTTTATTTAGGTCCTTTAAATAGTCTTCTGAGATAGATACAGACAGAGCCATGGCATTTTCCCAGAGAAAATTTACCAGTTTCTTCAGTGATTCATGCCCAGTAGGTGGCAGAATGTCACAGTCTCCTTCTCTTTGTAGTCATGTATCTCTGAGCACTTTTGATGAGCACTGGTCTCATGGTCAGCTCTCTCCAAATTTATACGCCTTTCTTTTGGTACAAGAAGCAGCCATAGCAGATACAATAACATAGTCATCAGTAGTCATTTTTAGGACAAATGAAAGATCAATAGTCTATGAAAATGTACTCAAGACATAGTAAAACAAATAAATATTGGGATATTATTTGTCCTATAGACTACAGAAATTTGCAAGCCTTCCCAAAGAGTAGTATTAAATTCTTTTCTACCTCTTTTGCAAAAAAAAATTTTTAATAAAAATTGAGTAATATATTATCTAAATAAAGTTGTCGGTTCAAGTAAGTAAACTCTAAAAATTCATATTAAATAGATTTTTTTTTAGCTGTAATCTTTTTTCTTTTTAAAAGTTAAAACACAGAGCTGGGGAGAATAAAAGCCAAACCAATGTATTGGGTTGAATCTTGTTTTCCTAAATTAGTGTTCATCCAGATTCTTAGAAGCACGTGATCTTCCTTTGAAATAGTCTTTGCAGACATAAGTGGTTAAGATTAAGTTATAATGGAATTCACTCACTAAAATCTCAGGGAGGAATCTGTAAGGAAAGGCGCACTGGATGTATGGCCACAAACACCCAAAGCCAGGGCAGAGGACCCCATCTTACAGACGCCTGTTTTTTTAGATGTCTCTATTCCAGTACTGTGAGGGAATAAATAGTTTGAAGTCACTATGTTGTTAAGTAGCTATGGAAATGCTAGAAAACAGATATAGACAAAATTTCAGCTTTCACTGCTTATCCATTTATACATGGAAATTTTCTAAAACATCAGTTGTTTAGACATTACCAAAACACCTAATTTTGAAGCATTACTGTTTCTTTTTTATACATATGTGTTTTTAACTTATCTAAAATGAGCTTCTTCAACGTGCTATTTAAATATATTATTTAGACCTCAAAGTAAACAATTCCTTAAATAAATTATTTATGCACAACGATATGCAGTTATATGTTGTCTACCAGCATTAGTGATGGATTGCTTTGTTCCTTCATGACAGATCATGCTTTAAGCTACTTATAGCTTACAATGAATTTCATAGAGACCTTGATGAAGGGCAGGGCAGACCTGCACACTTACTGTGCCAAACAATGACCTTGATGTCTCTACTGTTCAGTCAAGATCATAGAACAGCTTGGTAATGATTTCCACAGCTGAGTTGAATTCATTCATCAATTAAATATGAAATTATTGGATGATGAATTCATTAATTGTTTTATTAAGGAAACAGAAGACAAAAATTGATAAGTCAGCTTTGATTACAGGAGACCATATAATAGCTAACTAAAGACACACACACACACACACACACAACCCTTCTTTTTGTTCTAGGAATGTTTACTTTGAAATGAAATGATAAACATATATTCACAGTTATATTTTGCTTTTGTTATAACTTGGCAACCACAGTGAACTACAAAATATAAAATAAGGACACTAGATTAGTTAGGGAAGCAGAAACCGGCCTGAGTAGGGCCACAGGCCTCATCCGGCCGGAACAGCACCCGGGTACCTAGAGCGCAGGGTCGGCTGACACCCGCCAGCTACCCACGACCCCCGCCACAGGATTTTGAGACTGCTGGTGAGTGGAACACAGCTTCTGCTCCAGTCCAATCACGCAGGACCTGAGACTGCTCTGGTTGGGGACACAGAAATCCGGCCTACGTAGGGCCACTAGCCTCTTCCGGTCAGAAAAGCACCAGGGTAGCTAGGGCGCAGGGTCGACTGACTCTCGCCAGCTACCCACAACACCTGCCACAGGATCTTTTTTTTTTTTTTTTTTGGTTTTTCAAGACAGGGTTTTTCTGTATAGCCCTGGCTGTCCTGGAACTCACTTTGTAGACCAGGCTGGCCTCGAACTCAGAAATCCCCCTGCCTCTGCCTCCCGAGTGCTGGGATTAAAGGCGTGCGCCACCACGCCCGGCTCCGCCACAGGATCTTAAGACTTCTGGTGAGTGGAACACAGCTTCTGCTCCAAACCAATTGTGCGCGGGACCTGAGACTGCATTAGTTAGGGAAGCAGAAACCGGCCTGAGTAGGGCCACAGGCCTCATCCGGCCGGAACAGCACCAGGGTAGCTGCAGGGTCGGCTAACACCCGCCAGCTACCCACGACCCCCGCCACAGGATTTTGAGACTGCTGGTGAGTGGAACACAGCTTCTGCTCCAATCTTTAAACAGTGACAACGACAACAACTAACCCCAGAGAATACCAGATGGCGAAAGGTAAACGTAATAATCTTACTAACAGAAACCAAGACCACTCACCATCATCAGAGCCCAGCACTCCCACTTCGCCCAGTCCAGGACACCCCAACACACCGGAAAAGCTAGACTCGGATCTAAAAGCATATCTCCTGATGATGGTAGAGGACTTCAAGAAGGACTTTAATAACACACTTAAAGAAATACAGGAGAACACTGCTAAACAGGTAGAAGACATTAAAGAGGAAGCACAAAAATCCCTTAAAGAATTACAGGAGGACACTGCTAAAGAGTTACAAATCCTTAAAGAAAAACAGGATAACATAATCAAACAGGTAGAAGTCCTTACAGAAAAACAGGAAAACACATCCAAACAGATGATGGAAATGAACAAAACCATACTAGACCTAAAAAGGGAAGTAGACACAATAAAGAAAACCCAAAATGAGGCAACACTGGAGATAGAAACCCTAGGAAAGAAATCTGGAACCATAGATACGAGCATCAGCAACAGAATACAAGAGATGGAAGAGAGAATCTCAGGTGCAGAAGATTCCATAGAGAACATCGGCACAACAATCAAGGAAAATGTAAAATGCAAAAAGATCCTAACTCAAAACATCCAAGAAATACAGGACACAATGAGAAGACCAAACCTACGGATAATAGGAGTGGATGAGAATGAAGATTTTCAACTCAAAGGACCAGCAAACATCTTCAACAAAATTATAGAAGAAAACTTCCCAAATCTAAAGAAAGAGATGCCCATGAACATACAAGAAGCCTACAGAACTCCAAATAGGCTGGACCAGAAAAGAAATACCTCCCGACACATAATAATCAGAACAACAAATGCTCTAAATAAAGATAGAATACTAAAAGCAGTAAGAGAAAAAGGCCAAGTAACATATAAAGGCAAGCCTATCAGAATTACACCAGATTTTTCACCAGAGACTATGACAGCCAGAAGATCCTGGACGGATGTTATACAGACACTAAAAGAACACAAATTCCAGCCCAGGCTACTATACCCAGCCAAACTCTCAATTAACATAGATGGAGAAACCAAAGTATTCCACGACAAAACCAAATTCACACATTATCTCTCCACGAATCCAGCCCTTCAAAGGATAATAACAGAAAAAAACCAATACAAGGACAGGAACCACGCCCTAGAAACAACAAGAAGGTAATCCCTCAACAAACCTAAAAGAAGACAGCCACAAGAACAGAATGCCAACTTTAACAACAAAAATAACAGGAAACAACAATTACTTTTCCTTAATATCTCTTAATATCAATGGACTCAACTCCCCAATAAAAAGACATAGACTAACAAACTGGCTACACAAACAAGACCCAACATTTGGCTGCTTACAGGAAACTCATCTCAGAGAAAAAGATAGACACTACCTCAGAATGAAAGGCTGGAAAACAATTTTCCAAGCAAATGGTATGAAGAAACAAGCTGGAGTAGCCATTCTAATATCTGATAAGATTGACTTCCAACCCAAAGTCATTAAAAAAGACAGGGAGGGACACTTCATACTCATCAAAGGTAAAATCCTCCAAGAGGAAATATCAATCCTGAATATCTATGCTCCAAATACAAAGGCAGCCACATTCATTAAAGAAAATTTAGTAAATCTCAAAGAGACACATTGCACCTCATACAATAATAGTGGGAGACTTCAACATACCACTTTCACCAATGGACAGATCGTGGAAACAGAAACTAAACAGAGACACAGTGAAACTAACAGAAGTTATGAATCAAATGGATCTGGCAGATATCTACAGAACATTCTATCCTAAAACAAAAGGATATACCTTCTTCTCAGCACCTCATGGTACTTTCTCCAAAATTGACCACATAATTGGTCACAAAACAGGCCTCAACAGATACAAAAATATTGAAATTGTCCCATGCATCCTATCAGATCACCATGGACTAAGGCTGATCTTCAATAACAAAATAAATAATAGAAAGCCAACATTCACCAGGAAACTGAACAACACTCTTCTCAATGATACTTTGGTCAAGGAAGGAATAAAGAAAGAAATTAAGGACTTTTTATAGTTCAATGAAAATGAAGCCACAACATATCCAAACTTATGGGACGCAATGAAAGCATTTCTAAGAGGAAAACTCATAGCTCTGAGTGCCTCCAAAAGGAAACTAGAGAGAGCACACATTAGCAGCTTGACAACATACCTAAAAGCACTAGAACAAAAGGAAGCAAATTCACCCAAGAGGAGTAGACAGCAGGAAATAATCAAACTCAGGGGCGAAATCAACCAAGTGGAAACAAGAAGAACTATTCAAAGAATCAACCAATCAAGGAGCTGGTACTTTCAGAAAATCAACAAGATAGATAAACCCTTAGCCAGACTCACTATAGGGCACAGGGAAAGCATCCTAATTAACAAATTCAGAAATGAAAAAGGAGACATAACAACAGATCCTGAAGACATCCAAAACACCATCAGATCCTTCTACCAAAGGCTATACTCAACAAAACTGGAGAACCTGGATGAAATGGAGAAGTTCCTAGACAGATACCAGGTACCAAAGTTGAATCAAGATCAGGTTAATGATCTAAACAGCCCTATATCCCCCAAAGAAATAGAAGCAGTCATTAATAGTCTCCCAACTAAAAAAAGCCCAGGGTTTAGTGCAGAGTTCTATCAGACCTTCAAAGAAGATCTAATCCAAGTTCTTCACAAACTATTCCACAAAATAGAAACAGAAGGTACTCTACCCAACTCATTCTATGAAGCCACAATTACTCTGATACCTAAACCACAAAAAGACCCAACAAAGATAGAAAACTTCAGACCAATATCCCTTATGAATATTGATGCAAAAATCCTCAATAAAGTTCTTGCTAACCGAATCCAAGAACACATCAAAACAATCATCCATCCTGACCAAGTAGGTTTCATCCCAGGGATGCAGGGATGGTTCAATATACGGAAATCCATCAACGTAATCCAGTATATAAACAAACTCAAAGACAAAAACCACATGGTCATCTCGTTAGATGCGGAAAAAGCATTTGACAAGATCTAACACCCATTCATGATAAAAGTCTTGGAAAGATCAGGAATTCAAGGCCCATACCTAAACATGATAAAAGCAATCTACAGCAAACCAGTAGCCAACATCAAAGTAAATGGTGAGAAGCTTGAAGCAATTCCTCTAAAATCAGGGACTAGACAAGGCTGTCCACTTTCTCCATACCTATTCAACATAGTACTTGAAGTCCTAGCCAGAGCAATTCGACAACAAAAGGAGATCAAAGGGATACAAATTGGAAAAGATGAAGTCAAAATATCACTTTTTGCAGATGATATGATAGTATGTATAAGTGACCCTAAAAATTCCACCAGAGAACTCCTAAGCCTGATAAACAGCTTCGGCGAAGTAGCTGGATATAAAATTAACTCAAACAAATCAATGGCCTTTCTCTACACAAAGAATAAACAGGCTGAGAAAGAAATTAGGGAAACAACACCCTTCTCAATAGTCACAAATAATATAAAATATCTTGGCGTGACTCTAACTAAGGAAGTGAAAGATCTGTATAATAAAAACTTCAAGTCTCTGAAGAAAGAAATTATAGAAGATCTCAGAAGATGGAAAGATCTCCCATGCTCATGGATTGGCAAGATCAACATTGTAAAAATGGCTATCTTGCCAAAAGCAATCTACAGATTCAATGCAATCCCCATCAAAATTCCAAATCAATTCTTCAACGATTTAGAAAGTGCAATCTGCAAATTCATCTGGAATAACAAAAAACCTAGGATAGCAAAAACTCTTCTCAAGGATAAAAGAACCTCTGGTGGAATCACCATGCCGGACCTAAAACTTTACTACAGAGCAATTGTGATAAAAACTGCATGGTACTGGTATAGTGACAGACAAATAGACCAATGGAATAGAATTGAAGACCCAGAAATGAACCCACACACCTACGGTCACTTGATCTTCGACAAGGGAGCTAAAAACATCCAGTGGAAGAAAGACAGCATTTTCAACAAATGGTGCTGGCACAACTGGTTGTTAACATGTAGAAGAATGCGAATCGATCCATTCCTATCTCCTTGTACTAAGGTCAAGTCTAAGTGGATCAAGGAACTACACATAAAACCAGAGACACTGAAACTTATAGAGGAGAAAGTGGGGAAAAGCCTTGAAGATATGGGCACAGGGGAAAAATTCCTGAATAGAACAGTAATGGCTTGTGCTGTAAGATCGAGAATTGACAAGTGGGACCTCATGAAACTGCAAAGCTTCTGCAAGACTAAAGACACCATCAATAAGACAAAAAAACCACCAACAGATTGGGAAAGGATCTTCACCTATCCTAAATCAGATAAGGGACTAATATCCAATATATATAAAGAACTCAAGAAGGTGGACTCCAGAAAGTCAAATAACCCCATTAAAAAATGGGGCTCAGAACTGAACAAAGAATTCTCACCTGAGGAATACCGAATGGCAGAGAAGCACCTGAAAAAATGTTCAACATCCTTAATCATCAGGGAAATGCAACTCAAAACAACCCTGAGATTCCACCTCACACCAGTCAGAATGGCTAAGATCAAAAATTCAGGTGACAGCAGATGCTGGCGAGGATGTGGAGAAAGAGGAACACTCCTCCATTGTTGGTGGGATTGCAAGCTTGTACAACCACTCTGGAAATCAGTCTGGCGGTTCCTCAGGAAATTGGACATAGTACTACCGGAGGATCCAGCAATACCTCTCCTGGGCATATATCCAGAAGATGTCCCAACTGGTAAAAAGGACACATGCTCCACTATGTTCATAGCAGCCCTATTTATAATAGCCAGAAGCTGGAAAGAACCCAGATGTCCCTCAACAGAGGCATGGATACAGAAATTATGGTACATTTACACAATGGAGTACTACTCAGCTATTAAAAAGAATGAATTTATGAAATTCCTAGCCAAATGGATGGACCTGGAGGGCATCATCTTGAGTGAAGTAACACAATCACAAAAGAACTCACACAATATGTGTTCACTAATAAGTGGATATTAACTCAAAACTTAGGATACCGAAGATATAAGATACAATTTGAAACTCAAGAAGAATGAAGACCAAAGTGTAGACACTGTGCCCCTTCTTAGAATTGGGAACAAAACACCCATGGAAGGAGTTACAGAGACAAAGTTCGTAGCTGTGATGAAAGGATGGACCATTTAGAGACTGCCGTGTCCAGGGATCCATCCCATAAGCAGCTTCTAAACGCTGACACCATTGCATACACTAGCAAGATTTTGCTGAAAGGACCCAAATATAGCTGTCTCTTGTGAGACGATGCCGGGGCCTAGCAAACACAGGAGTGGATGTTCACAGTCAGCTATTGGATGTATCACAGGGCTCCCAATGGAGAAGCTAGAGAAAGTACCCAAGGATCTAAAGGGATCTGCAACCCTATTGTTGGAACAACATGATGTACTAACCAGAACCCTGGAGCTCTTGTCTCTAGCTGCATATGTATCGAAAGATGGCCTAGTCGGCCATCAATGAAAAGAGAGGCCCATTGGACTTGCAAACTTTATATATGCCCCAATATAGGGGAATGCCAGGGCCAAAAGAATGGGAAAGGGTGGGTAGGGAAGTGGGGGGTGCTATGGGGGACTTTTGGGATAGCATTGGAAATGTAATTGAGGAAAATATGTAATAAAAATATTAAAAATTAAAAAAAAGAAGAAGAAGAAGAAGAAGAAGAAGAAGAAGAAGAAGAAGAAGAAGAAGAAGAAGAAGAAGAAGAAGAAGAAGAAGAAAAGAAATCCCTTAAAGAAATACAGTAAAACACAATTAAAAAAAAAATAAGGACACTAAGCATACTGAAACATTACCTAGAATTTTGGTGCCTCAGTTTATCCCTTTTAAAAAACTTTTTGATTGTTTTTTTTGTTTGTTTGTTTTTGAGAAATGCTAGTTGAGAGACTAAATGTATTTTCAAGTAATAGGAAGAAATATGTCATTTTCCAGTTGATATAAAAGTAATATTTACTATTCGAGTATTTTTTCAAATGTTGCATTTGGGATGACATCTGCTTAAGTTCCTGGAAAAGTTTGCCCATTGTTGATACCAGCTACAGAACTAAAGCTATTCTGGCACTCTGTCTCTGATGTGAAATCACAGGGGAAGAACAGGAAGAAGAGTATGAGGCTTCCTTTTTTAGCTATGAAAATATAAATTTTTTATTGGTGAGATCATTACAATAAAAATTTTAAGTAGATATATTTCATTAATTTTTCAGATGTAAGGTAATGATATAACGGTAATTTCTCAGCAATAAAAAGAACATGTGATACACTTAAATGCTAAAACGATTTCCTCCTGAAATTTTAGGCTGGAGATATATGCAAACAAATTCATCTCTATCCCTCCATACAAGGGCAGAATCTGTTGAGCTTTCCCTTTATTAAAAGACATCAGTGCGTCTCTCAGGTTGTCAGCTGCAGGTCTCATTGCTTTTGTGTGATGAAGTTCTCAAGCAACTGATTTAACAATGTCTGTGATGATTTGTAGTGGCAGCCAAAAGGTCTATCCAAAAGAAGTAACTTCACTATAATGATCTTATGTAAAAATTATTGATAACAAGCATAGAACATTTCTTTTCCTACATTGTCTAAAAACAAACAAAAAATGTGGTAAATTATGCTTTAATGTAAGCATCATCTTTAGTGTTAGTCTTGTGAAAAAGGGCAGGAGAGATAGATGTCTCCATGGGTAAGAACACTGACTACTCTTCCAGAAGACCTTGGCTTGACTGTCAGTACCCACTTGGTTCCTCACAATTATCTGTGACTCCAATTCCAGTGGACCTGATGTCTTCTGGCTACCATGAGCACCGGGATGTAGAGGTCCATATATACATGCAGGCAAAACACCCATATTCTTCTTTTTCTTTTTTTTTAAATAACACATTTTTATTTATATTTCAAATGTTTTCATCTTTCCTAGTTTCCCCTCTGAACACCCACCCACACACACACCTCTCCTCTTCCTGCTCACTAACCCACCCACTCCTGCTTCACTGTTCTGGCATTCCCCTACACTGGAGAATCGATCCTTCATAGGACCAAGGGCCATTCCTCTCATTGTGTATACACACCATCTTGTGTGAAGATTAGTAAACCAATCTGGGAGAATGAAAGGTAGGTTGGGCTATAACCGGGTTTGCTTGAAAGTTCAGATCACATGTCACCTGAAGTGCTAAGAATATGCCAAGGGGAGTGCCTGAGGATTAATTTTCACATGTATAATCTGCTTTGTACAGATGTACAGGCATTTTTTAAAATTCAGTGGATTTATTATAAAAAACTGAGGGCATTTATAGACATGAAGCTGAAGGGAGAAAAATTATTGGTTTCCATTCTGTTGGGTGAGTCTGTCTGTGAGTTTTTTTAACAGCAATGAAAAAAAATGAAAACTAAGTGGATACTAAAAGGGAGGACAGGAATTCTGAGTACTGTGAATACCTACGGAGAACTTGGGCTGTAGAATAGCATCATGGAACCAGTCAAACATCCAGATCGAGACATCCGCACAGTCATTGAAATTCAGCACAAGTTAGCTTTGCAACTTTTCATTGCACTAGACAATCAGGTTGGGCAGATGTTAAACTTAGGGCAAATCTCCTTCTGTAGCCTCCCTCAGCCTTGAAGCAGGTTGATCCAGACTTTGACCTTGCTGCCACTAAGAAGGAGATTACCTAGGGTAGAGCCTTCTGACCTTGATGGCTCTATTTGCTCTTCACCAAGACTCTGCTTCCTGCTGAAAGGTCCTTGAGACAGTCCAGAGACACACCCTGTAGATCGCCTATGGGCTGGCTCCAGGCACCAAGAATGGGCTGGCAGGGGATGGGCCTACCCTCTTTATAAGCACGGACTCCAAGTAAACTTCAGAGGCTTTGAACAGAAAGCTTTGTCTTGGCCTCGTTCTTTTCTTGCCCCAGCCCGCCTTTCAGGGGAACCCAGTTCACGTGGCGACAGGCAGCTACATCCTTCATTCCACATCTCCAGGCAGGAGGCATCCACTGCATCTTCTTCAGTCAGCAGTAGCTTAGTACCTTCGCCTTGCACAACCTGGATTCAGTTAAACATCTTAGCTTGGCTACTGTAAAGACTTTGAAGATGGAGAACCTGCTCATCCAGGCAGAGCCTATGGGCCAAATATCTTGACCCCAGTTACTAGTTTTAAATCTTTTCATCTTAATGACCAGTCAAAGAAACTTTAAATCTCTGTCAGCTTCTTAGCAAAAGGTGAGGGGGGGGGGCTGACAAAGAAGGGGAACATGAGTAATTGTGGTTCAATGACATTTGCAATAATCTGTGATTTTACCCATAAGGTCGGGAAAACGTTCTCAGGGCATTTAGACATAGAAGAAACTGACCCTGACTGTCTGATGATGTAACTAACTTGTATTATTGAAAGGTCAAAACTTTTAACAAACGTGTCCATACTAAACAAAATGCATCGTTAAGACAGAAGTCAATATTCTACCTTGCATTCTATCTAATAATGGCCCTAATTGCTTACTTTTCTAAATGTATAACTTAACTGTATTTTCAGGCTCTTTCCCTCTGATTCTTATTAAACAGGCATTGTGCTTTTGGCTACCTTCTACTTCTGTGTGTGCTTTTACAACCTAAACACCTTTGAGGAGGAGGTGGTGTTCACCTACTAAAACGGAAACTTAACCACACCTTTTTTTTTTAAACAATTGGAAATAGATTTTTTTTTCCATACAATGTATTCTGATCATGGTTTCTCTTCCCCCCTCAAAGTTCTCCCAGATCCAAACTCTTTGCATTAAAAAGACAATGTTTTCTTCCATGTCTCAATATAGTTTCTGATTCAAACTTAACTAGACAGATGTTGGACTCAGAGCATATGCTTGTGAGTTTGACCTGCTGCTAATGTGTGAACAAGCAGCAGAAATGGCTGCTGGGAGAAATGCCTTGTCTGCCCTTGCCAGAAATAACAGAATCAAGAGGCCAAAAAACACAGCTGCCAGTGACTTGCAATTTTACTCTTTTGGTGTTTACCTACATTTTCAGTGATTTATATTCGTGTGCGCAGAGCATATTTTTGCATGCCTCAAAATTTTTTGAAGTCCCCTAGGAAATAAGCCAAATAAACTGAGTTTGCTAACTCCAGATTTTTCCCAGAAGGTTCAGAGGGAATGAAGGATCAGGAAAGTTACCCAGGCTGTTGGAGTGTGTTATCCTTTCACAGACACTGTAAGAATTTACTTTACATTTACACAATGGAGTACTACTCAGCTATTAAAATTGATGAATTCATGAAGTTCTTAGGCAAATGGATGGAACTAGGAAACATCATCCTGAGTGAGGTAACCCAATCACAAAAGAACGCAAATCGTATGCACTCACTGATAAGTGGATATTAGCCCAGAAGTTTGGAATACACAAGATACAATTCACAGATCACATGAAGCTCAAGAAGAAGGAAGACCACAGTGCGGATACTTCTATCCTTCTTAGAAGGGGATCAAAATACCCATGGGAGGAGATACAGAGACAAAGTGTGGAGCAGAAAGAGAAGGAAAGGTCATCCAGTGACTGCCCCACCTGGGGATCCATCCCATATACAGTTCCCAAACACAGACACTATTGTGGATGCCAGCAAGCCTGATATAGTTGTCTCCTGAGAGGCTCTGCCAGTGCCTGACAATTACAGAAGTGAATGTTCACAGCCATCTATTGGACTGAGCACAGGATCCCCAATTGGAGGAGCTAGAGAAGGGATCCAAGGAGCTGAAGGGGGTTGCAGCCTAATAAGAGGTACAATATGAACCAACCAGTACCCCCAGAGCTCTCAGGGAGTAAACCACCAACCAAAGAGTACACAAGGAAGGACTCGAGGCTTCATCTGTACGTGTAGCAGAGGATGGCCTTGTGGGGCTGAGTCACTTCACTCAGGATATTTTCTAGTTCCATCCATTTGCCTGCAAAATTCATGATGTCCTTATTTTAAATAGCTGAATAGTATTCCGTTGTATAATTGTACCACATTTTCTGTATCCATTCTTCTATTGTGGGACATCTGAGTTGTTTCCAGCTTCTGGCTATTACAAATAAGGACACTCTGAACATTGTGGAGCACATGTCCCTCTGGTATGCTGGGGCATCTTTTGGGTATATGCCCAAGAGTTGTATAGTTGGGTCTTCAATTCCACTTAGTAGGGGGAAGAAAATAATCACGGGAGGCAGAGGGATGGAGGGATTTGTGCAGGAAAGGGGAGGAGAAGGGGAAAGGGACACAGGATCAGGTATGGGGAAGGGAATAGGACAGAAGCCCAAAGGGCCAGCAGAATCAATGGAAACAGGCAGCCTCCAAATATGGGAGGTTGGAAGACCCTCTAGAAAAATACCAGAGATGTGGGAGCTGAGAGACTCTTGGGACTCAAAGGGAGGGACATTAGATGAAGTGCCCAACAGTAGGGAGAGGGAACTTGAAGAGTCCATCTCCAGTAGAGTGTCAGAGCCTTAAGAAGGATGGTGTTACCAGCCTACAGTCAAATTTCCTGACCCAGAAATATTCCTGTCTATAAGAACTGCAGGGACAAAAATGGAGTAGAGACTGAACGAAAGGTGCTCCAGTGACTGGCCCAACTAGGGATCCACCTCATGGGGAGACACCAAGGCCTGAAACTATCACTGGTGCTATGATGAGCTCAGAGACAGGAGCCTAGCATGGCTGTCCTCTGAGAGGCCTAATCACAGTTGCCTTAGATGCAGGTACTTACACCCAGATACTGGGCTAAAGTCAGAGAGCCCTATGATTGAATTGGGGAAGGAAGGAAGAAGAGAAAAGGGAGGATGGCTATCCCGAGCTTTTGTTCCCGCCAGCAAGAACACACTCGGGACAACCGGAATCTTCTGCGGCAAAGCTTTATTGCTTACTTCTCAGGAAGACCCCGACCCCAGAAAATGGAGTCTCTCATATAGCCCTCAGCGTGACGTTTCAGCACCTGATGTGGCGTGACAGCTCCTGATTCATTGCTCACCCATCACCCCACTATTACGCCCCGAGAATGGGCAGTGACTGGGAGTGAGTTCACTCTCGCACTTGCGCACAAGGCTTGTTTACTAGTTAGGCACAGCGGAGGCCAGCGCCATCTTATAATGGCAATTGCTCAGCGATTGCTCGCAGCATGGCTCTCCACAGATGGCCTCATAGGAAGGCCAACAGTCTCAACTAATCAGGACCCCTGGCAGTGCCAGACACTGAGCCACCAACCGGGCATCATAGAAGAGCTGGTCTGAGACCGCTGACACATATATAACAGAGGACTACCTGGTCTGGCCTTAGTGGGAGAAGATGTGCCAGATCCTCCAGAGAAATGCTGCAGAAACTTGAGGCTCCAGGAAAAGTGGAGGCTTCGTGGTAGGAGATCATCCTCTTGGGGACAGTGGAGAGGAGAAATGATATGAAGAACTGTGGGAGGGAGGATTGGGAGGAGGGGAACTATTGTCAAGAAAAAAAAAAGACAGAGGGATATAAAAACTGAATATGGAAGTCCAGAGTATTCTTTCTTAACGTTTGTATTTCACACATTTAATGTATATTTAGATACTTTTATATTTTAGGATACATTTTCCCTCGATGTTTCTAATCAGAAATAAAATTAAACAACTTAAATATTCTTCTTTGGGGATTCTTTGTAATTCTTTAAGAGCTGCAGTTTGTGGGTTCAAGAAGTGTTTTCAGGTGACACAATTATCTGATGAGGCTTTCTATTTTTTGTTTTCCTCTAAGAATGGAGGCTAGTAGGATGTCTGGCTCAAACAACTCCCCCATGCAGTATTCTGAAATTCCCCAGGCAGCTGCAGCTCTAGTTTCTCATGTCTGTAATATACTTTAAAATACTTCAGCATAGATAATGCGGTGCATCCATATAGGAGGGTTTGGGTGTGTGTGTTAATAGATGCAGTTTGTTAACATGGGATACCCTAGTTATGAATGCCTACATCAGGGCTGGTTCATCATCCCTTAGACTCACAGATCTAGGAATCTCAGTTGGCTGAACGTCAATCATCTGGTATGTTTCCAAAGGATTGTATAGGCTACATTATTTCATTATCAATTATTTTCCAGTAAAAGCAATCTTATATTTTCTTTGTTGGAGGCAACTCTATGAAGTTTAACACATGTATGGATTCCTATAATCACCCTTGAGTCAGAATTGAGATCATCACCAAGATTTGTTGTGTGTTTTAGCCACGTAGAATCATAGTGTCCCCGTGATGACATTCATTGGGATAATGGAATTTTTTTGTTTGTTTTGCTTTGTTTTAAATAAATACTAGCGTCTAGGCTTTGTTCTCAATATTATATTGAGAAAGAGCTTGGAATTTCTGAATAAAGCAGCACAGGAAAACAAAAATAGAACAAGAAAATTACCAAGTGGCTAGTAATAGCTATTAAAGTCATCTAATATCTTTCATCAAGTGAATTGGCTTAAGCTTGTTCAGTTCATTGGGATGAACTCCAGCTTCTACACCAATATAGTAGGGCACAGGGCTAGATGGCCCCTGGTAGTGTAGCTGTACACCATAGTCACCACTGATCTGCTCATTTTTGATTTAATAAATTGCTCTGAAGCTACTACAGTGTACCCAATTCTCTGAAATCTAGGGAAGGCTGGGGTGATTTTTTTTTTTTTACAGTTTGTTTTCTGAGTTTCTCATGACATACAATCAAATTGCTTCATCTGAAGGTTTGACAGGATTTTGAAGTTTCATTCGATCCAAGTTCTCTAGTGTTGCCTTTGTTAGGAAAGACCACTTCCTTTCTGTGTGAATGTAAGCCTCCTTCAAACTCTAGCTCAATAGCTCCAGAGTGATGGGTGGGATGTTGATAGTGAGAGGATACATTACCTTTTATGATTTGATTCTGAGGCCCACATGACCACCACTATTAAACTATATGTTTTTTTACTCAGTAAAACAATCTTTTGCACACTCAGGGGAGGGAAAGCTAGATTCCAGATTTCTCCAGCAGAAGAATTAGCTAGTGTTGAGGGTTGAAACCACCAAAGATAGTAATTGGCTAGGGTTGAGGGTTGCAAAAGATATTTTGACAGCATTTATTGGAATGCCTAAGGTAGGGTAAAAGGGAAAGCTCAGTTGGTAAGCTGCATGCCTTACAGGTCTAAGCACCTGAGTTTGACTCTTAGACCCCATATTTTAAAAATGTCAGGCATAGTGCTACTCACATATAATCCTAGTGTTATAGAGACTAACACAGGCATGTCTGTGGGGCTCAGTGTCCAGCCAATCTAACCTACTGGGCAAGCTCCAGGCCCAGGAAAAGGAATGAAAGAAACTTTTTATTTTAAAAGCAAGGTAGAGAACTCCCGAGAAATGACATGTGAGCCCATCCTCTGAACTCCACATGCACATTTCCACATGCTTTTATGACTCCCCCTACTGACATGGAGGCACACATGACCATCTACAAACACTCATGCACATACATATAAGCCATGCTCAGGCCTTGCAGAGCATTCATTCTAAATGCTAGAGGATTAAAGCTAGGAGAATTCAAAGTTCAAACCCAACCTGGGTAATAAATTTAACAAGACCATGTCTTAAAATAAATCAATAAAAATTTTTGTAGATTACATAAACTTAACAAAAGTCAAATATCCACAAACATCAAAGCTCTCAAAGCTGTAATGAGTGAACAGTATAATTGTTACACATTATGGCCAGTATAATTAATTGTTACACATACTCTAAATCTTCAGAGAGGAAGGGACATACCATATCAAATGACATCATCTGATCTTGCTCAAGCCTATGTTATCCAGTGAACCAGTTCTTTAGAAGACATGTACTTTGGGGGCAATGCTGTATATGTGTTAATAGAAAAACAGAAATGTGTTAACAGATAAACAGAAATGACATTTAATTTCAAGCTCCATTAGTAACATACAGAGAATGGGGAGAACAAGGTCAGCCAAGATGGTAAAGGACAAATATATTTTGTTTCCAATTACGTAAAATGGTGTATAGATGTAGCAGTCCAGAGACTGTTGGATATTTGCCAACTAAAAAGTCAAAGGGATGATAACAAAGACATAAAAGTCCATACCTGAAGACCCCAAGCTCTTGTTTCCTACTGAAATAATATTTTCACCAGAGTATTTGGGCCACATAGATTAGCATTCTATAGTTAGCAGGCCAGACATACCCTGCTTTCTGTTTACATAAAGTTTTATGAGAATGCAGAATTCTTCTCTGTTTTGCACTCAACATCTCTCCCAATGATGGTGGCAATGACTGACATCAATGCAGGTCACTATGCATCACAGCTCTTCACTAAGTATATTCCAACATAAAAATCAGTTCCCAGAGGAACTGGCAGCTAAGGGGAGACCTGAAACAATCATCCATTAAAAGAAAGAAATCTGTACAGCTTTGGTGAAGGCTGCACTGGCTTCCCCATCACACTAGTCCCCTCTCTTCCAGGTGTCCTGGGTTTAAGTATGTGTACCTTCTTAAGTACCTGTGTAAACTTCTGACACAATATATGAACCTTTCTATTAGGAAACTCTCAGATTATGAAGGTTCACCTAGGAGACTTGTCCAAATCTTAGCTTGAAGGCAAACCAAAAGGCAACCCCTGCCCACCATGGCCTGGAGTTTTATTTCTAGCTTTGAAGGCTGCTACTAGTTCTACTAACATCCTTGAAAATATACTGGCCAATAAACACTGTTACAAGTTCTTCAGGGATGCCATGCTAAAATTGTCTTCCAAAAGCAATATCCTAAAGGGGAAACCAAACTGATACATGTTGAGTCATCGATCTGTTCTTCCTGCATCGTGTGCTTTTTGCAAATGGAGGGGGTCTGCTGGTCAATTTCCAATGGAGAGAACAGGGCCAGGGCCTGTTATCTAGAACATCTTGGGAAGATGTACTTGACTTAGACAAATCATGCTATTATAGTTCAGTAGAAAGTAAGTTAGCAGGCTGAAGAAGTCAGATGAGGGCTATATTGTGAAGAATTGTGTAGACCATGTTCAAAAGTTTGGGATTTTTCTCACATGCAATGGCAATTTCTTCAATAATTGCACAATGTTGAGCTTATCTTTAAAGCTCTACTGACTCAGACTTTAGAGATTAGAAGCAAGGAAGTGAAGAAAGGAACAGGTAAATATTGATCAGTGGGAAAATGGAAGGCATGCTGGTAGGAGCCTGTGGAATGGGAAGATAGAATTAATGATGGGCTTCATATGTATATTTGGCAAATTTTAGTGAACAGAAACACAATTTAGAAAGAGAAGGTTTTATTTATTGAGAAAGGTTTTTATAAGATATAAGTAAATGTAGTTTTAAAAATTATGACTTTGAAGGTAGTATAGTAGGACATAAAAAATTAGGCTGATTAAATGAGTGAGACCTGGGAGTAGGGTCAAACAGAGACAAGGTCTCTGCCACAACACTTGAAAAGAATTAGTGTTTAAAAGGGAGGTATAAAAAGCTATCTCATTGACTGACTGAGTGTCTGAGTTAAGGTTTCCATTGCTGTGAAGAGACACCATGACCAAAGCATCTCTTACAAAGGACACCATTTAATTGAGTCTGGCTTAGAGTTTCTGAGGTTTAGTCCATTATCATAATGCCTGGAAGCATGACAGCCTGCAGGCAGATATGGTGCTGGACAAGGAACTGAGAGTTCTACATCTTGATCTGAGGGCAACCAGGAAAGCTTGTTCTGCAGACAGCTAGAAGGAATGTCTCTTTCTGCACTGGGTAGAGCTTGAGCCCTAGGAGTCCTCAAAGCCCACCACCAACTCAGTGACACAATTCCTGCAACAAGGCCACACTTATTCTAACAAGGACATAGCTCCTAATAGTGTCATTCCCTGTGGGTCATGCATTCAAACACATGCATCTATGGGGCCAAACCTATTCAAACCACTACACTCAGGGACAGCCAGCCAGGAAATACATATGAAGGAATCAAGGAACAAACAGAACAGTTGTGGGATGGTATCTGAATGGAAGTGATATAAGCCACTCCTGTGCAATTTATGCAATATTATGAATGGATCACAATGTGAGCAAAGGCATACACAAAATGATAAGCTCAGAAGAGGTAAAGATCCCAGATCTTTCAGTGGCAGTTCCATCAACCTTAAGAGAAATCACTCAGTGTTAAGGGAGCAGTGGGGATGGAAGAGGGTTCAGGTTACCTAATTCCCACACTGTGACTGCATGTAAGTCATTCAATACATGCAAGTCATTTTCTTGGTAAGAGTGAGTCCCTGGTGGCTAAGGTTACACTCTATACTGCTAGATCTTATCTTGCAAATAACCAGTCATTCTATGTGTGCTCTTTTGTGCTACACTGCACACATGCTGAATGAAGAGCTTTCTGTTCCTTCTAATAAGCCACAGGCATGAAATTCGTTGACTTCTGTGTATGTGGAGGCCAGAAATCTACATCAGGTATTTATCATATATTTTTGAGGCAAGGTCTCTCTCTGAACCTGGAACTTACTGATTCAGCTACAGAGCAGAGATCCTTCTGTTTATTCATCCCCCATGCTAAGATGATAAATGCATCTGGCTCTTTGGGTGGGTGCTAGGGCTATAACTCAAGGCCTCATGCTTGTAAAGCAAGCACTGAACTGAGTCGTCTCCACAGTCCTCCTCGGACTTTTAGTCAACCAAAAGTTAAAGAACAATTGGCAAGATGAACTTGTCATCATTTACACCTATTCTGGTCACTAATGGAAACAGGGTCTGATTTAGTTCCCACTAGAATGTTCTTTTAACGAAGTGTTAGAAATATTCTAGAATGGTTTGTGATTGTTGCTTTAATGGCCAGAGTTACATATGAATTGTGGATATGACACTCATGCTTTTACATACCTTTCTAGCTCAATTTCTTATTTCTAGCCCTTAAAGATAATGAAAATTATTAGCTTCTTCTTTCAAAGGGTTTGATGATGAGAATTCAAGTGTCAATTAAAGCAGAAAAAGAAAGAAAAATAAAGCAGTTTGGGAAAGGCATTTAATGATTCATTAATTTATATTATAAAGAAAAACCATAGATAACAAACCACTAAGAAATTATATGCTTTAAAAACTTACCCTTAACTTTTTATAGGTTTATTGATTATTACCCAAGTTTCAATGTGTTTCAAATAATTAAATACTGCAATGGGACATTAAAAATACAAACTAATTTACCAAAATAATTGTATTCTGAGTATTTATGTACAATATGATACATTTTACATTACATATGGGGCTTTTATACATAAAGATGAGATTTGATTTATTGTTACTGGAAATCCAAACTAAATTTGAACGGAACATTTCTATGCATACATACACAATTGCTCAGCTGGGAAAATCAAAACCATACATGATTGTGGCTATTAGAAACTAAAATTACACTCATATGATAATAACAGAAAATGAAATTTGCTTTTATTATTTTGAAAGTACCACACACAGATTAACTGTGGCCCAGTTCAATGTATTTAACAATATTGATGATATAAACTAAAATATGTGCTCATTTCAGGGAAAACCTTCCAGTTTGAGTTTTCTTTTAAAGGATGCATTATTATTGATAGCCATTAGAATGCCTCATACATAGGCAAAGGCAGGTCAATTCTGGGTAAATAGTAAAGCTGCTAAGGGAGGGGTGCCTATCATAGTGCTATAGATATTTTATCATATAGTCTGAAAAATAATCCTATTAAACTGTAGCTTCACATGCTTTCCTACCCATAATTGTGAACCAAATGGTTACATATCAAGGCACGGAGCTTAAGAGAGGAAAATATGCTGTAGCAAGTGGAGTCTGACGAGCAAGCAGATAACTGATGGGGAGACTCTAGAGAAGAAATGATGGAGACTGGGAGTTCACCCAGGAAGCATCACTGTACATACTACATCTATTTCTAAGTGTGTCAGCTCCTTTGGCCTCTCTGACAAGACAGAGTCCTTGATACTTTCATAGGGGTATTAATATTATTCAACTTTCATACGTGATTCCTCTCAAGCAAGATAGCTGTGATTTTAAGAATTGCTATGGATTATTCAAAATGACCTGAAAGTTTGAAAAAAACTTTGTCCTGACACACACACACACACACACACACACACACACACACACACAGACACACAGGCTTTCCAATTGATTTTCAACTGTACAGATGGCTCTCATTTGCCAACACTCTGCAGTAGAGTCATTCTTTCAGAGCTGTACACAAGAACCTGCAAGAACAGCCACTAGGACACCGGCCATTGCCCTGATGTTTGCATAATGTTTTTCCGTACACCTTTTTTTTCTATATCTTGCATTTTATCTGAGATAAATAGTAGACTACCCGGAAGCCAGAAAACAAAATGGTACTGAGCTGAGACATGCACCAAAGCCAAGCACATCTTCCTACCATCACTGAGAAATGAGATTCAGACCTGAAGGCAAGTCTTACTGCTTTTCTTCTTGTCCATGTATAACTTGACTATAAAAGAAGTTTTCACCTAAGGTATCAAAATATATTCATATAAATGTATAGCATTTCTAATAAAAAAGTTAAAAAATTCTAAACCCTTACTTCTGTATGTAATTAAATACTCTAGAATTCAGTAGGCAGGATTTGTTTTGGAGCAGCTTGAGAAAAAAATCGTTGGCTGAGCACAGTCTAGAAACTGGGTCCAGTTACATTTCAGCTCTGCGATGTGATTTCTCAGCAACAGCGGCCCCGTCTTCTTCATCTTCCTCCTCCTCATAATGCTCCTGTCTTCCTTTGGGATGCGCCCTGTTGTGAACTCCTTGTTCTTCACCATCATTATTCTTATCATCCGGCTAAAAGACAAAAGAAAAAAACATAACTAAGAGAGGATGTAGAGCTTGTGATTGATAATCTCTTTTTACCAAAGGATGCAACGTAATTCATTTTGGACAAATAAAAGATGTGAAGAAAAATGATCTCATAAGCAGCACTGCTACAGCATCATTTTCCAGTTATCATTATCTTTTTATAATTCTAGCTGGGCCAGATAACTTTGGCATTTCCTGAGAGATGCAGGGAATATATTGCTGGTCCCTGCCTGTGTGCATGTGTGTGGTTTATATGTGTAAATGTGACATTCCAGATCAGAATAGGGAAACACACATATTCTATCACATGCATATAGATATATATATGCAGCTAGGCACAATTGCATACACATGCACATGTTCAAAGGAATAAACATACATTTTCATCATATGTCTCTTCAACATTATGCTCCATTTCCCGTTTTTTCTCTTCAGTCAGATCTTCCTGAACCTAACACAGAACACAAAGACTGAGTGCTGCTTTTCCATTTAAATACTTGCAATGAAATTATTCTGTTTCTGAGATATTAATCCAAAACAGAACATCTTTACGAAAAGGAACTAAAATTAAAGTTGAAAAATGATGTAAGTCAAAATTTTGACTTGTCAACTGGGTGTGAAGAAATGTGTGATATGCCTCTGTAGAAATTATTGGCAGTTCCTGGCTGTTGAAGGAATAGGTGTCCTTTTCTTCAGTGATGTAGCCACCGAGAAAATGCCTTTGCTCTGGTAAATTATCTCCCACACATGCTTGGGCAAGGAACTCTAATTAGAATCAGTGGGCCATACTTGAAAGGAAGAGATGACAGCAGGAAGAAGATGTGTTAAAAAGAATTGTCCAGAAGGAAAGGAAGTTGGATGAGAAAGGAGGGTAGGGAAGGGTAGTGGGGAGGAACGAGATTAAAATTCACTATACAAATATATGAAACTGTCAAACATTAAGAAAATTGTTACAATCTATATGATTTTCAAAGGAAGACACCTAGATCCGAATTTCTTGTTTGTTTGGATATGAAATAATTCTACAAAGTCAACAGAGATGTAGCTCTGTTTACAGACTGTTGTACTTCCTCTTCCAAATAGGAGAGATCCAGAAATCTATATGTCAGACAGGATAGAAGTCCTTCAAAGGCAAAACAGCCTGTCTTATGCTCTGTATACACCATATACAGTGTTATGTCTGCACGTACTACTGCTAGCCAGAAGAGGGCACCAGATCCCATTGAAGATGGTTGTAAGCCACCAAGTGGCAGATGCTGGTGAGGATGTGGAGAAAGGAACAATCCTCCATTGTTGGTGGGATTGCAAGCTTGTACAACCACTCTGGAAATCAGTCTGGCGGTTCCTCAGAAAATTGGACATAGTACTACTGGAGGATCCAGCAACACCTCTCCTGGGCATATATCCAGAAGAAGTTCCAACCGGTAAGAAGGACACATGCTCCACTCTGTTCATAGCAGCCTTATTTATAATAGCCAGAAGCTGAAAAGAACCCAGATAGATGCCCCTCAACAGAGGAATGGATACAGAAAATGTGGTATATTTACACAATGGAGTACTACTCAGCTATTAAAAAGAATGAATTTATGAAATTCCTAGGCAAATGGATGGACCTGGAGGGCATCATCCTGAGTGAGGTAACACAATCACAAAGGAACTCACAAAATATGTTCTCACTGATAAGTGGATATTAGCCCAGAAACTTAGGATACCCAAGATATAAGATACAATTTGCTAAACGCATGAAACTCAAGAAGAATAAAGACCAAAGTGTGGACACTTTGCCCCTTCTTAGAATTGGGAACAAAACACCCATGGAAGGAGTTACAGAGACAAAATTTGGAGCTGTGACGAAAGGATGGACCATCTAGTGATTGCCATATCCAGGGATCCATCCCATAATCAGCTTCCAAACACTGACACCATTGCATACACTAGCAAGATTTTGCTGAAAGGACCCAGATATAGCTGTCTCTTGTGAGACTATACCAGGGCCTAGCAAACACAGAAGTGGATGAGCACAGTCAGCTATTGAATGGATCACAGGGCCCCCAATGGAGGAGCTAGAGAAAGCACCCAAGGAACTAAAGGGAACTGCAACCTTATAGGTGGAACAACAATATGAACTAACCAGTACCCCGGAGCTCTTGTCTCTAGCTGCATATGTAGCAAAAGATGGTCTAGTCGGCCATCACTGGAAAGAGAGGCCCATTGGACTTGCAAACTTTATATGCCCCAGTACACGGGTACGCCAGGGCCAAAAAGGGGGAGTGGGTGGGTAGGGGAGTGGGGCGGTGGGTATGGGGTACTTTTGGGATAGCATTGAAAATGTAAATGAGGAAAAAACCTAATTAAAAAAAAAAAGAAAAAACAGATATGACACAAGAGGAAAAAAAAAGAAAAACAGATATGACACAAGAGAAAAAAAAAAGGAACTGAACTTAGGACCTCTAAATGAGCAGGAGAAATCCAGAGGAACTTGTGCAGTCTTGTGGAAGAGGGGTCAGGGACAGCATAGGAAGAACTAACTAACTTGGGCCCGTGGAGGCTAACAGAGACTAAACCATCAACCAAAGGGCATGGATGGGCTGGACTAACCCCCCTATGTATTTGTAGCAGATGTGCAGCTGAGGTGTGCTGGAAACTAGAGAACTGAAGAAATAGGAGGGCATGGAAAGAGTGGTAAAGGTGAGCAGAAATTCAAAGTGAGCAAAACCAAAGACAGGCCAGTGGCCTGTTGCCATCTTGTCAGCATGCTCCCTGGATGTTTGCCCTGAAGGCACAGTAAGGCTGTGCTTAGTCAGCGACTGCAGATGGTCAGTCCAGTCACCCCCAGGAGAAAGGTCCCTGTCTTCTGTTCTTGTAGTGACATCATTTATAACGACTGTGTCTTGTTTGTTTGTTTTTTGTTTTTATCAACACTGAGTTTCTCTCTAGCCCTGGTTGACCTGAAACTCGCTCAATAGACAAGTCTGGCCTCAAACTCACAGAGATCTACTGGCCTCTGCCGCCTGAGAGCTGGGATTAAAGATATCACTCTGCCCCCTCCCAGTTATGACTGTGTCATAAGTCAGTTGTTATATTTAAAGGTTATAGCATGGTGACCTTCTGTCATTTTTCTATATTAATTTCCACCAAGAATTCTCTCGTATTAACTCTATACTTCCAATTCTTAAAATACTTAACAATGTCAACCTTATGCCAGGCCTGGGTAAGCTGTAGTTAGAGTCCAAGAATAAATTATAAATTCTGTGATTCTGAAAAACTAAAGTGACCTCTCTGAAACTCAAACTTCTTATGCATAAAATAAAAATGTTGAATAAAAAGTCCACGGCCCCTGGTGTTTATATGTGGGTTGGGGGAGGCGTGGTCTGAGCACTGTGGATCCTTTTAAGCATCTAGTGAGAAAATGTCTAGCAAATGGGCAGAACCACTCACACAAGTCATCTTCCACTGCTTTCCCTAGGACTATTTGTTTAAACAGGGGTTCCCCAAATATCACTATACACTTGGTAGAAGGTAGAGCTTTGGAAGGGCTCCGATTTCTAGGGCCCCTGAAAGATAAGATCCAATTTCCTCTAGGGCAGCTTTGGTCTAGGTATTTGTATGTTTTATGAACTTCTCAAGGTGACTCTTGGTCACAGCTGAGTCAGGACACTACTTCTGGGAGTACAATGGATGTTAGTTAAGCATGTCTGGCTGGGGAGATAACAACCTTCCTAAAAATGTTTTTCCCTTTCTCTACTCGCTGAATCTATTGTAGATATTTTAGCTTATGTCCCAGTTGTCATTTCAATTATAGCTGCAAAATGATGATTTAAATAGGTCTTTCATTTGGGGAATCAAAACATGATATTCTATAATTTTCTAGCCATAGAGACAATAGACTCTTACAAATATAAAAGTAATGCATTCATCATGTTTGAGACAAAAGTAACACAAGCTCATCTTAATTCCATTACTAAATAAGAACAGATGATATTGTGCCTCTGAGCATAACAATATGCTTAAGCTACTAGCCCAGGTCAAAAGTTCCCCTTTGATCATTTATATCTTCCACAACAGCCTGCGTTACTATCCCACTAAAGCTGGCACCAAGTCTCATCGAACACACCCCAGTGCTGCTCCTTTTCATTTGGAGCCCTGAAATCTGTGCTTTTGAAACTGCAGAAAAGAATTCTACCAGATGGGGGCAAACCTTGTGTCTGAACTTAGTGCTGGTTCCTTATCTTGTGCCATCATTTGGTTAAAAAAAAAAAAAAAAAAAAAAAAAAAAAGCTGTTCTTCACATGACAAAAACGGTGCACCTAGCTAGGAACCAGGAGGAATCCTTTTCAGACACTAAGCCTGGAAGGATCCAGAGGTTGTGGCATGTGACAGTGAAAGGTCTTCAGCATTATCTACAATGGCTGATCTGCAAGTTCTAAGAACTGTGCCCATTTCAAGTTACCCTTCCCTCTCCCTCCCTCCCTCCTTTCCTTTTTCCTCCCTTGCAGGGTCTCATATCCCTGGATGGGTTTAAATTCACCATGTAGCTGAGAACAATCCTGAACTTCTGACTCTCCTGTCTCTATTCCCAAGGTGCTGGGACTATAACTGTGCACCACCACACCCAGCTTATATGTTGCTTGCAATAGAACTTGCTGGCCAAGAGCTCTACCAGCTGTGCCACGCCCTCAGCTCTGGAAGTTTCTTGACATGTTGCTCATGTGCCTGGGTTACATTGGGGATAGGGTGTGTGCTCCTCTGGCTATAGAATGGGTGCCATTAGCCTTTTATTTCTCTCTGAGAATATTCTTATTAATTTGCTTCTTTTGTTGTACTAGAGTCATGAAAGTATTCAAATTGTTCATGAACTCATTTAAACTGTTTTCAACATTTAAATAATTTAAAATACCTAATACTTTTTAGTTATGTAATAATGTCTCTTCTCTCAAACGTAGATAAAACATCTAGAATGCTGGTGATTTGAGAGAAATATTACAGTAAATATTTTTACTGTAAAAATAGTAAACAAATAAACAAGGAGGGCTGGTCAGAAACCATCAGGTTTGCATCTTAGAAAGATAACATGGCTGGAATAAAAGAAAAGGTGGTGAAAAGCTGGGGGGGGGGGGGTAGCACAGTCAGTGAAATGTTTGCTGGGTAAGCAGTTGGACCACAAGTCAATCCTCAGAGTCTACATCAAAGGTCTCACTAGTGGCATGCACATAATCCCAGCTCTGGTGAGGCAGGGACAGGCAGATTCCTGGGGCTTTCTGTATAGACAGCATGTCTGCCTAATGAATGCCAGGCCAACCTTACTCCTGAAAACAAAGGTGGATGTCCCCAGAGAGCGAGATGCCCTCTGGCCACCACACTCATGAGAATACGTATGAATCACATTTTTGTTCCCACTCATCAGAACATACACATGTAAACACACACACACATGTACGTACATACACACACACCAAAAGCTCTTTTTCTCCCCTCCCTTCCTTTGCTTCCCATTCTCAAGCCAGGAAGTCTGATGACTGTAGCTCTGACAGATGTAAGGCCGATAGGATACAATTCTCAAGGACTAAATACTAATACCAATACATCTGAGTGATGTCGTGGAAGGAGTGAAACTGAGGGCTGTTATAAGTCTACAGCTCAGCAGCTCCAGAGCAGCTGGAACACCCAGGCTAAGAGATGATGGGAGTGAAGCCACTTTGGAATTTCACTGTATTTATAGTGCACAGATACTGCCCAACCACACACACTAAAACAAGGGATCCACACTTTTAGTTCACTGCTCATATTGCTACAGGCTGCTCAGCTCCTCATCTCTGTTACTGGTGCTTGAAAAAAAATGTGACATCTACTCTTCTCCTTCCTGTATAGAAAGTCTGGGAACACTGGAAAGATCTGGCAGAATTCAGAACAGCAAGGATGCTCAGTGGACAGGGAGGCAGTTAAGGGAAAGAAAAGCTTTTTGGAGAGTTGCAGGAAGTAGTCCTACTGTGTGTGTGTGTGTGTGTGTGTGTGTGTGTGTGTGTGTGTGTGTGTGAGAGAGAGAGAGAGAGAGAGAGAGAGAGAGAGAGAGAGAGAGAGAGAGAGAGAATCCAGAGCTAATGCAACAGGGGGTCAAAAAGGCATGGGGCTTTGTGCAACAAGCCAGTGTTATAACCCCAGAAGAACTCAAGGAGAGGAATACTGGGCACAAGGGAGGGGAAGGATGCCCTCTGAGAGAAGGTTGCAGAGGAATAGAACAAGCCGCTGGCTTGTTGCATGCCCTTGCTGGTATTTCTGGTCCCTCGGTCCCTATCTATCCCTCTCCCATCTCAGGATCACTCTCCTTCATCTTAACTGATCAGACTACAGAGCTGCGAAGGAATCAGCAAACACTGATTAAACTTTTATGTTCACCCTTCTGAATTTTTAAAAGGAAGCCAAGGTGAACCCTTTCTTTCTTAATCTCTCAAGGCTGTCCCCCGACATTTGCCATAAGGAAACAAAGGACTAGACATCCTGTTACAGGAGCAGTCCTGATGAATTGCTCTCTCCAGCAAACGTCTTCATATTCAAGGCTGCTCCTTTCTCAGCCCTCTTCCTGGAAAGACAATTGCTGGGTTTTCATGAAGACAAACAGCAGGAAGGGGAATGTGTCAGAATGCTAAGCTCACGCCTGGTACACAGAACATGGCTGTGGTTATGAAGAGCAGTGTGCTTTTCTCTTTTCCTGGGAACAGCATGCATTTTAGCACTGGCTCTACAAAGCTGACAGGGGCAGGAAGAATGAGGCAGGGACTCCGGAAGGCAGCGGAGAGTGCTGGAGCAGAGCACAAGCCCTCTGAACTTGCTCTCTTCTCGGGGGCAGCCTGTCTTTGGTGGTCCTATGACTACCTGCCTATCTGCCCTTTCCTTCAGGGAGAAGGCTGTGTGTTTGCAAGGTACTGGTTATGAAGTTGCTCTTAGGGCTTTGACTTGGGGAATACTGAGTTATCTACAAAGAGAATAATTGTGGGGTTTTTGACCTGACATAAAACATATTCCCTGTGGCAGTTTGAAGAAAAAAATGGCAGCCATAGGCTGATAGGGAGTGTCATATGAACGGAAGAAGACATGTGGCCGTTTTGGAGTAAGTGTGACATTATTGGAGGAAGACTGTCACTAGTCATAGGGAGGCTTTGAGGCTTCAGAAGCTCAGGCCCAGTGGCTCACTCACTCTTTCTGCTGCCTTTAGATCCAGATGTAGATAGAACTCTCTGCTGCCTCTCTAGCATTCGGTCTAACTGTATACTGCTATGCTTTCTGCTCTGAATAATGGATTAAACTTCAGAACTGTAAGCCAGCCCCTGTTAAATGTTTTCCTGTGTAAAAGTTGCTGTGGTCATGGAGTCTCTTCACCATAATAAAATACTGAGACATGCTCACTTATAGGAGTTCACTCGGGAGACAGCTGCAGAACACAGGCTCTCACACACTGAACTCACCAGCTATCTAATTACAGGAATAAGATACTGTGATAGGTTTTGTTGTTGTTGTTTTTTAAGATTCATTAGTGATAATATGCCAAAAGTTTATAATGGAAATAAAATTAAAATATAATGGAATTTAAAATTAAAAATTAGATCTAAATGTATTTTGTTTAAATGAATCCCAGTCCTTTTCATATTTTACTGCCTCTTTTCTCTTCCTTTTGGTGGGGGAGATGTGCTGGAGACTGAACCCAAGGCTTCTCACTTGCCAGGTGAACCTCACTATTAAGCTTAATTAAGAAGTTGCACTCCCATAAGGGAAGAAACTGGTATTCATTCATATGAGAATGAAAGACTGGTCCATCTCTAGAAATATTTACTGTGAGTTAGATGTTGCACTCTGTGGGGTGTAGAGGAATTTTAGTCCAGCAACAGAGCTATTGTGGCAAGGAATCACATTCAAAGACCTAGGTCTGTGTGATCCGGCTGGAATGCTGACACACCCCACACCTTTAATCCTTCTGGCTGGCATACAGACACACCGTTAGCACACACTTTTAAAGTAAAATTAGTTTATAGAAAGAAGCAGCCATGTTGGGCAGTGATGCCTAATTGAGAATCAGAGACAAATCAGAGAAAGATCTGGCAGAATGAGTCAGATACAGGACGCACCCAACTGTCAGGAGAAAAGCCGTTTAAGAGCAGTGCAGGGAGAGAAAGTTGAAGTGTGTCTGGAGTTGAGTCAGTTGGGAGTCCGTACAGTGAGTGCAGTACAGCGGGGTTGGGTTTGTCTGTGAGTTCATGAAGGTCAGCTGAAGAAGCTGAAGCGCGAGAATAAGAAGGAGCCAGAAAATTAGAACAAATTGCTAGAGTTAGTTTGAAACCAAGCAGAAGAATTCAGTCACAAGCTGAAAGAAGCCAATTTGAACCAGTCAGCTTGGAGAGGAGTTTGAGCCAGATCTGCTGAGTTGAACCAGCCAGCCAGCTTTCAGAAAGAACTAGAAAAGGTGAGCTTATTTAACAATAAGCTTTCAAGATGACAAACACGTCAGGCAAATAAAAGTTACTTTCACAGTGGGGAGTTTCTCTGACAGGCATAGGGAAGATTCCACAGAGAAAGCTCTAGGAGTCAGTCCATATTCCCCCAGATATGCAGAGCCTTGTTCTCTCTTTGATGAGAGAAAATGCATGTGTGGATACTCTCAGAAAGATCACATGAATTTCAGTCTGCCACAGCTCTTCTCGATTCCAAATCTGTGGTCATTTAAAATTACTCTGGTTTATCTTCTAAGTGTTTCAACTGCCATGATCCATATAGTCTTCAAGTTCCCACCCCTTTCTCATACCATTTAAGTCTGAATGTCAAAGTCGACAGAACTGAGATTTGTTTTAGGGTAGCATGCCCAGTGTGTCCTGTCCCATGCATCCTATCTTATACCTCTTCCTCTCCTTCTTCCTGATACTGCTCATCAACATTATCCTCCTGCTGGTCTGGATTCCCTGCCATCTGTTGAAACAAAAGGAGAGGCTCACGTTACTGTACCTAGGAGAGTCGTCTCACAGGATGCTGACTGAAAGAATGAGAATACCATGATGAAAAGTGCACTTGCAAATGCATCAGTAGCCAGAAAATGATAAATATTCATTTCTCAAATGTGGAGGGTGGGTCATCCCTTACCTGGCTCTGGGATTATAAGCATAGCATCCCAAGGGTCCAAGACTTGCTGATGTGGCAAATCTTCTCTAACTCACATAAGCATTTGCCTTCCCCATAAACTAGGCATTTCCTAAAGTGGTCAGGCTGAACCCACTCTTCACCCCAGGCATTATCTTACCACCAAGTGCTCATCCATTTCTACATTCCCCTGCTTTGCTTCGCTTTGTTTTTGCTCTTCACTTTCCTCTGGCAAATTTTCTTCTCTCACTTGCTCAGCTTCCTCAAATTCATCTTCGCCTTGATTGTTGGGGTCATCTGCTGGGTTTATATCCTCCACAGCTGCCCTCTGCAAAATGTTCATAAAAAGCATTCCACCACTTCAAAACTGAGGCTCAAGTTTAATTTCACTGGAAAGGTCATACGCTGGCAGAAAATGAAATTGCCCTTCATGGGACTGTTCAGATCAATCTTTCCCAAGACTTGCAAAAATGGAACTCTTGCTTTGTCAGTGTTTCAGGAATCAGATCGATTGAGGGAGTACACATTGTACTTCATGTGTGCAAGTGATTCCTCAGAATTCTAGCATGGGAGCATTACCACATAGCCAACAGTGAGTGGTAAGAAAAGTCAGAGGTCCAAATGGAAAAAAAAATCAGTAATAATCAAGATCAGAGAGTTAGATGGGTAAATAACTCTTCTTTTTTCTTTCTGATATGCTGAGACATGAGGCCCATCCATTAAGCGAGACTGGCTTGTTATCAAGCCCTTTGGTATTCAGTTACCAGCTCCCCAGCATATAAGCATGCAGTACTACATCTGACTTTATATGTAGCTGCTGGAGACTGGGCATGTTCGTGCTTGTGCAGCAAGCTCTTTTCTAACTGAGATACTTTTTTGGCCCCTGAAAATAATTCTTAACATGTAAATAGGCAGAGAGTAGTTGGTGGGAAAGAAAGCCCATATGCAAGAGTAAAGGGTCCTTTTGTAGCATGGCTAAATTTCTTTTTCAACTAGGGCTACGTGAAGAAGAGTAATAGTGCTCTAGAAGGGGATAGGAAAAAAAATCAGACAATACATCACCAAGGTATTTCCACAGGAGTTCTCAGTAATTGTGTTGGCCTCACAATTACTTCACTTATCCATTTAAGCACCCAGGACACTGGTTAAATAATACCCAACCTCAGATGATCTTGAGATGGGCAGATAAACCTCTGCTTCTTATGGGTGTCCCCAGTCCTTTGGTAAGCCTAGGGACAGGGACTGAAGTGGGAATTGCACTCCGTGAGATGCTCAGGCCATGGAGTAGGATCTATTCTCTCAGCACTGGGCAGACAAGGGGGCTCTTTCTCCCATTCACTCAGCCACTTGACCATGGTCAAGAGCTTCCTGTCGTGTCAGATGGCTTATTCCTGCACAGCCCTGGCCTGGAGCTTCAAGTGCAAATGACACTGCTCTCAATATAAACGATAAGTCCTCACCTTCACATCCAATTCCAATTACCCTACAATCTCTTGTTTTATAGGCTTTCCTGTATGAATTATTCATCATTTGTTCGAAGGATAGAGAAAAAAGTGTAACCCACTCTGAGCAGAAAAAAAATGCTAAATATCACTTTTTAAGTTCATAAAATGCAAATGCTAGCCCCCAGCTCCAACCAATCAACAATTGGGGGGGGGAGGGTTTACAGGAAAAAAAAATTCTCATCAAATAAAATAGTGAATACAGAATTGAACCAGAAGTAACACAATCTCTAGTTAAGGGGACAGGTAAAAGGCCCCAGTCTTTTCCAGTGCATTGAATAGAATGAGCAAAAAGATGTCAGGAGAGTAAAGGATGCTACAAGCCAGGGTGCATATCCTAAATCTATCAGACCCACCCTGTCCCCAGTGGCAGCCTTCATCTCCTCTTACACACTTGTACGTTTTTCTGCTCTGGCTCTCTTACTCTCAAGGGACAGTTCTCATTCTCTCATATGTTTCTACTTCCATTATTGGAAATAGTTCAGAGGTAGGTTCTATATAAATGTCATTGCAGAAGGGAATAAAAGAAGGCATACTGAAAGCTAAGTAGAAAACCATCAGCATCAAGGTGCTCCAAGCCAACCCCGGAACATGGTGGGACCAATAATCAGAAGAATTTCTGGATCAATTTATACAGAACTCGGGGAATGGATGTCATCCCAACATGTGTATTGATTTATTAGCAATCTATGAGAGAAGAGCTAAAATAGACTGTAAACGTCATGTATACAAAACACAAGATTGGATCCACTCCACAACGGCTTGCATTTCTCCTGTATAGGGCTAAGAACCTAGACTGTCCAACCAGAAAGGCAGGGGTCTTGTTTTCAGTCAACACAAAGACTATCCAAGCATCTACATAACTGCACTCTGAATTGTGCATAACATTTTGGCACCCAATGACCTCTTTTTCAAACCTGCAGCCACACATCCTTGTTCAGTGCTATTAAGGTGGTCACAAAGCATGGAACAAAGTCACAGGACACACTTGACAGCCCAACAGAGCAGACAACATGCTCAGCAAACAGGAAGTCTCTTTTCCCATCCGCTTTCCAACTTCTTGGTTGGCTTTCCCTCTCCTCTTCATCTTTAAGAATCACTGTATTTTTTGACGTTTCTCAATTTTGTTCTTCTAAGCTAAAGCTTAATCACTCTAAAAGATGCCAAAGTTAATGTTCTTTTTAATCCTGAGAACAACCTCCAGTCCATTTCTTCACACACCTCCACTGTAGAAAGCCAGCCCAGAATAATCATTGGAGAACCCAGAATTAATTGTTAAGCACAGAGGTCTGCTCTCTTCCATGGAAGGAAGAGTGGGATGCCTGCTCTGGAATGCTGGAGTGCTGTGCTTAACCTGGCAATCCTTTGCTATTCTAGTAGGAATCAGCCTCCACCTGAATTCACCCCAAATCCTAAGAATTATTTAGGCCCTAATCCTGGACTTTGTCTTTCAGTGACCCCTGTGTTGGGATTCAGACCTGGGCCAAAGGCTAGGTGTATATTTTATATACTGACGTGAACACGGTCTCCAGGTTCTCCCGCCATCCTTCAGTCCTGACCTGTTACAGGGCATGGCTGGCAGACCCTGCCTCTACCCTGAACTTTCAGCCCAGGAGCTGGGCTTCCCTTTCCCTAGGGGCTCTGTCCTTTGTCGTCTATACATTTTGGCTTCTCTTTTCTTTCTTCCTCTGTCTATATTCTCTCTCTCTTTCTCTCTCTCTCTCTCCCTTCCTCCCTCCCTTCCTCTCTCTCTCTCTGTGCACATGCTCTTTCTGGTCGCCCTCTTCTTGGTCCCCCTCCTCACGGCAACTTCCCTAGCCTGGCTGGTTGGGACCAGTGAACCTGCCAGAGAGCGGTTCCCCGATAAACATGCCTTTATATACTTTAATTTGGTTTGGATTGGCTCATTCCACTGGTAGAGGATACATATCAGCATGCACTTTCTGTCCTCTGTCAACAGAGTTCATCCTTCTGCCTACTACAAATTTTTCCTCTCCAGATCTGAGCCTTGAGCCCTGTTTCCCAGTCAACAGAACTCTTATGATAAAGGTCTCTGGCCCTTTGCTATAGCAGTGTATTAGGCGAGGGAATTTCAATGTAGCCATCCCTGAAGCTTGGTTATGAGAACTATCATAACCTGAGGAGGACACGTACATCTGCTTCAACTTCAGGGTCGCCTTCTTGGTGTCCTGGTTCACGAAGTTCCTGTCTGTTGCCTGGGTCTCCTTCAGCTTCATCTTGGCGCTGGTTATCTCTGTCATAGGCTAACAAAGCAAAGGAAGTATAATCAGCTCTGGGTAGGTTGGGCAGGAGTTTTCCTCTCAAAAAACTGCCTACAGTGTGTCTAGCTCATCTCCATCTTTGGTATTGGCAGGTGTCTGTTTTGGTTTTTGTTTGTTGTTTTTTGTTGTTTTTCCTGAACAGTTCTATCATTTTTCTGCATGTCAAAGGGATGGGTAAATGTGCCATTCTATCCCTCTTAGGGAATATTTATAGCGGAGGCTGGCTTTTCCCCACCAGATATGAAAACAATAACCAAAACTTGGAAGCAGACAGACTGCTGCCCGAAAACACATCCCATGCTTGCTTATATTGCTTAGCAAGAAAAGTATTTAGATTAACAGAATTCTAAGAGCTCGCAAGAATTGTAAATCCTTCGAAAAGTAAGATATAAGATGGAAGGTTAAGAACATAAAGACTTATTTGGTTTGCAGACAATAAAGAAGTAGGGGGCCGGCGGGCAAGCTCCAAGTGCTCTGAGGGACTTATTAAACAAGATGGGAGCAAATAGCTCTTAGTCTTATGAACAAGTAGAAGAAGTTAAAGTGACCCATGGGGGACATAAATGCAACAATTTCCTGACTCCTAGGGTTATAAAATACCACAACAGGCTGCTGATGGAGCGTGCCTTTGCTTTTTTTTGGATACTTTCTAGAAAAATCAAACATTCATAAGACTCAGTGGTACCAAGGAGAGTTAACTTCAGCTCTATCTCCACAGGAAGCTGAATTTTACAAATTTTATCCTAGATGTTTGCCATTTATATAAAGAAGGGTAAAAAATCTCAGAGCTAAGTAGAAAACATGGAAATTTCCTAAAGAATACCAATCCTAAGATTGGTTGTCAGAAAAAACTGTAAGGCACACAAAGAGCTTCAACAGAAGGGACAATGATGTAGGAAGGACTCACCACCTTGGCCAGGTTTCAGTAGTGGTATATATTTTTGCCAGCACTTAGACCATGTGTGGCAAGAGTGTTAGCATGAGTCAGAGCTGTCCTCTGCACTTAATCAGGGACACCGTCTGCCTGTTGGAGCTGTGGAATGTGCTCCTTGCTATTGGGTGATGTGACCAAGTGGTTTGACCGAATAGTCATCATCTAAGGAGTCTTACCACCTCCCTCTTCTTCCGGGATTCCCTGGTCCTCGGCTCCCTGTGCGATGTCATTCTCCACAGCATTGTAATGAGCTTGCTGCCTGTCAGGGGCCCAAATTTGGAGATAAAAAAATCAGTCGGCACAGTTTGACCAAGGTCATTTCTCTTTCAAGACAGGGATAAATAAAGATTTCAACTTTCAGAATAAGCCATAACTCGTTTCTGAGATTTAGACACATAGTAAAGTGTAATAGTGATAGCAGATGTTTCCAAAGTCCACCTTTAAATAGTACATTGTCATTCCCTCATAGAATAAAGTTAGAACTGAGGATGTTAGGTTATTTTGGGAATGCTTGTTTTTACTTTGCAGGAGTGTGCAATGTGTATGTGTGTAGGTTTTGTGAGGGGTGCACCAGCATGCAGCAGCACATGCCAAGGGGTCGGAAGACAACCTTGCATGTTGTCTTTGCCTTCAACCTTGTTTGACCCAGAGCCTGACTTTTGTGATTTGCTGTCACATACTCCATGCTGACTGGCTGAAAACTTGCAGAGATTCTCCTTGTCTCCATCTCACTTCCTGATGAACTAGCCCAGCATTACAGACTGTATGGAACTGTCCTGAGATTTACGTAGGTTCTGGGGATATAAACATAGGTCCTAATGTTTGTGTGATATGCCCTTTATCACCAAGCCTTCTTTTCAATGGATAACTCTCAAGATTAGGCAGGAAAAAAATTATACGTAAAATTAAGTCTCTAAAGTCTCTAGCATTTAATTCCCTAATACTTTTTTCTATCTTGCCTTCATGAGCTATATAGGTTTGTCCTCTTACTATATAAGACATGTACACAATGCTGATTTGACAGCAGAGGAAGGACTGTCTACACCCACCAGAGGAAGGGGCAGGCTACCTTAGCTGCTCCTGGTGCTGCTCCTGGACATCTTTATCGGCTGCCTGCTTCTGCTGAGCCATCTCTCTGGCCAGGAACTGTTGCTGCTGCTGTTGTCTTAGCAACTGCCCATGGAGCCTCTGTTGGTGCAAGGCTTCCTGATGTTCTCTCAGCCGCTGGGCTTCCTCATCTCTCCTAGCTGCCAGCCTCTGCTGTTCCAACTGTTCCTCATATGGGGATTGGAAGTTTGTAGCTGCCTTGGTCGAATGCTCCACCTAGAATAAAAGGGCTTCATACTGAGCTAGAAGGGGTAGACCCTCGGCTCACCCTTCATTTGCTTGTCAGGGTAAACTCGGGAGGCAGGATAGACTTCTCGACACTGCATCAGGTAAGCACCAACTGCACATAAAGCCCAAGAACGTGAACTTTCCAGCTTTCTCTGAGTGGACTTGGCCTTCTTCTGGACCTGTGAGCTGGAAGGCAGCTTCTCCATGTGTTCCCAATCCAATGTTACAGAGCACCACACAATAAATCAGTTCTAACCTGAATTAAATTTATGCATCTAGGTTCTAAATCAAGCTAGTAACCCCATACTGCACAATTTCTGAGGCTAAGGCTTTGTCTAGGAATAGTTAAAGACCCAAGGATGCTATCTAACAAAAATGTATATGTCAGTTTCAGGCTAAAGAAAATGTCAAATCTCAGCTTCTACTGGTGAAGCAGAGGAGATGAGAGATAGAGATGGGGAGAGGGAGAAGGAGTGGGGGGAAAGGGAAAGGGGAAAGGAGACTGTGTGTGTGTGTCTGTGTGCTGTTCAGGTGTTTGTCCTGAGTGAAACCTCAGTTATCATTCCTTAGATGCCACCTTATGGGCATTTGTTTTGGTTGTTTTTTGTTTGTTTGTTTAAGACAGCATCTCCCTTTGGCCTGGGGCTTGCTGAGTTTAGGCAAAGCCTGTGAGGACAGAGAATGGCTCAGCATTACAAAAAAATCCTCAGCACCCAGGGGCATTGCTGCTGAGTATGAGTTTGGAGACTGAAGAAAGGTCCCTGGTTGTACTCAGTGCTGGCTGATACTGGGTTCCTTTAAGGACACTGGCCACTTTGGTTGTTATGAAGGTAAGAATGGATCTCAGATGTCAGCAACGTGCTGAGGAAGGCAGTCCCTGGGCAGGTACTGGCTAAGGATAACCACTCACTAATGGGCGCATGGGTTAGTAAGACAATGTAAGCTTCTGATGCGGCTTTGACAGCAACAGGCAGAAGCTAGCTCTGTAGCTGGCAGTGAGTGACCAGAATAAGAACTCTTTGTCACAGAAAATTAGACATTTCTCCACATCAAGATACTTCAGGTGTGACTTAGGGATCTTCTGGGGAGGTGGCCAGTTGGGAGTTCACCTGCTACAATGTCAGGGATATGAGAATGGACCAGGTTCTTTCTTATGCACCACTGACAATGGGAACAATACAGGTCTACCAGCAGTGATTGTTCTGATCACAAACTGCCTTTATGAGCTATATCATGCACGCTATTTGTCTTACAACAGAAAACGTAAATGCATGGAAAGGACAACAAACGAAAACCTTTCAGAAACATTTACAGAAACGGTGATTCATAAGTTTTTTCTTCTCTCTCTCTCTCTCTCTCTCTCAAATCTGGGCTGTCTTTCTTGTCAGGCTAGGCTGGCTGGCTGGTAAGCTCCAGGGACCTATCTGTCTATTTCCTCGGTGCAGGACTACAGGAACACATCACTACACCCAACTTTTTACACAGATTTTGGCATCAAACTGAGATCCTCAAGCTTGTCCTTCACTGACTGAGCATCTCCACAGCCCTATTATTATTATTATTATTATTAGTAGTAGTAGTAGTAGTAGTAGTAGTAGTGTATTTAAAACAGAGCCAAGTTCCCCATCAGAGAGAAGGTCTGGTGAGCTCCCATGCACCTCAGCTTGAGGGTGGCCATCCAGAAGGTGGGCTGCATTCTGTCCCTGCTGATCCCGCCAGTCTCGATCCTGCTCCTCTGGTGACGGGTCGTGTTCTTCTTCCAAATGTTCTGCCTGCCCCACCTGCTCCATCTCCTCCTCCTCCAGTGCCTTCCTGTGTTCCTCTTCCACTTGATGCTCCTCTGGCTCTCTGGGTTCCACTTGATTCTGCTCTTCTAGAGCCTGGAATCCTGCATCCTTCTGCATGGAAGACAGAGGTTTCTCTTCCATTCTTCTAGGCCCTGCTTCATGGTTCTGTTGCACCTAGTTATTTCAAGATAAGCAAGTCACAAGAAGTGATACTTTTCTATTTCAAAAGTGGTGACATTATGCTTCTATTACCTCATCTAAAGGGCTACAGCATAAGCAAAATCCTGGAGTCTAGAAATATATACAGCAGTGACTAAAAAGGAAGAGAGGTGCGAGGGAGATATTTCATCCTCACTGTGTCATCTCACCCCAAGACAGAAATAATCTAGGCAAAATTTTATCTCAGAAAATGCTCAGAGGCCAGGAAACCGAAGCCTACCGGTAACCATGTATTAGGAAAACACTTCCCTCAGAGGCCATCTGACTCCAGCTCTGCTTAGACTAGAAAGGAAATAAACAAGTAAAATAATAAAAACTGGAAATCCTCAGGCCTGATGCTTATGAAAGCTGCTTCAAGATCGGTTTCCTTCTCAACAGATCTTTGGAAGGACTGGGAGAAGCTTTCAGACTCAGTTAAGGAAAGGCTGGAGTGGTTTCTCACTAGCTTCATTACTAGTAAGCAGAAGGGGCTTGCACTCCTAATGGACATCCATGCTCATTTAAAATAGCTTCAGCTAGCAAGACACAAAATATTCTTTGTTCCAACCTTTCAGTGTGTGCCAGTCAGTGTGCCTGTGAGTGTATAGACACACAGCTATATGTTGCAAGAACATATGGAAGCATGTGGGAACATCTGGGAGCATGTGGAAGAGTGTGGGAGCATGTGGGAGCATATGGAAGCACGGGGGAACATGTGGGAGCATGAGGGAGCATGTGAAAGCATGTGGGAGCATGTGGAAGCATAACATCAACCTCAGGTCATGTTTCTCAGGAGGTCTCCGTCTTCTAAATTGAGACCTGGTCCCTCATTAGGATTCCCAGAATCATGGATTAGACTAGATTGACTGGTCAGTGATCCCCCACCCCCAAATCCTCTGGTCTCTGCTTCTCCAACACTAGTATTATAGGCACATGCCACATAAAATTTGGCTTTTTATGTGGGATTGAATTCAGTTTGTGGCAGGAATTGTACTGAGTTACCCTCCCAGCCCCAGGCAAATATTCATGTATCTTGTTACATCCTTTTGTAAACCAAAGACAGTCTGTCGATTTAGTATAATAAACATAATACAATTATATATGATATTATTATAAGTATAATATATAATAAATTGATGGTATAAACAATGTCAAAACAGGAAGCTTTAGCTTTTGATTTATCAAGGCAATAAAAATTTCTTTAGAAACTATCTTCTGTAAGTTTGTCGAGTCCTGGCCATATTTTCCATAGGTTCCCATCCTTTCATTAGTCTCCACTAGCTTGGAGGGAGAAACCACAATAGGAAAATCGGCACTACCTTTTCCCTTTTCTTCATCGAAAGAAGTTACTTCAGTGGTCAGATTAATTTCTTATAATTGAGATGCCTAGGGGACCAGGCCATCAACAAATTGAGACAAGAATCCCTCTTCTGAATCTAGCAGGGATATAATTATCACTCTTGTAAAAGTCAAGAGTGCAAAGCAAAAAGTGGGGAGAAAAGATCTTCCTTGACTGAGACCTTCGAGAGCCGTACATTTGAAGAAGTCCTCTGGCAAGTTTGCCATAAAACTGCCTCGTAGAAAATGTTTCCCTCAAGGGCTCTGAGGACTTTCAAAAACCTGCCATTTATCCCCACTCTGTCTCTGTGAGGAAGGTCAGGGCAGATAATGTCTATCTCCCACTCACAGTTGGAGCAAAGCAAGCTCTGAATCATTAGACAGTGAACCCAGTGAGCTGGACGTCAGACTATCAGAGCATAGAATCAAATGACAGGCCTGCTCTCCTATCATGTTGTTGAAATTGCTGGATATAAATCCCCACAAAAGAACTGGATTGCAAGAACCCCAAGTATGTTTTTGAAGGAATGTTCTGTTCATGCTGAAAACATTCATAGTGCTAACTCTGTTCATGTTGACTTCATTATCCCCATAAGATGGCCAGCCACTTGCAGACAAGACTTCTCAAACATTTACTGCAAGCCTGCAACAGCATGCATGTGGAGGCCACACGACAACTCTCGACATTCCTCCATTTGAGCCCTATGAATTAAACTCAGGCCATTAGTCTTGTGACCAGGGGGCTTCACGTGCTGAGCCATTTCTCCAGCCCACACAAGGAACTTTGTAAGAATTAACAATAAGCAAGACCACACTGGTAATGTTGTACTTTGAAACATATGCAAGCATGTTTTCATTTTCATGAAGAGGAAGAATAAAGTTAATTGTGACCAGGTTACAAAGGCATTTACTATGACTTTTGGTATGCTCTACATGAGACCAGAAGTGTACCAAGTTCTATTAGATTAGCTTTAACACGGAAGTGGGCTGCCACATAATATCGTCATATGATAGAAAACCTGTTCACCTATTCAAAGGAGAGAAAAACCATCTCACCTTCAAAGATTCAGAGCTCCTTTAATACAAGTAAATTGACATGGATACAGACAAAGCCAGAGAATTCTTTCCCAGTAAATGTGACAGCTTTAATTACCAACGTGTTCTCCAGACTAGCTGAATTGGTTAGAAATACAAATCCCCAGGCCAAATGTCAAATGAGCTGAATTAGAAAGTGGAGCTTTGGCTGAGAGGTTCGAGCTTTAACATACCCTACTGGGGATTCTAGTGTTTAAGAACTTCTAGGAATCTGCTTGGTAGGAAAAATGGGCCATACAGAGGACAGTTCTCCTCAGGACAGCTCCACTGGGAACTTCACCTCCCGGGGATCCCCAGGTCAAACTTCTCACCTCTTGTAGCTCTCCTGTCAGCTTCTCTCTGATGTTGTAACCTTGAGGAGGGTGAGTCCCATGGGGAAAGGTGACATTTTGCTGCTCGACTGGGTCAGGATTTCGAAAGCTTGGAATCCTGTTCAGTGTATCTTTTAGTTGTTTATATTCTGCAACTTGAGTCTGCACGTAAATTGTACAGTTGGGAGAAAATTGTACAATTTGTAGAAAGAAAAAAAGAAGAGAGAACATTCATAGGTTAATTAGATGGGCTTTTGGGTTCACTGGATGCCTAGGGAAAGCATTGACCTTAGGTTTGTTAGCAAAGCTGCAGATTGCCCTCATGCACTAGCTCTGCCTCTCTGGACATGCTCGACCATTTCTCAGCACATGCAAATTAGAATCAGGATTACGAGACTAAAACATTATCTAAGACATGTTAGTGTTCCAGGCTACGTGAGACAAAATAAGAATGTTGTCAACCATTCTAGTATAAGCATCATCATTGAAAGGCACCTAGCTAATCAATGTTTCATCACATTAAAAATCTACTTGAAGACTTACATAACTATTCAAATTGAGACCCATTAACAGTAAGTATGCCCTGGGTTACAGCTTTCAATGGACTCTGTCTGTCTGTCTGTCTGTCTGTCTGTCTGTCTGTCTGTTGATCTATGCTCACCGTCTTCTCCTTAGGTGATTTTTGCTCAAATATGGCTCTTTACTTGCTACTTTCTAGATTGCTTTCCATACGGTGCTCTGAGGTAGCAGAGAGTAGCAAAAACAAGAGCATCATGAAGCTGGGTGTTTATTTATCAATTACAAGTATCCTTTCAGCATAATCGACAAAGGCAGCGTATGTATGAGTTTAAGACTAACATAGGCAGACGCAAGGGTGTGTATTTGATGTGGGAGATACATTTCTTTTTTTTTTTTTAATAAGGAGCTAGAAAGATAGAAAATACACCAATAGCTTTAACAAAATCAGTATATACTTTTCATGTACACTATCACTCTCATTCTAAAACCAGAATTACTGTGTAAAGAAACACTTACATAGAACCTCTGGACTTCCATGCCTGGAGAGAAGCACTCTTACCTCTTCGCAGTCTTCTTTTTTAATATGTGCGTGTATGTGTGTGGTGCTGTGTCCACATATGATATGCATAGAGGGTATGTGCACGTGTGCACACATGTTGCTTGTACCTGTGTGCACATGCATGTGGAATCCCAAGGTCTACATCAAGTGGCTTTTCTCTATCATTCTTTTTTTTTTTTTCAGACAAGGTCTCTCATCAGTCTGAAGCTCACTGATTCAGCTAGGATGGCTGGCCAATGAGCTCAAGGATCTACCTGTCTTGTCTTAAACCCACTCACTGTTGGGATGATCTCTGACCTTTGCTATGGAGACTGGGGATCCAAACTCTGGCCCTCATGATTCCATGGCAGATACTATACTGACTGAGCTATCTCCCCAGCTCTGTTTTGTCTCTTCTAGTTTTCAAAAAATGAAGGTGGCAGCTGGCTAAAAATGTATCAGAGGAGTACTTGCATATAGTTTGTATATAAATGGAACATGTAGCTGGCATTGGCCTGTACTTCAGAAATTAATCAGATCGTTTGGTGTTCTACTTTGGAGCTCAAAATGAAAAAACAAATAAACAAACAAACAAACAAACACCAAATGAAAACAAAAACCCAACAAAATCCACATAGCACATATCCCTCTTACGTGGAGGGATATATAAAACCCAATTCAATTCATCCTTTTTCTCTTTTTCTAAGGCAGTGGTTCTCCACCCATGTGTTGTGACCCTCTTGGGGGGTGGGGGGAGTCAGATGACCCTAGGGGTCACCAGGACCATGTGCATACCAGATGTTTACATTATAAATCATAATGGTAGCAAAACTACAATTATGAAGTAGCAACAAAAGTAATTTTATAGTTGGGGTTCACCACAATACAAGGAAATGCATTAAGGTGTCCCAGTGTTAGGAAGGCTGAGAACTGCTGCTCTAAGGTATGCAATTCATGAAGGTATGCAATTGATGAAGGTATGCAATTCATGAAGGCAGCCAAGTTGTGGTTCTCTGTACAGAAAAGGACCATATTAAAATATGTGTACGACTGCACACCTCAGCACCACTGTGGGTTTCAGGAGGAGGTTTCCACTTGTAGTGGATTCTGGGGATCAAAGTATGGTTGAATGGCTTGTGTGGCAAGCATTTTACCCAAGGAACCATCAATAAGCCCAAGATTTGTTAACAAAGAATCTCTTAAGAGGACTTTGCTAGAAATAGCAATTTTCCCTCCCTTGGAGATTTGGATAAAGTTGTGATATGATGTTATTCACTTAATGTGGTACCCTTCAAAATTTGTATATCTGAAATTGAATAACTTTTTTTTTTATACCAACCACAGATCAAAGGTTGGTGTATTAGAAGGTACTCAGTCCTAAGGGTGGAATCCTCATGAATAAAGCTAGAGCCCTGATAACAGGAGAGCAGGGACCATTCTTAGTCTCTTTCCACAACACAACAATACAAGAAGCCAGAAGCCACCAAGCCAGATGAGAGTCCTCACAGGATTCTAAGACTCCCAGTTTCTGGAACTGTGACTAGGCCACCAGTCAATGGCATTTTGTTAAATCAAGCCCAAATTAATAGAGACATATGGCTCTAATTAAGGTAATTACAGGGTACACTAGTTATAGAATAAATATTAAGACCAGAAAAAAACCCACCACTCTCAAAAGGCAGATGTTTTATCCCCTCTTAATCAAAATACTTATGATTACATAGCAGTTAAATATATTAATAATTAAGAAGTACATGATACATTGGTTCTTTGTTTCAGTTTTTTTTCTTTCTTTCTTTCTTTCTTTCTTTCTTTCTTTCTTTCTTTCTATAAATTCTTTCAGGGCTAGAGAAGGGACATGAGGTGTATTCCTGGGGATCACTGGAATCAGGGAGATCCAGCCCAATGAGGGACTGTCTCAAAGTGGAGGATGTCCTAAGGAGTTGACCCTTGCAGTTGACCTTCAGGCTTCTACTGACACACATGTGCACACAACCATGCATAGATTAATGACAGAGGCCTCAAAAGCTGGCTCAGTAGTGCTGCAAATGTGCTACTTCAGACTTGGTTTGGGTCATTAAAGAAATGATTTTAATCCTAGTTCTGCACTTTTTCAGATGTTTACTTATTGTATTATCTATGGCCATTGCAGCACAGTGTTCTAATCAGCTGACCACATCTCACTGTGTGAACCTCACATAAAATAACACTTGGCAAACCTTGAGATTTGGAATGCACCAGTGCTTAGAAATAATCAGTTCACATACAGGTAAAAATAACCATGGGCAATAGAGAAATAGACAGACACCCAATTGACAAAGGTACCCAAGGAGGGGCAATTCACAAGGCCCTATCCTTAGCTGAGGAAGCTATGGGTGGTTGATGGCAGCCAGAAGGAGGATAATTATGTTTCTCTGTGATTGTGGCCAATTAGGTTTCCGGTAATCCAGTGTATGGACCCATGCCTGTGCCCATATAGGCAGTAAATTGGAGAGGGGACATGAAGTTGGGAGGGGGATGGGTTGCTGGCTCAAGCGATATGTATGGGAAATGCTGAAATGACTATCATCATATATTGTATATATGTATGAAATGTATCAAGGAATAACTTAAAATGTTAAAGAGAAATATAATGTGAGAATGCACTTAGAAAACTACAAAGCAAATGAATTATTTATAATGTAAAAACAGACAAACACTCTAGTCCCCAAAATGCAAACAGAAGTCATTGAAAGAGATGCAAATAGACATGAGCCCAATGCATTACAGCTCTGAATAATTTTTTGAACCCAAACCAAGTAAGCCAGGCAGTCCTATTTCTCTGGGTCTCCAGCTGTAATGTACTCATCTGGACATCACCTTGCCAAGTTCTCCACAGCTTGGATTTGACTGTTTATTCATTTAACAGACATATACCAAGAGAGTGGCTTATGCCAGGGGCTATTGTATTCTCTGAACAAATGGAGATTGTGACTCTAGATTCTTTTCCCCTGACCCTTCTGCTTTTCTGTAGTATGAACAGCCTTGTATAAACATTATCCCAAAAGGAGTATGTCTATGGGCTGGGATACTGGGAATAAGGGAAGGAGAGAAGACAAGGTCTGAGAGTCAGCATCACAAAACCCTATACCTACTGTACCAAGAGTTGATACAGGCAAGAGAGATGCAGAAGGACAGATTCGCTGTGAGTTAAGTATCAGAATCGTTCGTGTAGGGCGTAGCAGAGGCAGATATAGTCATGTATAATAAGCAATGAAGAGTTTATTTAGTAGTCTCTTTGGTGATTTGAGAAGCATGCATATCCCCGGGATTAGGAGTGCTGCCATAACTCTCTGAAGACTGTGTTGTCAGAAACGACATGCATGAAGGGATTCAGAAATAGTCAGCAGACTTCAAAGGACCCAACAAAGGCTGCTCCCTCCTAACCTGCGCAGCAGCCAGGGCACTCTTGTGGTCTTCCAAAGTCACTACAAGCTGTTCATGCTCGGAGAGTAAATTCTTATGCTGTTGCTACACAAAAGAGAAGTTTACACATTGAGCTAAATTAACTTCACAAAATAAACCTCTTTGGTGTGGCCACCCAAATGTTATTTGGTCATTTGATGGAAGTGAAAGCAGCATTTGTTCAATTCAAAAATGACTGGAGGTAGACATGATTTATGGAGGATTCTAAAAATCTCTCAAAACTGCTGCCTCTCTACCCAGCTAAACCTTTCATTAGTAGTTGCCTCTGCAAGTAAAAACCATCTTACAGTGTAACCATCCAACAACATAATGAGTTCAGTATCAACAGAAATATTTAGATGTCCCAGGAAACCTGTCGTTTATGATACCAAAGTGGTAAAAGTATCAAGTGTACTCCAGGAAGGCAAAGTCCAAGTCGGTGATGAGTTTGCAAAGCAGATCAATTAAGGAATCAATTTTTGAAAAGAAAAATCTTTATTTTAATGTTTTTAATTTTGTGTGTGTTTGTGTGTGTGTGTTTGTGTGTGCAAGTATGTGTGCTTGTGTGTGCGAGTATGTGTGTTTTTGTGTGTGTGGGTTGCTCAAGGGATATGCATGTGGGTGCAGTATCCCCAGGGAATCAACCAGGACATTAGATTCCCTGGAGTTGGAGTTATAGGTGGTGGTGAGCTATAGTACTAGGAGCCAAGTGTGGTTTCTCTGCACCAGCAGCAAGCACTCAGGCTCTCGGCCACCTTTCCAGCTCCCAGGAATGACTTCTGAAGCCATTCTGCATAGTAAAGGAGACAGACGCCCCTGGGGCCAAATGTCTGATTCATCTTACCTTGACGTCTTGAAGCTGTGTGTGAATGTCTTGGTGTGCTTTTCTTAGTTGTCTATTCTCTTCTCTCAAATTATATACAGTTTCTGTTTTGCAAGAACAACCACACATAAATACTGAGAACGGTCTAGTTTTCATGCCATTATTTGAAACTTTAAAAATTATTTACAGGTGTATTTTGAACTTTAACAGCAAAGTATTGGGAGTAAACAAAAGACTGTATCATAGAGGCATACGACATGGTTCAAAGGCTCTTGCAGGATGACCTGGCTTATTGGACTCTAGAAAGAGTCTATGCATTTCATATTAAGTCAACAATTTAATCACACAGGTGTTTAAAATAAAACATTTCTGTTAATTAGCAATTCACTGGGCTTGAATGTAATGGCCAGATGGTCTCAGATTTGAAGATCGTCACAAACAAAAGTACTTATGAACAGAACAGACTTTATTTCTCATAGCATGGATAATTTTTACATCCTCTAAGAAGGTACTAGAGATAACAGAAATCCTACTTATCTGGTGATAACCTCTAGTTTTTTTGAGTTCTTGGTTAATCTAAATTCGACTTAAAGAAGGTATTTTTCCAGTTAGAACCTGAGAGTGTGGAGTCAGAGTGAAGTCCCAAAACCTCCCCTCCCTGTTCAGGTACCAGCTTCCTCTTGCGAATTCTAGATCTCTCTATTTTTAGAAGCCCTATCATTACATACGTTTGACACATGAAACACTATTCAAACTTACAAACTTGGTGGGCTTTTGACAAACGTGCCTATAGAGTCTTTTCCATCTTTGAGTACTTACTTATCACTGTTTAAAAATGGATCTAATAACGTCTGTCATTATGAGGCCAATGAGAGTGGCAATACTCAGCACAAGGGAAGCTAAGACCTGTCTTGGAGATTTTTATAATTTATTTTGGAAGAGGCTATGATTGGCAGAAAGAAATGGCACAATTAATACATGAGCTGGGACAGCAGGCATTTAACTAAATCTTGGTGGTACCAGAGTATGGAGATACCTCTGCAGACAAGGCTCCATCTCTCCAGGGAAGGTCAGCATCAGAGAGAATCTGTTTCCTTCTCTTACCACAATCAGAGCAGTTTTACTTTCTCACTGCCCCTTCTGGACACCTGCGCATAGGATTTCCCTTGCACTTGAGGGAGGGGGCGAGGAAGTTAAGAGCAAAATAAGATCCGGCCTTCATGCCATAGCTGATAATCTCAGAAGTCAAAACAGGGCAGGAAACAGGACACCACTGCCACCTACAAGGACCTTTTGTATACTGCCAGCTACATGGGGCTTTTTAACAAAACCACGTGAAATCTCTAACCTTGATGAGCTAGTCCTGATTTTTTATTTGCAAACTTATCGACAGTAGTTTCTGTGAGTTCTCTGGGCCTCGGCCAGCAAGGTTTGCTCCTCAGCCTCCAGATCTTCATATGCTATATAAAGCAAAACAACGGCCTGCCTGCCTCCAGGTTTATGATAAGAATTCAGTAAATTCATCCAGCGGAAGGGGTTCACATAGTCCTAATACATTAAAGGAATGCATCATCAGCCATTATGTTCACAATGATGAAGAGAATTATATAGGTTTCCAGGCTGTCAGCCTGCCTTAGGAGAGGGGAAGATGGAGATACTCCTCTTGTACCATATGAAGCCAACAAAAATTACCTGCACTTATGGCCCCTAGCCAGTACCTCCCCTTCATCGATCACAAAATGCTTTGACTTTATTGCATAAGTCTTTTATCTAGAGTCCTGTCTACTTCCACTTGCATTGCTATGATAAAACACCCTGACAACAGCAGGTTGGGGAAGAGAAGTTTTGTTTTTGTCCACACTGCCAGGTCATAGCGCACCCCTTTAGGGAAATCACAGTGGCAAGTGTGTGAGACATCTGGTCACACTGTATCCATAGTGAAGACTAGGAGAGGGAGGGAGGGATACCTGTACTCAGCTCTCCCAACCATTTCCATTCAGTCCAGGACTCAATCGATGAAATGATGCTGTCCACAATTAGGCCAACCCATCTCAATTAACACAAATATGAAAAAAAAATCACTGGCATACTCAGAGGCCAACTTAAGCCAGACAATCCTTCATTAAAATCTTTTAAGGTGGGCTTAGATTGATTCAAGTTGACAATTAACAGCAATTATGACAGTAGCACAATCATTCTAATCAAACATAAGAACAAACATGTAAAGTGCTCATCATGATGTCAAGGAACTTTCTATACTCAGGTGTTTCAGATCTCTTCAAGAAATTCTTCCAAGGGCTGGCAAGATGGCTCAGCAGTTAAGAGCACTGACTTCTCTTCCAAAGGACCTGAGTTCAAATCTCAGCAACCACATGGTGGCTCACAATCATCTATAATGAGATCTGATGCCCTCCTCTGGGATGTCTGAAGATAGCTACAGTGTACTTACATATAATAAATTAAAAAAAAAGAAAAGAGATTCTTCCAAAAGCTGTTTCCTATAAATACGACTTTTCTGCTTTCTATCTCTTCTAAGTGTTGTGCGTGCATGCGTGCAGGTGTGTTTTATGTGTATGTGTCTAATTTCTTTTCTTACTAATGACCAGTTGCCTAAAGCATCCTGTATTTACACTTTTGTCTTGGGTGCCAAATTCTGAAGTTGAAATACCTTGGTAGTCAGAAATCACATATGTGTGTCCTCCTATTTTCTGTAATTCTGATTTCATATATATAATTAAAATTTTGCTATATATGAATGTTGCTTTAAAAATAATGAAAAAAAGGAACTGGTTTAGAATTTAAGAGCACTTACTGCTCTTCCAGAGGATCCTGGTTTAATTTGCAGCACCCACAGGCAGCTCACAACCATCACTTACTCCCGTTCTGGGGGGGTCTAATGCCCCATTTGAAGCCTCTAGAGAATTGAGGCACGCTTGTGGTGCACGGACATATGTGCAGGCAAAACACCATTTACATGAAGCAAAAATTAAAAGAGTAAAAACCGAGTGGATTATTCATAAAGGAGATTGCTATTTAGTGTGATTATTAAAGTTAAAAGCATAAAATAATCTAAAGGCCTTAAAGAAGGTCAGGACCACAGTGCTTGTGTGCATTCCTGTTCAAATGGTGTGCAAAGACATCTCTGGCCCTAGCCAATACCTTTTAGCTTAGAAAGTTCTTGTTCCTTTTCTTGCTGAAGCTGCAGGTATCTCTGCTTGTGGTCATTGAACGTTCTACTGAAGTCTTCCCCTTGCTTCCGGTGTTCCTCTTCCAGGTCACTGTGCTGCTTCCTCAGCTCCTCATGCTGACTCTGCAAGATGAACACTTGACAGACATGGTCTCTAAATCACTCAGCGTTTATTTCTTCACTGAGTGGTCTTTCTCGTATGGGAAGGCGAGAATACATGGTAGAATAAGCTCAGTTCTTAAGGTCGGGTTCTGTTTGTCCCTTTAATTTCCTATACTCTTCAACTACTTGAGTAGTCTGAGATCAAGTTCAAATATAAACCTCCTCTTGGTTTTAAACATCAATATGAGTGAGAAGCTAGCCCAAGCTATGAAAAAGGGGGGCGGGGAATCTGAGGCTATTTCCCTGTAGTCATATTATCATAGAAAGGAGATAATAATAAGTTTAACCTTGGCTACTTTGTGTATTCTCTCTAGTTAACAAGCAAGATCAAGGCTTCAGAGTATTCATGGGAGGTTCCAGGATAACTTTAAACTAAGTTATCTAAATCTGAAACTGCTCAAGTACTCTTCATAGTATGGTATTTGCATGTATCTACCACCATGCTTTCAATCCTTTTAGATTACTTCTTCCTAATTCAAGATAAATGCTACGCGAACCACTGATGTTATATTGACTACAATGTCAAAGAAATAATGGCAAGAAAATTCTGTTTACTTTCAATATGCACTCAATTCTTTTCTAGATCTTTTAGAAATACTCAAAGGCAGGAGCATTTACCACGAAGGGCCGCTTTATTCAACATTTCTTTGATTTTCAGTTTAGTAGTGACCCAGTTTGACGGTGACTACAGTAGTGAAGAGGCAGAGGAGACCCTCTTGCCATTGGGGAAAGTAATGAAGTGTTTCTAGAATTCATTTTCATTGATTCAATTTCATATCGGAATTCTACAACATCATTACAAGTTATTTAAATTCCACAGTCTCCAAATGCTTATGTGGCAGGATGGCCTGCTTTAAGTACTGCACTCCTGAAGATGGGAGAGGTTCTAGTTTGAACAGAGGGTGTGTGCCCTGCTGATGGGAATGGATAGAAAGCAGAAAACTAACACCCAGGACTAATGTGGGGCGGAGACCACGGGAGGATTTGAGCATGGTGCTGAGTGCTACCAGGCTGACGGAATCAATGGATCGCTTACTTTCCGTTTTGGGCTTTAGATCTTCCTTTGACACTTAGGAGTGAGTTTTTCTCAAGTCCCAAGGAAAGGAAATATTAAAAATATAAGCTGTGTTCTTCAAGTAGCTAAAAGTGCACCTCTTAGACAGACATTAGTAACACAGACAAAGCTTTGGGGTTCTACACACTCCAGTCTGTGTACAATGAAGGAAAAACCACTGTGAGAGACTAAGCAAACCACAAACTCTAAAGACATCAAAGAGAACAAATATTTTAAAGTAGGTAACCTGAGAGCCCAATTATTATATTAAAAAGTAGGTAATACATTAACCATATTTTTATAAAAAGAAAAAAAAGTAATAATCATGGGAGGTAATAAAACAATTGACAATTTTTAGACAACTATGACAATATTCACCAAGTCAACTTTCTCGAACCCTTCTTGTTTATAATATTAGACATTGTTAACTAGTTCAAATGTCGTCTGCTCCCTTCTTCATTCATACAGGACAGTTTAGGTTACTTACTTTCAGCATCTGATGTTGGACATTCAATGCACTATATCTGCTATTGGAATCTTGCTGTAAATAAATGAAAACCAAATTAATAAAAGATAGCTCATCTTGTTCTTTTGTTGTGAACAGCTTCCTTCCCTAATAAAAGATTTTCATTTTCGCTTTTGTAAGCTAACATAAACTCTATGTTAGAGAGAGCATGTCTTTAGAGACATTTCTTTTATTTCTTTCTTTATTTATTTACTTACTTACTTATCTAGCACTACTGGAGATTGAACCTAGGACCTTGCATATACTAGGCAACCACTCTTCCACTGAGCCACTCCCTAAGAAGTCCCATTTCTTACTTAACAACAGAAATGAGGCTTCAATTTTCTTCTGGATTCCTAAGCTCTGAAAAGATTAGACACACAAGCATAAAATGATAGGTTGACAGGATGCTTAGAAATAGTTTTGGTTTGTTCTCATAATCCAAAGAAGCTGAGAGGCCCAGATATTCAATGAACTTCTGAAAGTTACTATGCATAACTAATACAAGGTGTAGTGCCCAGGACAAGTGGGAGGGGTGGGAGATCCATCAGTAAAGAGCAAACCTCGCTAGTTCAGGCTGTCTTAAGGGAGGAATCGAAAGGCTGCTCTTCCCTCAACTTCAGTGGGTATTCCCATAATCTTCAGTGTAGCTCCACAGTGAGAAACCAGAACCAACACCAGTACTTTACACAGTACTAAAGGGAGAGATGCAGCCTGAACCCAAGCCAATGAGGGCTGAAGTCTCCCTTCTGACCCCAGATTCTAGAACATCCCTGTGATCTAACGGAGCAGCTGTACAGACAGCCCTTCTGGTTCCAACATCCGAGGCTGCCACTCGCTTCTCTAGGGTGAAGGGTTAGCACAGCACTCCCCAGCTGTGCTATCACCACACAGGGGCACTCCCGGGTTTTCTTCTCATAGCTCCTAAAATAAACTACACTTCTGGTTCATCATTCATCCCCTGCCTTATTCTTTATTTCTTTTTTTTTTCTTTTTTCTTTTTTTAGTTTATAAAGAAACTACAATACAAAATATATAATTGTGTGCACCGAAGTCTGGTTGAGGCTTTTAAAAGCAACTTAGAGTTGAAAGTTGAAAATATCCTCCAGGCAATTCAAAGAACTGACTTTTCTCAGCTTTGAAATCACAAACCACAAATGTTTTAATCAATTAACACTCACACATTTCTGTAGGGTAAGACAAAGATTGGATTTTCTCCAGCCAATTTTAACTTTAAAATATTTTTAAATGCCAACACCACTCATTCTGTCCATAATTCATCCTTCAGATTCCTGCATTGTGACAGTTAGTTCTCCTCCTTGATAGTACTTTGTAAGCAAACAGAAGTCTTTCATGTCAGAGAAAAGAGATGCCATGAGCAAATCAAAAGGGAATAGACATGAGCTTCCCTGTTGGCATGCACAGTAGCACACACCTATAATCCCAGCACTAGGGAAGTTAAGGGAGGAGGATCAGAAATTCAAAGTTATCCTCTGCTACTCAATGATTTAGAGGTCTTCTTGGATACACAAGAACCTGTCTCAAATCGTAATCCAGATCCAAACGCAACCAAACAAACCTCATGTGACACAGCGAAGCTACCCCAGTTTATCACTAGTCATCAGCAATGTGACAAGAAGTAAGAAAAGGTAAGTTTTTCTCTTGGTTTCTGTCTTTCTTTCTTTCTTTCTTTCTTTCTTTCTTTCTTTCTTTCTTTCTTTCTTTCTTTCTTTCTTTCTCTTTGTAACCAAAATGTATGTCCACCCTTAACCCATTTATGCTGGTGATAAATGGAGTAAGACATTTTGCAGTGATATTTTTATTTCCCTTAAAGTTCAGGAGAACAAAATAAAAGCCAAAACAGAACAAAGCCTTACCCTTCCTTTGTTAAGTGTTTCTTGTGCTTCTAACTTATAAACAAGGAAATCTAGGAAAGATAAAAGTAGAGAAAGTAAAGTATAAGTTAGTCTATTTAAAAACCTTTAAGCATCTCTGAGGAAAAAAATGCTATATACTTTACTCAGATTTACAAAAAGATAACTTCAGTTTTTTTCAAATCAACATACCTAGTGATTTATGTACATCATTTTACCTCTGGAAGCTTTGGAAAACAGATGACAAAGCTTACAGTTTTCCACTTTCCCTGCTGCCTTCAAACCCTGCATCACCACAATCTATGGCAAGTGACTAATAGCACACTTACAATATCTCTGTGAAATCTGCCTTTGAAAGGGGAGAGGGCGCATTTGAGACAAGGGTGATTTATAGCTACCCACTAGAGGGCACACTAAATTCCTTCAGGAACTGAAAAGACAATCAAGCCATCTTTAATGCTCTGAAAACTTTATTATCCACTAGATGGCTCTATAAAATCACTCTGCAATGGAAGGCCTGGCAAAGACAAGTCTGAAAGCATTTCTCAGAATGATTAAGTCTGTGCATCCTATGAGTCAGGAGAGTGTTACATAGTACCCAGCACCCACCCCACATTCACCAAAGGAGCCAAGGGTTTACATTCCAAGATTCATCACAAAACATGAATAAATAAGACCTAAGAATGCAGATAACTTCCAGTAGCTGGATGCTAGAGTGTACGCTTGCTTCAAAAGCTCTGACAAAAAGCAATCGCATTGCCTGTGTTAAGTGGTAATTCCTAACTGAACAGCTGGGCTAGGCAAATGTTTCATGAACTTATAGTAACACCTGCTTCATTCAGAAGATTCCAGGTAGAGGGTCAACTCACTGAGTTACAAACTTACATAAACAGTGTCATGTTCTAAACAATGTATGTTTTCCAAACCCCAACCATCAACAGAGGTTTGATGCAGTGGGGGAATGTCAGGGTGGGAAGGAAGGAGTGGGTGGAGGTAGGGGGGCACCCTCACAGAGGCAGGGGGAGGGGGCATGGAACAGAGGGTTTCCAGAGGGGAAACCCGGAAAGGGAATAACATTTGAAAGGTAAATAAAGAAAATATCCAATAAAAATATTTAGAAGGGAAGTCATGTGTTAATTCTGATATAATTTGTATGGCAATGTACACACTCCATGAAGGCTGCAGAAACAGAAGGGAAAGTTTCTAAACACAGTCCTGAGCCTCTAATACAGCCGGTTCTCTACAGGAATGAAGGAAATGAAGCCCTTTGAGTCATGACCTGGTGATGAAGCTCACACATCTTCCACTTGCTATCTGTCTTGAGTTCCCAAAGGAGTAGAAAGGGCTACTTCCCCATGACAGACTATATAAAATGTCTGCACTGTGTATAACACATTTATTGACAGCTCCTTCTCGGCCCACTTATAGCACTTGCTTCAGGCAGATTTGAGAGACAGCTTAACAACAACAACAACAAAAAATATAAAACCAAATGTATCATAATTCAAATTCATGATACATCAAAGAAGAGTAGGAGGAAATATCAGGGCACAAGCTCATATTTTCTTACCTTCCTTTGCTTTCTTGTGTTCAAGCCTTTCCTTTTGCAAAGATTTCTCTAATCTTGATCTGTGTTCATATACAACTGGAAGAGAAAGAGTTAAATTTGTCAGGAAACTAAAGGGTCCAGAGTAAAATTAGCAGCAATTTTTAAAACTTAAAACAGTATAGGGCATACATCCTATTAAAATAAAGTCATAAAGGTTCACATTTAGGGCAAAGAAAGCAGGTAGATCTATTTAAATATCTAGATTTGGGGCAAACAATACACATGTAATTAGGCATGATTCTGGGTGGACTCCCTAGCAACACTTACATGTCAGTTAGCTAGAAACTTTTCCCTCTGCTCCCTCTTAACCATGTGTCTCTGCTAGGTCCACTGTATCTCTTCCCAGGCAACTGTGTCCATTTGCATGACTTCAATTGCCGGCCACAAAGCAGTTGCTCTCTCATCCACATCCCCTGCTCTAACATCCCTGGTAAGTTACCAGAGAGATTTTCCCACTCAGTATCCCTTATCTGCAAGGTCACTGTGTTCTGCATCTCCACCAGTGTGAGCTAGACCAATTGCCATCGAAAGCTAAGCAGCACACCAGTAGAGTATTGGAGTCCACACATAAAAGAGACACAAAGAAAGAAGAGGGAGAGACACCCCAAAGAACCTCTGAAAGAAAATGCTCACAAACAGTCAAGTTCACTATCCACGATAGCAAACTGGTGTCTATTCTGGAAGGACTTTCTGCCTTCTCTGCTTTCTGCTTACTGATACACTCTGAAGAAGTCAGGTGCGTGGAGAAGGGAGGAAGCGATACTGTGGAGCGAGCAAGGCAACAGTGCTCACCACAGCTCTTAATGCACTGATGGATGGACATCTGCAGCAAGCAGAAGCTGCAAGTGAGAGAAACTTCACCTTGGAGTGAATGAAATATGATTTATTAAACCAGACTAGATCAGATACAATAATCGGCAAACCAGTGACATATGTACCAGTATAAGCTATTGAAAAATAGTCAGGGGCATTTCATTTTGTTTTAATTCCCAGAGGAGACTGAGAAACCAACAAATGTCTCTCGGACTGTATCTGGGAATGGAAGCCTCGGTTGCAGAGTGAGCAGGCAGTAAGGGCTGAGAAAGGGATAAATTCAATTTCAGATGTACCCTCCAAGTCCTGTTCCGTCAGCATTATGTCAACTATGATCTCATTCTCCAAAGCTAAGCCAATTCCCTTACTCCATTCTTTGATCAGACCCAAGCACCCCTTGGCTATATATAATTCCATCATCTTTGGTCAATAGCTGTCTGTGTACAACACAAGAACTGTCTTCACATAAATGGCTGCTGCCAAAGTTGTCAGGAGCCCAGGAACTCCTTCCTCTCTCCTGCTATGACTGCAGCAGCTGCGGGCACTGCCTGCTTCCCCTCTGCTCTCTGTCACAGCTTCCTGTTACTAGTGACTGGAGCGCTCCTTCCTTTGTCACCTAGACTGATACTAAAAACCCCACCCTGAATGATTGCTGGAACTGGGCAGGGAAAGGTAAAGGTTATACTAGTAATTATGATATGAATACTGTTTATCCACTGCTGGTAATATTACCCTATTTCTTTTTACTTGAAAAATCCCTTTGAAAAGATCACAAGAAAGCATTTTCCTCCATTTCATTAGAATCTGGAAGCCCATATTTCCATAATCGTTCATAAGTATTACAGATAGAAAGACCAGGTAGGGTCATTATGTCTTTCTAGAAAACGTGATCACAACACACACACATAGACACACACACACAGACACATAGACACACACACACAATTATTTTACCATGCATTTCTCAGGCTTTTGAGCTGGCAAACTATCCAGTGGGTTTATTGTTTCTGTTGGAAAAAAGACTACTATTCAATCCCTGTCACTCATCTCTATTTTCCTATTTATACTTTGAAAGGCATTAGTCAAGACGAGCTAAGGGTATACAATGGCAAAGAATGGATATTCTCATAGCCACAAGCAAGTCTAGTGGGGGACAGTGTGAAACAATGGTTCAAATCTGCCATTCAAACTCTTTAATTTGATGTAAGCTGGTACAGGAAAAAGATTTGAAATGTAGGGACTCATGTAAAAAATAATAAAACACTGTAATACTCATCTCCCAAGTTTGTTGAAAGAGGATATACTATTTTTCCAGGCAGTAAAGAATGGAAAAGGGGCTCATTTCCATTTAAAATAAAACAAAACAAAAACAGAAAGGAAAAACTCACAGGGATTTAAAACAACATTCAAGAGCTTCCTTCAACCATTTGGCATTTTAACACCAGCTTTCATCTAAAAGGTACAAAAGAAATGCTGTGTGCATTGATGTCTGGGTGAAAGACTATTTTCAGAAGCTCAGAGCAAAACACTCCAACTCAGAACTGAGAAGCAACTCTTGTCAGCTGGAGAGAGAGTTCAGTGGTATGAGCTTGTGTTGCTCTGGCAGAGGACCCACCCAGGTTTGGTCACCAGAACCCACAGGATGCTTCACAGCCATCAGTAACTCCAGTTCCAGGAGATCAGCACACCCTTTTCTGCTCTTCACAAGCACCAAGCATGGTTGTGGTCCATCTACACACCGGCACAGAAAACCACTCAGATGCATAAAATAGATAAATATTTTATTTTTTTTTAAAAAATAACATTTAAAAACCCTGCAGAAAGCATCACCAAATGTCTTCACTCCTTAAGCCCAGGGGATGGGGGCAAGAGTGCTTTGGCAGGACCAACAACAGTCTGTGATTTTTTTTTTTTTCTTCTCTCCAGATCTGACTCCAATCTACCATTTTACCTTTATAAAACAGGGGCTAAAGCTTGGATGAGAGTCACATATTCAAGTGGTAGGTTTATCATTAATCACATTTTAAACGAACAAATCCGCAGCAGCAGCAGCAGCAGGTCAAAAAGTTTTTATTACCAGTTCTCAGTATGCTGAGAGAGCAAGGAGCAGTTATTAGATGTCTACTTTCATGTTAGACCAGCTTCTGTCTCAATCTAGTCAGAGAGATATAAAAGAGCCCAGTAGCTTGAAATCAAATTAAGATTTACAACTCTGTGAGCAGGAAGGTTCTGGGAAGTGTTAATTGCCCCTCTTCCGTGATGACAGAACTATCCCCCCATTAGCACATGATATTCCTTCCTTCCCTTACTGTGTAAGTACACGCAATGTACACGAGACTGGGCTGTTAAAAAAAAAAAAAACATTAAAAAAGGAAATTGAATTCAAAGCAATACATATCTCTCAGAACAGAATGGTTTAAAAGGCTTTTGAGTAACTTCAGTTCTAAAATCATTTACTTAGGATAATTTGTATGAGCGTGTGTGAAATTCACATTCCTATCCATCCTATGGATGTGTGTGAGTGTGAGTGTGCTTTGAGAGACAAGGCAGACAACAGGCATCTTCTCTGATAGTTCTGTCTTTTCTTTTGAGACAGGACCTTTCTCTGAACAGGAAGCCTGTCTATTGAGTGAGGCTGTCTGACTAATGAAATCTAGGGGATCCCCTGTGACACTGGCACTGCGGGTGTATCAGACATGATCCATGGCCCCTGGCTCTTTATCTGGGTTCTGCGGAAGTGAAAGTGAAGCCTTCATGTCTGTGCAGGAGGTTCTTCGCCAACCGCGTTCTCTCCCCAGGCCCATTATGAGAGTTTAAGAACTACTTTGACCTGTAGGACCAGTGCACTATAGTACAGAAGATGGCGAGTCAACACGAAGATAACATTACAGATAAATTTTCGAGTATCTTTTATTCTTGCTTTTGTAATTATACTCCAGACAAAGTCTGAGCATGAATACAGAAAATCTTAGAAAATCCACGACAAATGAGTGCCTAAAGGAACAGCAGAGACGTCTGCCGGGTTTGATCCGCACAGTGGATCTTCCCTTGGGCTCCCAGACAGGGAGAGGGCACCAGTAAAGCAGAGATAGGGTGCTCCTGCCTGGTCTCCCTCTAGGTGACTTTACACTGTTATGTCAAGGATGTCATCTCACTCCATCCCTCGAGCATGCTGCTAAAGTTTGGATTTTGAATGGATTCTAAGATCCATAGGTTCAAAGCTCGGTCCTAGAGTGACACCAACAGGAGGCAGTGGAACTTTAGCAGGTGTGACCTAGTGAGGGTCCCTCAGTCACTGGAACGTTCTGTGAAGGCGATTTCTACTTGTTCTTGGCTACCAGTAAGAAGTTATTTTTTTCCACATGCCAAAAAAAAAAAAAAGAAAGAAAGAAAAGAAAAGAAAGAAAAAAAACCCCAACAACATACAAATAAACAAAAAACATCAAAACAAACAAGAACAAAGCAAAAAAAAAAAAAGCAAATAAAAAGTAGGGCCAAGCATTATAGTCTGGGACTTTCAAGACTGAGCCCAAGCAAACATTTTCTCTAGAAAAGCTAATTGTCTCGGGTATTTGCTGTACTGGCATGAAGGTAACATACACATCTTCCATTACAACCTTCCCTCCCTGGTGTATAACTTATACTTTAATTTGGTTGTTATCTAACTCTCCTGCGTGTTTAAGACCCAGTCTTTGGGGTAAGGACTTCTCATGTCTTTCATTCACATTCTCAGTGATTCATTTAGTATTCATCTCCCAGCCCCTAGCCTTCTTGCTTCTCCCCGAATGTGGGAGAACCACATTAACCCAGCTGAACACTCTTTTTTCTTCACATATCTGCATAAATGGGTTCTGAATTCCCTTCAGGTTCTCAGGGCTGGGGAGGTGGCTCAGTGCACAGGAGTTCTTATTGGCCTGTGATGGGCACCCACCTGCAAACCACTGAAAGAAACAGAGGCTGTGCTGGCAGACTGTTTATGGAAAGTCTTCAGAGCTGAAAGAGAAGGTACAGCTGCACAGGAGTCTTGCACTGTACAGGGCAAAGCTACATTTTAAAATGCATGCATGGCTGTACATGCACAGGGATTAGAAGTGTACAAGCTGTGACAATCGAAGCAAAAGTTACTCCAAAGAAAAACATATTGTATATAGACTTTATACAGGTACCTTCTTATCTCAGGAGTAGTAGGATTTCAGCCTGACTACTTTAAAATATTTCAAGAAAATAATGAAGACAAGAAAAATAAGAAAGAAGTAGGTAAGTGAAGGAGGGGCCAGAGGAGTTGTTTCTAGACCTTCAAAATGATACAGAGATACACACAAACCCCCTTAAGTTGGAGTAAGCATATATTGTGGTTTAAGTGTAAAATGCCCCCAACAGGCTCATGTGTTTGAACAATTGATCTCCAGCTGGTGGCGATGTTTTGAAAAATTTCGGAGTGTTAGGGAGCAGAGAAAACTTCAGAGAGTATCCGCACATGCTGTCTGCTCTCAGCTTCCATACAGGATGTACAATGTGCCTAACTGCCTTAAGTGACTGTTCCCAAGGCTTCTCTAACATGATGGGTGGTATCTCTCTGAGCTATCAGCCAAAATAAACACTTAATTCTTTACATTGTTTGTCTTCAGATATTTGGCTCCATCAACAAGATAAGTATCTAATTTGGAAGTAAGGGCACAAGGGTTTTTATAAAGAAACAATGGACCTATGTGATTGAAGCAAGCATAAAAGTCAACTTTCATAATCATCCAACTTTTTTACGAGTATTTGCCTCCACAGACACTTTACATACTTCTACCAAAGATACTAAAGTTCAGAATTCAAATCCCAGTTCTTATGTGGTTTCTATATAACAAACAAATATTTATTGATTACACACTATATTCCAGGCATTGTTCTGACATCTGGGACTATGGCCACGAACAGATTTTTTTTTTTTTTAAAGTCTGCCTTCTAGAAAACAGTATTCTTGTCTGACTGAGACATAGATATGGTGAATAGTGAACAAAATAAATACTATATTATATGGTAATTGAAACAGCAAGATAAAAAAAATACTGAAAGATATTGGAAGTGTGAAGAGGGATGGGGAGGCAGGTTTCTCTTTAAGAAGGATTCATTGGGGGCATGGGGGCGTACGCCTTTAATTCCAGCACTCGGGAGGCAGAGGCAGGTGGGTTTCTGAGTTTGAGGCCAGCCTGGTCTACAGAGTGAGTTCCAGGACAGCCAGGGCTACACAGAGAAACCCTGTCTTGAAAAACCAAATGGTGGGAGGGCCGGGATGGGGGGAGAGAAGAAGAAGGATTCATTGGAAGCTAAACTTAAAAGAATTACGGAGATGCAGAGAGAGAACGTGAGTGCTGCAGACAGAAAAGGCAGATCAGAAGCATGCTTGTGCTAAAAGACAGATGTCCAGAGGTCTGAGCGTCTGATTATGGACAGCCTCGGGGACAAAGGCTTGGGAAAGGGGAAACATTGCATAGGCCTCTAACTTTAATCTTTACTCACGTGGATATGGAGAATCATTGGGTTGTTCTGAACAGAAACGTGATGGGAACTTTGTATTAACGAGACTTCATGGGGTACAAGATACAATCGCGGAGTGGTATTGTGTAGCTCTTTCCTCCAAACTGAAGCAATCTTAGTGAAAAGGAGGAGTCTCAAGATCTTAGAGCTAACAAAAAGTGTGCGGCTTAGGAGCTCTGTTAATTACAAAATCCACACAGCTGCTCCCCAGGGAAGAACAGGAACAACTATTGCAGAGAGGAGATGTCACTGAACTACATGTAAATCATACAGGGTGGTCTAGGGATGCAACTTTGGGGGGTTAATGCATGCTAAGTGTAGGCTGTTTGCTGATATCCCTGCCCTTCAGTCACGCATGCTCATTAATGTTACCCCTCGTCCATGTTCCTGTAAGTTATCTCACTGGGGCACTTAGACCGAGCCTGTCAACATTCTAGCACAGAGTGGGAGGGAGCTCAGGGGGCCTCACTCCCGAGGAGCTGTGCATAGTTGATAGCTTCTAGGAAAGGGACAATCAGGGTTTTTTTTTGTTGTTGTTGTTTTTTGTTATAAGTTTGTGGCTCTTGGTGTGTCAACTACATTCAGGAGGACAGTCCTACTCCCAGGAATATATATGGGTAGCACAAATTAGAGTTGGTGGGTAATTTATTTAAAAAAAAAAATGTGAGGTGGGAGTGGATCTGAGGTGATAAGGGAAAAAGTGTGGGTTGATATGATCAAAATACATTCATAAAGTTATCAAAAATTAATAAAATATTTTAAAAATTAAGCCAGGTGGCAAGTTGTTACTTATTGAATAATTCTATTTATACAAAGTTCAAGAGCAAGCAAACAAGTGCTGTGGACTAGCACTTAACATGTGTGTGTGTGTGTGTGTGTGTGTGTGTGTATGTGTGTCAAGCTGAGGGACCTTATCTCAAACTAAAGCAGCAACAACACAAAAGAAACCAAGAACATAAAGCACATTGAAAGAGTCATTTTGTCTATATCTCCTGACATAAGTCGATTTAAACTTGTATGCCGAGTGACATCAATATCAACATAAGTTGAGGTTTTTAATTCTCACACAGTTTCCAGGGGACACAAGTTTGTCTCTTGATATAGACATCGTGAGATTCATGTCATATGACTTTTCTGGAAACATTGTCCTTTCTCACGGTGATGAGGATGGATCGTTGACTTTATTTGTTCGGTGAGAGCACAGTCATGCTTTCTGTTTGGCCAACTCCTAGACTGATTGATTTTGTTTTATTTTTGTGGAAAGCCTTGTTTCCCAAGATATTTTGTATTTGCAATTTTGAGGACACATTCCTGGGAATAAATACCCACTGTTTTTAAATGTTCCCATAGGCTTAAAAAAAAAAATCTGTCAGGTGCCTTCCATAAATATATAACTGCATCAAATGAGGTCACTTTGAGCTCAGGTGTCTTCCTCATACAGATCTGTTACTTGAAACGAAGCAGTGGAGAAGGTACCCAGGGATTGCAGAGGCTCTGTCCTGATTCTAGTGTGAAATGACTTTATTTCAGAGGTCAGAGCACCTGATTATGGCCAGCCTCGAGGGCAAAAGGCTTGGAGAGAGAAAAGGGAAACTTTGCATAGGCCTCTAACTTGGATCTTTACTCACATGAACATGGGGAACCACTGGTTTGTTCTGAACAGAAGTGAGATGGGGGCTTTGTACTAATGAGACTCGTGGGGTACAAGATACAATCAGGGTGTTGTGTAGCTCCAAACTGAAGCATTCCATCCTGGGGGAAAGGAGTTTCGAGATTCGAGAGCTCACATAACTTAATAAGTTATAAAATCAGAAGGCTAATTTTGCAAGAAGAGAACCCTCTCTAGTATGTGAGTATGGTTGACAATCACTGACAAAGGCAGAGGAATACACAAAAGTAAAGGATCTGTAGGTACATAAATCCAGATAGCTGAGTGAATAACTAGAAGTGCATAAAATACATCTAGGAGGATAGGGATTCACTTCATTCCACAAAGGAATTGCTTAGCAGGTATGGGGCACTGGGTTCAGTTCCCAATCCACAACTCTCTGGAGGTAGAGACAATGGAGGCAGGAGAATCAAGAGATCAAGGTTATTCTTGGCCATATACACGTTGAGGTCCAGATACATAATGCCTTGTCTCATACATTAAAACAAACTGCTGTAAATATGTCTATTATCTATCTATCTATCTATCTATCTATCTGTCTAATCTGTTTATCTATCATCTATCTGTCTGTCTGTCTACCTACATATTTATCTAAATAACATGAAAGTAGGTAAAGTTGTCTAGAGGTACAGGAGGGAGGGATTAGAAAAGGGGAAGCATCAGGGTAGGAGTGGGAAGATCCTTGATGTACAATACAGACATGCACAAAACCTTTAGGAAATAAAGAATGAAAATGGACGGAATCATGGGGCCAATATTTATGGTCTTGCTACTTCCTGTCTGCTGCAAGTATAAGCATACAGAAGCATATAGAGTAATCTAAGAACCTCCCAGGCTGCATATCCTTGTCACATTGCATCCCTAAGGCTTTGCATAGAAGTCTCAGAGTTCAAGCCCTGTCTGCCCCCACCCACGGCCACTGCTTAGTTTATTCATCCTGGAAATTTACGTCCCACTCCTGCCAAACTGCTTAGCTACTAATGCTTACTTTAGGAGTGAAGAATCTTAAACCCCGGTTAGTCAGAAGAAAGCTGAGGGCAAATACAAACACAGGGACTCCAAAATTGGCAGTAGGTATCTAACACTCATTTCAGCCGCTTGATTAAAACTCCTGGCAATAAATATCCTTTACTCTCCGCTCACTTGTGGACCCTAACTCCTTTGGGATGACAAGCTGATTAAGTACAGACGTTCTACGACTTTTGAAAGAGAATGTTTATGTTCATATAACAATGTTTAAATAAAAGGGACAGAGCTCTTCCCCGTCTCTCTGCACTATTCTTTTTTTCCTTATATTTACAGAAGATGGGTATTTTATTTTATTTTATTTTTTGGATGGGTCTCTATGGACACCTAGGCCGATGAGTAAGACTGATGTCTGCACTGAGATCACAGGCAGAGCCTCGTTAAGGGAAGGGGAACGTGTCAATCACTAATCTCTGCGCCTCTAGTAAAAGCCCTGAAGTGTAGAAGGCCGAGGTTGCTGGGTGCGACCTGTCAAGGTCAAATACAAGACTTGGTTTCTTTTTCTTCCTTTAAGAAAGGGCACAGTATTTGTAGGAGGTGTGGGTTTTAGAGAGGCTTAGAGGAGATTCTCAGCAATGATCTGAGGATTTGAAGGATTTTGGGAAAGCGTTTCCCGAGCAGCCTTGAGTACTTCCTTCACACTGGCATGTACCAAGTGAGCAGCCCTCTCTCTGTGTTAGCTTTATGAGTGCTCACTGGGGCTTTGAGAGGCAGCAGGGATTCCTCTCCCCGATCCCTTTAAAATGCCCCACATTGTCTCTATGCAGAAACATTTTACTATATTTCATGTATGTATACTGGCCATTTCCACTATACGGTGGGATCACGTAAGAAAATGTCAGTTTCTAGAAATCTGTGCTATCTGCCGTGTGCTGCCAAGGACCAGCCTAGGACTGGAGAGGGGTTCTGAGGGAGAGATGTTTGAGGATAGTGAAACAAAGGACTCAAAGTCAAACTGTGGGGGACAAGCTGATGGCCTATGTTCTGCTCAAGACAGCTTTGTCTTGCCATTCTAAAAAACATCTCTAGATAGTTCACCTCGTGCAGATCAAAAAACCCAGCCTTTTATTTACCTATCATTTCAGTCTTTACTCCATGTTCTCTTTTGATTGTCCCATGAACCAGCATCCCATGACCCCAGCCCCTTGATTCTTAGGAAATGACAGCAAGCACATTTTTTTTTTAACATTGCAAAATAATTCAGATATCTGCCTGCCTTTGTAAAGCATAGATAGTAAGATATTTGGGTAGGACTCTGCCCTGAAATTACCATTCCTACCACACTTGGGCCTGGACCTAAACTCATTCCAGGCTGACTGTAAACTCGGGATTCTGTCTGCCTTTGTATCTCTCTGACGAGCTGGCTCATATTGCAATGGCCTCTGTTTTTCTAGGTCCAAAAAGCCCCTCATATATTTCCTATTGTATCCCTACATTTTGCATAGTTAAGAAATTATATATTTTTGAGCTCATGGTTTCACCATTTTCCCCACAGTCTTAAGGGCTGTCCAGAAGGTCACAGCATTTTACTATTTTTTATCATGGAGTCATTCACCTTGTGAGAGAGGAGAGTCATGTCCTCAAATGAAGAACATGAAAATATGCACATTATTACACAAGCAAGCATTATGCCCACAAAAACCATTAACACTACAGGAGGCCACCTCTCTGCTGGCTCTGTTCCAGGGGCAGGAACCATGTCACCCTGTCACTCTCGTGGCCAGGCTGAATTCAGCATGTAGCCTTGAGTGGAAATCAATGTAGTTTCCTGCAAAGTATTTTTTAAGTGTGGGCAGGAAAATGGCTTAGGTTGGGTAAGGGTTCTTGATCACAGAGCCTGGTGAACATAGCTGTATACCTAGAATCCATGTGATGCAAACAGAGAAGCAATTTCTGCAAATTATCTTCTGAGTTCCACATGTGCCCTGATGTCTGTATGAACACACACAAAAGCACATATGCACACACACACACAGACACACACACAGAAACATACTCTCTCACACTAAATAAGTTTCAGAGTAAAGAAATCCTTGTTAATTGACTAGACTAATATACACTAAAGAATGCCAACTCCAAAGCAGAACCCATGAGCATTATAGCCTTCCTGTCAATTTTTACCTCTAAAATTTACATATTAAGGATATAGATGGCTACATATCAGAACAGATTCTATGAGTTCAATTTAAATCAGCTCTAAATTTGATACAGCTAATTTACACTAACACAGACACTATTATATTCTGCAACTTCAATGTTTTTATATGAAAGACAGAAAATCTAGCAAAGTACATTTGGGATTTTTGGAGAGAAGTACATAAAATCAATAAATAGTATCTCTTGAGAGCATATGACTAGATGATAAGAGAATGACAAACTACTTCTTTCAGCATATCAGCATTCTAGTGAGACTTCCTACTTTTCTTTTCATCTTTATTCCATCACTGGAATGTAGATAAAAATCTACAGAGAATCAAATGGATTAATCTAAGAGTGAAAAACAAAAGGAAAATGAAAGAGAAGCACATAGAGCTAAGAGATCATTAAATGATGATTTTCAAATAGTCTAAAGACAATGACGATGGCCAGAGCCAAGAGCTAACTGATGCTGATCAGTTCTGAGCACAGAGCTAAGAAATCTTACTTTTACATTTCTGTTTTCTATGGAATAAAATTAAATAGGTAGAGATCTGCGTCAAGAACATCTTCCCAATTGTAAAGTTTGAAGGGCACATATTTGTAATAATAAAAAAGAAAAAAAAAAAAGCTTGTGTGAATGTAGACAGTAGCACTCAACTCACAAAAGATTTGTCCACTTCACAACTGTCTGAAAGAGCTATGCACATTCACTGGGAAGAACCTGTCAAATTTTGATCATTTCTTAGCCAAGCAATACCCTGGTGATGGTTTCTGGAAGTTGGGAGATTACATTCCCTATCTTAGCTACTGTTCTATTGCTGTGAAGAGACACTGTGACTAAGACAACATAAAATAAAGGTTTCAAATGAAGGTTTGCACACTTTCAGAGGGCTAGTCCATGATCACCATGGTAGGCATGGTGCTGCAGCAGTCTTTGAGAGCTTACATGTTGACACAACAACCATGAGACAGAGAAAGATTGCCAATGGTGTGGACTTATGAAACCCCAAAGCTCACCCTTAGTGACACACATCCTCCAAAAAGATCACATCTGCTAATTGTTCCGAGTTTCACCAGCTGGAAACCAATTATTCAAAAATGTGAGTCTATGGGTCTATTCCTATTCAAACTCCCAGTCAGGTGCACTGTCTCAAGGGCAAATGACAGATACTTATCAAGGTCCTATTTTGCTCAGCTGTCATTTGGGATAGGTGTGTTGAATGCATTATTGACTTGTGATATTCTGAACTTGTGATGAGTCTATCAGGTGATCCTATTGTGTGCTGAGGTGTACCTACAATGGCACCAGCCAAACCAATAAAATGACTTAATTCAAACTGGCTTTTAATACTCTTTGGGACTTAAGTTTGAACAGGAGCAGAAATACCCAGTTTAGAAGAACACTGAAGGCTCTGATTGTTAGAAAAGGGTCGGTGGCGAAGGAAGTCATTCTGTTTTATTTGTCACCGATGATTTTCAATAACTTGAAACTACTACATATTAACATAATCTAAGACCATCATTATTAAAGTGCCATTTGAGTGCCTATTCTAGTATACACTCGATATGCTTTTCATATATATATGAACATACATAATACATATGAATTACACACACATATATATATATACATATATATATATCCTCAAATTTCATCACTGACAAAATGGAACATCCTATCAAGCAACTTCTGGGGCTTCTTCCTGCTCTGTCACTCTCTTATTCTTTGAAATGGCTTAGCAGGCAAAGATATGGGCACCAGAATTATGAAAGGCCTTGGGTAAATAATTCTATCTTCAATCTAACAGTAAACCTCAGAAACAATGATGGCCTGAGAAGAACCAAAGGCTCAGCAAGTGACAGGAAAGCCAAGCCTAGGAGAAGCCAACTCTCTTTAGCTGATGGTTTAAGGCCCTTGATGAGAGTTGAAGGACTTGAAGGACTTGTGGTCCCCTTTCCTCTGCAGAGCATTGTTTTAATAGCTACTAAAAAATTCCAAGAAGTTGAAAACAGGAAAGCTCTGCCAGGCACAAAATAATCTCACAGGTTCCAGGCTCTGCAGGTCAACATTCATTTGGAGGAGCTGCCTCACATTGTTATGTTACATTTTCATTTCCAAGCAATCCATAGTAAAATTAATTATAGCCAAAGCTTTTAAGCAAAGTCTCATTAGCACATTAGACAGTCCACCTTTGTTTTACACAGTTTTTTTTTTTTTTCATGGACAAAAGGTAAATTAGAATTTCTCAGGGACAGTAAACCATAATCCACTAATGGTCTGTTCAATTCTTTATCATCTTGTAGATAAACTCTCACGAAGAGGTTAAATGTATTTGCAGATGAGTGTCCATGTATTCAGAAGAAAACTGTCCTTTAAAATGCACTTCAGTGGTAATCACAATAAATTATACTTTCATGGTCCATTTCAGTGTGTATACAAAGAACTTTTATGTCCAATTCACACTAATTAAGGGTGGGGATATATAAGATGCTAATTAGAAATTACGGCTATCTGCTCATTAGAGGATCTTGAACCAATCTTGAGCTATTAGCTCATCGTATATTTATAGTACTTAAAAATGCAATTACTTGAAAATCATTACATTTGGGGGCAGTGAGTCAGTATGGTTTAGGTCTTCTTTTATTGTTTCTGCTTAAAATACTTCTTATGGCAATTTTGGATCATCAAGAGTGTGAGGAAGAAAGGTGGCTATTGTCCTCAAATTTACCCTTAAATCATTTATACACCATGTCACCTAGATGATAAAGCTGCATTAATGCAAGTGAGAAAGACAGGACAATATGCAGTTAATATTCATGGTTGCCTCTTACATCCTTCGAGAACACACTCATTCACCTCATTTTCTGTTTGACCTTGTAAAGGACCCACCTGTGGCTCCTATTACTTACTCTGTGACGACATGAAAAAAAAAATACTGTGCTTGCAAGTAGCTCAGAGTCCAATCCTTCAGTAACATACATTTTTGAATCAAGAATTTCCCCGCCTCCATCCACCCTGAATCACGGCAACGAGCCAAGGAATACATACTGAGTAGTTACCTAAATGGAGATGCAATTAGCATTATGTGTAGGTAAACACAAATTCTGGAAATTTAGCATTACCACAGAAATTAATTCATTCATCTAATATAAAATACTAAAAAGTATAAATAAGCCCTTTTTGTAATGGTTTGACTGTTTCTTCAGGACGTGTGTTGAAAAGTCAATTACTAATAAAATAAGCATAAATATTATAAGACTTTAAAGCAACATTTCTAGGACATCTGCATTCACTGCCTAGAACTATTCTTATACTCCTCAGACCTAGAGCTGAGGCTCAAATAGGCCCAGGTTTAGCTCTAGCAAGCACAAGCCATAAACTTGGCAACATCTACAAAGGGTTTATTTTACACGTGTGCAGAATATGAGATCATGGAACCATGGCAGTGACTCTTAGACTTCAAGGGCCATATAAAAAGGGCTGTGAAAATCTTACTCCAAGGGCACAATCAGAATTGAGACTAGAGAAATGCCCAGTGGAGTTGAAGAGTGGAACAGCACGTGAGTCTACAGATCTATAGAATTTCAACACACTAATGGAGCCTAGGAGCACTGTGGCACAAGACTCCAAACACATGAGATGGTCAATGAACTGTACGCCCTGCAAAGTCATCTGGGTGAGGCCACAGGATGCCTTGTGGGTCTAATCCTCTTTCCCACGTGCCCAGGAAGATGGTTATGACATCAAAGATTAAACAGCAACTTTAATTTCATGTTGTTTCCTCTGTTGGGTTTTGAAATTACATAGGGCTGACTATTCTTGTCTGATTTTTCCCTTCAGGCATAGGAATGCCTATCTGCCATTGTATTCTGTAAGCAGGTAACTAGTTTAATGTCAGAGGCTCACAGCTGGACAGAAACATTCCCCAGAATAAACTGTGCACCAAGAATCCTGTCTGTTCCTGATTTAGATGAGAGCATGAACTTTGAGCTTTTGAATTGATTCAAGAAGTACCTGAAGGTATTGGAGACTCTCACAATGGAATGAACGCATTTTGTCTGTGAGAGGACATGAGTCTGGAGTATAGAGGGAAGAATTATATTAGTTTAATTTTCCCCCAAAGCATGTCCTGGATAATTAATCCTGAATTCTATAACAATAAGAAGTAGAACACGCTAAAGAGCTTAGATCATAGGTGTCTCACTCTGGTGTAGATAGTCTTGGTGAATATAAAAGGGCTCCCAAGCAGCAGACTCAGTCCAAGTTTTTATTTCTTTGTTTATGTCTCTCTGTCTCCTCCTCCCTTAACTACCTCTCCCTGACCCTTTTTCTTCCCGCCCCCTTCTCCTCCCCTTTCTCTCCATTCCCCACCTCTCCCCTCCTCTGCCTCCCACTGTTGCATGCTATACCATGAAGCTCACACCAAATGTGAGCCCCCTCAAAACTTCTCAGCCTCTAAAACTGTTAGAAATAATTTTGTGTACCTTATGAGTTATCCAGTCTTGGGTATATCGTCATTATTGCCAAACACACACACACACACACACACACACACAGAGAGAAAGAAAAAAGACACCTTCTGATCTAAACGTAGTTGTCAAAATACTGACAGAACTCAGTACATCAGACTGATATGGATACTGATACTAAACATATCAGAGGGTATGACAGGCATTTGAGAAATGAAAAAATGAGGCTAGCACTCATAAAGAATTCCTCTAAGGCAGAAAAGACAGCTACATTATCACAATGTGGAATATATATATATATGTGTGTGTGTGTGTGTGTGTGTGTGTGTGTGTGGTGTGTGTGTGTGTGTGTGTGTGTGTGTGTGTGAGAGAGAGAGAGAGAGAGAGAGAGAGAGAGAGAGAGAGAGAGAGAGAGATTTATGTATGGGGCAGAGGGTAATACTTCTATTTACTATCCAGAGTTTCATAACTCAATAAACAGCAGAAATGAAATCTAACAACATATATCAACATTGTGTAGCCTTGTGTTTTCTTAGGAAAAGACACAAAATATTTTTAGCTTTGGAACTAAAAAAAAAAATAGAGGATGCCAAAATTTAAGTTTTCCTCCTTAATTTAAATATGTTTACAAAAATATGAATCAGGTAAAAATGCTTATGACTAATCCTGCACCAAAGAATTCAAGCAGCTTTTCCCAAATATTGATAATGCACGAATAATTTCCTAAAAGGTTTATGTTCTTTGCCATGTTGAGCACAGAGAGAACCAACACAAGGTTATGATTAAAACTGCTCAGTTAACACACCCAGTCAGAAAAATGTGGCTTTCGTAATGGTTCCACTTTCTGAGTGACCATTTTTGGAGTTCTAAAAAGACATATTATTATTAAATACATCAACTTTGTGCAGGATAAAAGCGTTTACAACTGGTCTGTTCTTTGTTCTTTTCTCCCACACTGAACATTGCACTGCAAGGCTGAGTCAGTACAGACATTCAAACCATTGAGAGATGCTTTATTTCTGTCTTCATCTAACTTTCGCCATCATTTTGATGAAATTTAAACTGGGAATCAGATCCATAAGTCAAATCAGCAATGAGGGATAAGAAGGCCTATTGACTCACTATTTGTTCTGTAAATAAAAAGTAGAACAAACCCTAACATCTACCAGAAGTTCTAGTTCTTTGAAGATAAACCATCAAGACCTTACTTCTTAAAACTCTCTATGTCTTCTAAATGTCTATGTAGTCATGAACTAGTGCCTCAATTTCATGCTGTATCGTCTATGAGTCTAACATTGCTATTACTGCCTGCCTTTTTTGTTTGTTTGTTTTTCCATCAAGTTTTTAGAAGAAAGAGAAAGACCAAAGTTTGCTAACAAGGAGTTAAGTGTTACACCCAGGGGAAAGTACATCACATCTGACCTACATTAACACAACGTGAGAACCAATGTTTCTGATAACAGCCTTTCTTATTTCCAATGACGTAAAGTAATTAATACAGCTGCGAGGAATCTTCACTAAGCCTTGAAAAAACAAGATAGCATACAGCTTTCAACATGAAGTCAAATGCAACAGAATTATTTAGACACTGAGACCAGAAACCATCCAGAAACAGAAGGTTTATTTTTTTTTTTTTAACACAGATACTTAAATTGACCAGAATATCCCATTTCCTCAGTGGTCTACTGAATTGAGTTTTGTTGCTTTGATGTTCAAAAATCTCTAAGTAAAATGAATGAATGACAGGAACAGCAGGCATTCAAAGATTGCTCCAAAATATGCAGCAGGAGACAGCATGTATTATGATATGCTAAGCTGACTTTCCTTAGGGAGATCTTAAGAGGGCTTTTAGAGATTTATGGCATCTCTATTTTACTTCACAAGCCATTCTCACTTAAAATCATTCCGTCTAATGGTCGGTGTTCAAGCACTCAAGGGCAACTATAAAGCTCTGGAAAGTAAAGATGAGCTTCCTAACTCACGGGGCACTCCTAAGGTAGAGGCCGATTGCTTTGCGTTTCCTCCGTTGTAGTTTATGAACTATAAGTGGTGGGTGAAGATGACTGATGTTTCTGTCTATCACATGATTTGTACAGTGCTGGTGCTTTTTAGTATTTAGAACTCTAGAAAAACAGACAGTGGTATAGGCTATGTGGATAGGAAGCTTTAGATATGCTGAAGATTATATTATGGATATGTTATTATATATACATTATAATTATATATGTTATTGATATATATTGTATAACACACATGTATATATATATATGTATACGCACATATATGTTCTGTGTGTGTATATATATATATATATATATATATATATATGTACTGTGTGTGTATATATATATAGGAAAAGCATGTATTCCTTTGCCTTCTTGAGCTTTGCATTCACACCATGGCTTCAGTAAAATCTCTGCAGCAATATGTCTTGCCAAACACAAACTCAAAGATGTACTAAAAAAAAAAACACACAGACACTCAAAATGAATTACTATTATTATTATTCTTTTCCAATAATTCAGTTAACCAACTTCTCAGCTTTTCCACTCATGGAAACTACCTTAGGGTGACAGAAGCTTCTAAGATGTCCAGGGTCCCTCCCTAAGATGATGGAGCTAGTAGTCACCTGGAGCGGAGGCGGCTGCTAGGGAAAGCCTAGCTGTCTAAAGGACCCTCTGTATCTAGCTGCCTGCCTGCAAATGGCACAGAGAACCTCAAGGCTGAAACTTTTGTGACTCGTCGCTAGCCTTGCGGGAGGGTTTTCACTGATGTAGTTGTTTTTTAGTTGCTCCTATTCCTGTAGCAGCTCCTCATGTATACTCCTGTATGCAGCTTCTCACACATAATGCTGTAAGTAGCTCCTCAGACATACTGCTGTAAGTAGTTCTTCATGCATCCTCCCATAAGTAGCTCTCCATGCATAAGCCTGTAAGCAGATCCTCACACAGACTCCTGTAAGTTACTCTAATAAGCTCATTGTTAAGCTCAAGTTTGACTTAGAATTGTTTGTTACTTAGAATTGTCTGTTGTGGTTTCCTATCTGGGGTGTGAAGGACACGTGTGTGACCTGTCTCCCCAGGAAATGTCTCATGCTACAGTTGGTTTTGTTAGAGTTTTGAGGTTTTTGAGGATGGATCTTCTTATGTAGCCTAAATTGGCTTCACAATCACAGTCTCCTGCTGCAAGAAGATTCCTGTGCTAAGAATGTAGCTGTACTCCTCCTTGGCAGTACCTACTTTTGTAATTTTAGTCATAGATTTTATGAGTTTTTTTTTCTTTTGACCTATAATGTCAGGCATAATTCATTGTGCAACTCATAGTAGACACTCAGTGAATTTCAACTGAATTAGAGTAAGATAAGAGCAGGGTCTAAACACTGTTATCCTGGGGGGGGGGGCACGAGAGACTAAAGAATGACTGCCACATTCTCAAGAGAGGTAGTCACTGTGACACATTCTGATGGGAGGTGAAAACTGGACCAAAAGGAAACTAAGACAACATCGCAGCAGGCAAGGGGCTGCCCTGAGATGAGAATGGGCAGGCACCGTCTAGTGAGCCAGGCCAGTGACCCAGTTCAACTTGATGGCCAAAAGAAAATGCTGACTTCATTTGATTTTTCTCCCAAATGAGTCAAGAAGGTGGGAACCCCGGGAAACCATGGGGAGGAGTAGGAAGAGGTCATCATTGGATGGTGTGGAAGTTTAATTAAAAAATTCCTTCCTCTGAATGTTTTGTTGACTCTGTGGACCTGCTGTGACCAGTAGGTTCTCCTACAGAACACTTATGGCTTTATTTTCAGAGCCTGGGATGTCTGTACAATGCCACGCTTATAATCAACAGGGGGAGGCTAAAGTGGAACATAGCAAGCTTTTGCTCTCTGAAGTTGGAAGAGAGAAAGAATAAGGCCAATGCCATGGTCAGCCATGAAGTTGGGATTTTATACAGGATAAGACCCCCTGTTACTACTGCAGTGAAATTCAACTAGTGTGCTCCCTGTGTTGGCACTTTTCTCCTTCCTGTAACAAGATACCAGACAAGTTCAACTTAAGAATGGAAGGGTTCAATGTGGCACAGTGTTTGAGGGAAGAGATGGTCATGGCCCAGGAGTGCGAGACAACAGCAGCTAGTCACACTGTGTGTGTAGTCCGGAAGAAAGAACAGGGGGATGGATGCTGGTACTTACTGCACTTGTTTTCGCCTTTTTATTCAGTCCAAGGCACCAGCCATAGGATGGCTCTGTTGTCACAGGTCAACTAACCCAACCTAGATACCCTTTTACACACAGGACCAAAAGAGGCGATATTGACCATCACCCTGGCCCTTTACAATCTTTGGAAAGAAAACTACTTTAAAGACCAGCATTCTGGTTCAGCCCTACATTGCAGAATACAAAGCAGAGCTTCCCTGTGGAACAGGGAAGCAAATTTTATGGATGCTGCTTCCTAAGGCACTAGACATCAAATTAAAAAATAAGATTCCATCCACCCTGAAAGGGAATTAGAGGAGAAGGAAATGAATTGCCAAGAAGCGTGCTGTCCATAACTAACTCATCTACTATTTATACCAACTCTAGGATGAACATATTTTTACATGAAAGTCAGAAAGAATCAACAGTTGCTTATTATAAACCACTGAACATGGTGGAGCTCTAACCTTGTCTTACTCCAAAGCTGATATTAATCAGAGGCAAATGGTAAAACAAACTTTAATAAATTTATATCTTGTCTGTAGGGGCCTTTGCATACAGCACCACCAGCAGTGTTGACCCAGGGAAGGCAAAAAGGAAATTTGATTCAACACAACTCATTAGCTGGTATGAGTATGGTTAGTTTATTTTAGATATACTTAAGGGCATCACAATTTGGAAAAATATTTCCTGGAGATAATTAACTCAGTTTTTTGTATACAATAAAGCTTAAGACAAAACCGTATCAAAATTCTTTGTAAAGTACATGTAACATAAAGAAAGGTTCTAAAGATTGACTGAGAAAGACAAGCTCATGATAGGGGTCTGTGGGAGGATCTGCTGTGGTCTCAGTCAGACAGATAGTGTAAATATCATAGACTCTACTCCCAGACTTCTGGATAGAAAATAGGTTATATATCATCTTTCCCTTTGACGAGACAAGCCTGTGTGTCTAGCATTCCTGGTTTCCCTGTTTTTTCTTTATGAACTCAGGGAACCCTATGCCTCCTACACCTCGTTGCTAAATGAAATTTTAAAAATAGAAAAAAAAAAGTAGACCCTAACCCCTCAAACATACAGGCACTGGGTTATTTAAAAAAGGAAGAATAAGACACAAAGGTGGAAGGAGTAGTTTTGGCCTGGAAGCTGTTGGAAGTGGAAGGAGTGGAATAGCTATGACCAAGATACATTGTATGAATTATAATATTCTTAAATTAAAAAATTGTATAAAATATAAATGGGTTTTACATGTCCCTTAATGTAAAAGTAACTTATCTGCCAGATGTAATTGTTGTCTCGGGGGCTTGCTGCTGAATTCTCTCACACATTCTAGTTCTTCCTGAACTCTGGCTAGCTGCATCAAATCAGCTGTTCTGACTTAAACTTCTCTCCAAGCTGACTGATTCAAACTAGCTTCTCTTGGCTTCTCCCTGAATTGCTCTACTTGGAAAACTGCCTCTGAACTTGACTGAACTGAACTCCACTCACTAGATAAACTTAACTGCATTCAAATGAATGACTCTGAATTGCAGTGAACTGAACTCAACTGAACTGCACTCATGGAACTGCCTTCCATTCTTGACCCACTCTGAGCTGCTCTTAAGCAGCCCCTCTTTTATATCTGCTCTCCTGAGAGTTGGGTGTATCCTTTCTCTAGCTCATTCTATCAAATCTTTCTCTGATTCATCATTTTGTCTGGCCCTCAATTATGTCATTGGTTGGAATTAAAAGTGTGCACTAAAAGGCATGTCTTTATTCCAGCCAGAGGGATTAATGGTGTGTGGAGTGTCTATATTCCAGCCAGACCATATAGACCTAGAATGTCTTTGGATGTGATCTTTTGACAGAGCAGCAATGTTGCTGGATTAAAATGTGCCTATATCTTAAGTTCATTTCTTGAAAATAACTTTGAGGAGTAGGTTTTGTGTTTTCTTATATATAACTGGATCAAGATAGGTTATTTGACTTTCAAGTCCACAGCTACAATAGATGAATCACATTAAAGAAAGATCACTACAATGAGAAGTTGATGAATTCACAGAATAGTGTTAAAACCACCACACAGTGATTTAATTCTAAAGGTACATGGATTTAGGAATACCTAAATATGAACAAAGTGCTTTCTGCTTCATGGAAATCTATCATAATGGGACATGCTTTCATATATAAAACGATCTTGACTAATAAATGACCTGCAGAAGGTAAAACAGAGAAGCTTCAGCATGTCAACAGAGACCATCATTCAGACAAAGTGACAGCATCATAATGAAAAAAACAAAACAAAACAAAAAACTGGCCAACTACATATGGACAGACATTAGTACCCAAAATATATAAAGAACTATAAAAACTAGACATCAGGAGTATACCTAACCCAATAAAGAATGGGAAAGTGATCTAAACAATTTTTGAAAGAGGGAATTAAAATGGCTGAGAAACACATAAAGAAATGTTCAACATTTTTAGTTATCTGAGAAATGCAAATCAATACTACTTTGAGATTCCATCTTGTACCTGTCAGAATGGCTAAGATTAACAACACAAGTGACAGCTCATGCTGACAAGGATATGGAGTAAGAGGAACACTCATCCATTGCTGGTGGGAATGCACACTTGGAAGGCCATTGTGGAAATCATTGTGGCGGCTCCTAAGGAATCGATTTACCTCAATAGCCAGCTGCACCATTCTTGGTCACATACCAAAAGGATGTTCCATCCTATCACAAAGACACTTGCTCAACCATGATCTGTTTGTTGCTGCTCCATTCATAGTAGGCAAAACTGGAAACAACCTACATGACCTTCAACTGATGAATGGATAAAGAAATGTGTTACATTTACACAATGGAATATTACTCTGCTGATGAAAAATAAAATTAAAAAAATTCACAAGTAAATGGATAGGAATACCAGAGTCAGATAACCTAGGCCTAGGAAGATGAATATAATAATGTATGTTATCTGTTAAGTCAACAAGCAAGCTACAATCTCTAGAGCCAAACTAAGGGCTCTACTGTCTGTAGAAGAAAGTACAGGCCTAGGTGGAAGGGACAGTTCTCCCTAGGAAGGAGGAATAGAATAGATATTTATAAATAGAGAAGATAGGAGAGACTGGAATGGAGAATCAAATGGGTTGAGTAAAGGGAGAGGGGTACAGGGTAGGAATACTAAGATGAACAACTAAAATTAAGGGCCATGTAGGGAAAACCTGTTAGGCTTGGAAACCTAATAAAGTTAAGCTTCCTAAAACATATACATATAGGAAAGTAATCTGAAATGAAATCACACACACACACACACACACACACACACACAGAAATTCAGGGATAGCCCCAACTCTATATTCCTTGTCACCAAATAAAGCTTCCAGTACTGAAAATATGTTACATCTAATTGAGTTTGTGGCTAAAGGGGCTACACGGGAACTAGCCCAAAATCCAAGCTGTTACCAAGCCTATAGGTTGCTCTCCACAAACTGATAGTATGGCCCTATGGCTAAAGACAACACCTACACAACTCATTCAACACAGAGAAGTAGAGCTTGTGCCTACTTAGAGACACCCCCAGTATGAACTAGTCTTAGGACCAAAGGAGAAACATAAACATGAACCGAGTTACAAACCGTTCACTATACAATAGTGTTTCACCTGCTAGATTCCATAACATAATGGTAGAACAAAGCTTGTGGGATTAACCAATCAATACCTGATTTGATTTAAGGCCAAGCCCACGAGATTGAACCCATACCTGTTGCTGTTGGGTAGCCACAACCCTGAGACTAGACAGTCCAGGCACTTAGAGAAAAACTAAGCACTACTCTTCTACTAAAGGAATGTAGTAATAAAAACTTCTAATCGCATTCTGTTACATTAATAGATCAACGCCTTGCCCAGCCATCATCAGTGAAGTTTCTTCCTGCAGTCGATGGGAACAAATGCAGGCATCTACAATCAGACAATATGCAGAGACTGAGAGACCTTGGAACACTTAGCCCTGAATGTAATGTCTCCATCAAATCCCTCCCCTCTTCACTTCGGCTACCCTACTGACAAAGTGGTGGGAAGAATGCAAGAGCTAGAGGAGATGGAAGACACTAACACCTAAACACAGTAGGACCAAAGCCCATGTGAATTCACAGAGATAATGGTAGCATGCACAGGGCCAGAGAGGGTCTGTACTTAGGGCTGCGAGAAGAAATGGACATGTGCTACTACTCCTGACCCAGAAGTTACCTCAATTCACAAAGGAGAACTTTTCTATAAGGGAGTTCCACTGTGGAACAACCCATGCTTAAGAATAGGCCCCATGCCGAGCAGTAGACAAAGAACAAAAAACCAAACTCAGTGGCATATTTGGAAGGTCTTTTTTTCATGTTTGTACTGGTTTGTATATACTTGGCCAGGGTGTGGCACTATTAGGAGGTGTAGCTACTTATTGGAGTAGGTGTGTCACTGTAGGTATGGGCTTTAATACCCTCATGCTAGCTGCCTAGAAGCTAGTCTTCTAGCTGCCTTCAGAACAAGACATGGAGCTCTCAGCTCCAACAGTCCCATGTATGTCTGGATGCTGCCATGCTCCTGCTTTTATGATAATGGACTAAACCTCTGAACCTGTAATGCAGGCCCAATTAAATGTTGTCCTCTGTAAGAGTTGCCTTGGGCATGGTGTCTGTTGACAGCAGTAAAACCCTAACTAAAGCAATGTTGTATCAGGCTTTTTTTGTTTTCCCTGACACGTCCTTTGTGTGTATATTATAGTTTCCAGGTGTTTTTTTTTTTTTTTTTTTTGCCCCTTTTTGGTTCTGTTTGTTTGTTTTGTCCTATTCCAATTGGTTTGCATTAATTTTATCTTATGATATTTTGTTTTATTATTGTCCTGTTTATTTTATTATTATTTATTTGTTTCCTAATGAAAGACAGAAAAAAAGGTGGATTGTGATAGGAGGGGAGGTATGAAGGAAATGTGAGAAGTTATTGGCAGAGAAAATATTTAGAATATATTTATACAAATCTACTCAATAAAATAAAAAAGAAAACTTTAGAACTAAAAAAAAAACTGGTCTAAAATATCAACCTATATACATATGTTTATCAAAAGCACTAATTGCCTACTATATTTTTGAAATTCTTCTAAATTTGATCCCTGGAATACTGGGGATGACATATCAGTTGTCCACACTGAGTCCTTACAATCTCATGAAAAATAAGATAGGCAAGGAATAAGATAACCTTATGAAAATCCCTGAGTTAGGATCACTCAGAAAAGTAACTTTTCGATTTATGTGGGAAGTGGGGTGCATAAAATAGCAAATGGCCCTTTTTGTCATTTGAAAGAGCTATGTTTTGGAGTACTTGTTATGCAGCAATGGATCATTCAAGAGTCCTCTTCAAGAAAAGGTCTGTGTGGTTGAAATCTGAGCAGAGGGCTCAATAACTTGTGATTAAGAGAAAGGAAGAGCACTCACTCTTCGACAGACCACAGAGTGGGTCTTAAGACCCTGAGACAGACAGGAACTCAGGAAGTACCTGAAATATCTCACAGATTTCCATTGAGGGAATTGTGCTGCTAAATTAAAACAATATAGGAAAAGTAGAACAAACTAAAATTTCAAAGAGAAATGAAAAGATGTATACCTACTTTATAGTTATAACTAATTGTTATAAAGTCCTGGGCTACTATGTGAGGAGTAGTAACAAACAACAAATAAACAAACAAAAAGACATGTGGACACCTACCATCTTAGTTGAGTCAAGAGATTATTATACATGTCCCATATAAATTCAGAGGAAGACCTTAAAAATTGGCTGGGGAATTGGCTCTAACAGTAAAGTACTAACCTTCTTCGCTTGAAAGCCTGAATTAAGTCCTGAAAACCTAGGTAAAACAGTAGGTATTGTTGCTTAGGAGTTCATCAGTATAGCCTTCCTGACATTTCTAGACTAATAGACAACATGCTAACAAGGATGAGGGGAACCTCATGGGTCCCCAATTCTAGACAAAGAACTACAGGCAACAAACATGCTGACAGCAGGAGAAATAATCCTTCCCCGGGATTGTTTATCCAATACTAAGTGGCCAGCCCTGAAATCATACACACACAAGTAATCTTATACAAAATGAACCGACTATATTTACACTTAGGAACAATATATCTAATTAAAGCAAAATGTCCATGAATCTGAGAGAGAACAAGATGGGTACAATGGGATGGGTTGGAAGGAGGAAGAGAAGGGGAGATACTGTAATTATACTTCAATACACACACATATTATTAGGAGGGGAAAGCCAGGGGTGGTGGTGCTTGCCTTTTATTTCAGTGCTGGGGAGGCAGAACATGGACACCCCTGAGGTTCAGTAAGCGGCTAGTCTGGCCTACTTAGCATAACCAAGCTAGAGAAAGACACTCTCGTAACACAAGGTCAACGGTGCCTGAGGAAGGGCCCCTGAGATCATTCTTTGTCCTCCGCATGCCAGCTTCTCACTGACCAATACATAAAACCTTATTAATGAAAATATTTGTTTGATAAGATGCAACATATCTATTTTTATTAGCATATATTAATTACATAAGATAATGAGGTTTTAACCAAACATTTCTGTGCATGCATATGATAAATATCAGTATTTTAAAAGAAGTGCAAATATAGTTATATGAAAATGTTATTCAGAAGCCTTTATCCAGGCAATAGGCTCTGGTTTTGCAGTGTCTCAATCAACAAGACAAACTGAGGCAATAATTGGTATTAAATGTCACTCAGTGAGACACACAAACAAGCAAAAAATGTTGTAGACGTGGTAATGGAAAATTATCACTTGAGATTAAAATGGTTCAAGCCATAGAAAGAAAAGTCTCTGTATATAAAAGGATTAACGAGAACTGGTTCTTTGGTGTCTATTCTAAGTGGTGCCAATCAGACTGTTAAATAAACATTTAAGCAAAACATTACAAAGGGAGAAAAGAAAACAAAAGATAATAAAATCAAGATGAAGGATACTAAAGGTAAGGCTAGATTTCCCTGATCGTGTCAGCTAAGGAACCAAACTAAAGACAGGAAATGTCTTCCGAGTACATTCAGTGCCTTGAATCTTGCTGGGAGTCACTGCTGGGTTGATAGACTTAGAGTTCCATTCAGTAGGGCTTAACAAGAAGAGGCATGTTCCCGCTCTAAAACCTTTCTTAGAAGACACAATGGATACATTAGAAAGACATATAAAAATCATGGGAAGATGACGAATGGGAAACAGTCATCACAGATCAAGTCTGTATTTGTCTACCTCTGGACCAATGCTGAGCTTCTGACATTCTTAGACTGAGACATAAAGAACTGAAGCTCCCCCCACCCCCCCAAAAAAGGGCAAAGAAATTGCTATTAGAGTTATCTAACTAATATGACAATTGAAAAACTGCCATAAACACGCACAAATGATATTCACACAGTGGCATACACACACACATTTTACCTAGGCACAAAGAACTCTCTCAGAACATGGGAAGAATAAATATACAACCTGAAAAGCAGAAATGCTCAAAAAAGACGAGTTCTTTACAAAACAGTCAAAGGCAAGGTTTCTCTCTCCCCGGTTTTCCCCACAAGCCTTTCCCAAGGCTTTGATTATAAGCAGATAGCTGTCTTGGTAGATGTTGAAGCCGTGACTAAACGGTAATGGCTTTATTACTTCATTTAATTTTGCTTACAACAGAATTTAAGTGGGTATCTGTTTTTAAAGGAAAGCAGCACATTTACACAACAGAAGTTTGCATAACTTTCAGATGTCCAAACCTGTCTGTAGAGACATGCTCTAACCTTCTTCCTTATATCTTGGCTATATCAGTATACAAAATAAACCCAAAGCCTTAGCAAATCTTATGCTGACAAAATCAGGCTACTTATCTGGAAAAGACATTCCATGTATGCTATGTCACTAAAAGAATTGTAATCAAAGTCCAATGGGAAAACATGTAGCGAGCTACTTTTTCCCATCAATAAGGATTGAGTTCAGGGTCTCAGATATACTTGATGAGCACTCTACCACTGAGAGGTAAGCCCGGGAATCTGTATACTATTTTATTTTGACACAGTCTCACTGAATTGACTAGGCTATCCTTGAACTCACTACAGCTCAAGCTATCATTGAATGTCTTCCTGTCTGAGCTTCCTGAGTAGTAAGGACTACAGTCACATTCCACCAGATCTCGTTTATTTTATTTTTTTTTAATATTTTTTATTACATATTTTCCTCAATTACATTTCCAATGCTATCCCAAAAGTCCCCCATACCGCCCCCCACTTCCCTACCCACCCATTCCCATTCTTTTGGCCCTGGCATTCCCCTATATTGGGGCATATAAAGTTTGCAAGTCCAATGGGCCTCTCTTTCCAGTGATGGCTGACTAGGCCATCTTTCGATACATATGCAGCTAGAGACAAGAGCTCCAGGGTACTGGTTAATCCATCATGTTGTTCCAACTATAGGGTTGCAGATCCCTTTAGCTCCTTGGGTACTTTCTCTAGCTTCTCCATTGGTAGCCCTGTGATACATCCAATAGCGGACTGTGAGCATCCACTCCTGTGTTTGCTAGGCCCCGGCATAGTCTCACAAGAGACAGCTATATTTGGGTCCTTTCAGCAAAATCTTGCTAGTGTATGCAATGGTGTCAGCGTTTGGAAGCTGATTATGGGATGGATCCCTGGATATGGCAGTCTCTAGATGGTCCATCCTTTCATCACAGCTCGAAACTTTGTCTCTGTAACTCCTTCCCTGGGTGTTTTGTTCCCAATTCTAAGAAGGGGCATATTGTCCACACTTTGGTCTTCATTCTTTTTGAGTTTCATGCGTTTAGCAAATTGTATCTTATATCTTGGGTATCCTAAGTTTTGGGCTAATATCCACTTATCAGTGAATACATATTGTGTGAGTTCTTTTGTGATTGTGTTACCTCACTCAAGATGATGCCCTCCAGGTCCATCCATTTGGCTGGGAATTTCATAAATTCATTCTTTTTAATAGCTGAGTAGTACTCCATTATGTAAATGTACCATAATTTCTGTATCCATTCCTCTGTTTAGGGGCATCTGGGTTCTTTCCAGCTTCTGGCTATTATAAATAGGGCTGCTATGAACATAGTGGAGCATGTGTCCTTCTTACCGGTTGGGACATCTTCTGGATATATGTCCAGGAGAGGTATTGCTGGATCCTCCGGTAGTACTATGTCCAGTTTTCTGAGGAACCGCCAGACTGATTTCCAGAGTGGTTGTATAAGCTTGCAATCCCACCAACAATGGAGGAGTGTTCCTCTTTCTCCACATCCTCGCCAGCATCTGCTGTCACCTGAATTTTTCATCTTAGCCATTCTGACTGGTGTGAGGTGGAATCTCAGGGTTGTTTTGATTTGCATTTCCCTGATGATTAAGGATGTTGAACATTTTTTCAGGTGCTTCTCTGCCATTCGGTATTCCTCAGGTGAGAATTCTTTGTTCAGTTCTGAGCCCCATTTTTTAATGGGGTTATTTGACTTATATTCTACTTGCTTTCTTAATTTTTTTCAGTGTGTGGGGTGCATATATGTGGGTATGTGTCCACCCTCTGAAGCCAGATGATAGCATCAGATCCCCTGAATATGGATTTATAAGAATAGTTGTGATGCATGTGATATGCGTGCTAAATACCAAACTTAGTCCCCAGCAAGTCTGAAGCTGTTCTCTGGTTCCCTACACAATTCTTGCTGGCAGCTTTTCAGTAAGCAAGTTTATTTGCCCAAGTAATCTACAGTGTTTTGGAAAAAAACTTGCTATATTTCCTTTTGCTTAGAAATAATTCCAGGGGCTTGTTCATTCAAAGTTTGCTTCTCCTACCAAAATATGCACAGATATGATTAAATTATGTTACTGGGCATTATGCTTTATTAAATTCCTGTCATGTAACTGTAAAGGGATTTTTTTCAAATACAGTCACTTTTTCCTTTGATTTCAAACCACAGGCATTTTGAAAGTGATTGTGGTAAAAGGTGTGTGATCACTCAGGCACTCCCTGCCACAGTTACATTAGTGCAATTCCATCACGCTTAGCAGTCTCCACCACCCCATAATTTCTAGACTTGTCTATGTGACATACTGGGCTGGAGAGATTAGAGGTGCTAACACTGGCTGTCCAGTGTCGCTGTCATCTTCCCAAAGAAAATAGTCCCTAGGTCACAATCCATGCAGCCCCAGTTAGACACTACAGACTTGGAGAGTACACCTAAAACTGTGTCCACCCTGAGTCTGTGGTCCAGGTAGTAGGAGTTGCATAATGATGAAAATCACAGCCAAACTGACTGTGACAAACTTAGCTTTGCTATTTTATTACTGTGTGCCATTATTCGATTCGAAAAGGTAACATAAAAAAAATCTTCCAAATCCTGATTTTGTAACCTCAGTTATTTCAACGGCTTACCAAAGAGTCCTCCAAATGAACTGAAGGTGACACTTCTGGAAACATCTGGCATTCTCTCAGAACCTCTCTAGTATTTAGCTCTTTCTTTCCAAACCCTCACAGCAGTAACTTACAGGCGAAGGACCTGAGATGTGCCTTAAGTTAGCAAAAATCGTGACATGAAAATTAGAGATGAATATATTTAGGGGCAGGAGTGGTGGCCCCAATAGTCAGAGTGCTTTCGATGTCAGCATGAGGAACTGAAATCAGGTTCCTGCACCCACTTTAAAAGCCGCATATGCAGCTGGAGCCATGGGCCCCTCCATGTGTACTCTTTGGTTGGCGCTTCAGTCCCTGGGAGCTCTGGCGGCTCTGGTTGGTTCCTATTGTTGTTCTTCCTATGGGATTGCAAACTCCTTCAGCTCCTTCAGTCCTTCCTCTAATTCCTCCTTCAGGATCCCTGTGCTCAGTCTGATGGTTGATTATGAACATCCACATCTGTATTGATCAGGCTCTGCCATAGTCTCTCAGCCATACCAGGCTCTTGTTAGCAAGTACTTCTTGGCATCAGCAACAGTATCTGGGTTTGGTGCCTATAGATGGGATGGATCCCTAGGTGGGGCAGTCTTTGAATGGCCTTTTGTTCATTCTCTGCTCCACTCTAAGCTTCAGCTGCTTGTGTAGTACAGGATTGCCTTATCTGGCATCAATGGGAAGGGAGGCTCTTGGTCCTGTAGAGACTCAATGCCCCAACATAGGGGAATGCTAGGGTGGTGAGAGAAGTGTGGGTAGGTGCGTGGGGAGCCCCCTTATAGACGCGGGGGTGGGGGGGGTGGGGGGGGTGGGGAGGGAGAGTGAGATAGGTGTTTGCAGAGGAGAAACTGGGAAGGGGGATAACATTTTAAATGTAAACAAATGAAATAACCAATAAAAATAAAGAAAGAAAAGCCACACATGGCCCAGTACCTGAGAGTCACCACAGCTCTGTGGAGAGCAGAGGCAGGAGAATTGCTAGAGCTTCTTGATTAGCTGCCTAGCTCTGGGTTCAGTGAAGGAAGGACCCCATCTCAAAAGAATAAGGCTGAGTGATAGAGCAGATGTGTGGCCCCCAGTAAAGCAATGAAAGGATGATCCATGAGGAAAGCAAAAGGCATGGCAGTGAGTTCTTGCTGGTAGCTGAAACAGACATCAGCACTGCTCAAGAACACAGCTAATAGAAATGGAGAGGGGTCTCCAAGGAGACCAGCTCTTAGAGACACCATGAAATCCAGGCTAACCTGTAACTCATAACTCTCCTGCCTTAGCCATGTAAATATTGGCACTAAGTATAGGTGTGCTCCGTCAGGCTTCACTTTGTGAATATTCTCAACCCTGGTAGAATCTGAGAAGTTACATGATCTCTGAGGGGACAAGCTAGGAGTCCAACCCTCTTTGGGAAATTAAGAGTTCACTTTTAGTTCCAGGATGAGGGAGTATTGGAAACAGAATTGATTATATTAGTAAGAAACCTGTGTTATAAACTAGGTACCCTGCATGCCAGTTTTAAATTTGTCAGTATGCTTGCTGTGTGTTTACAATTTTCCTAAATTTAAAATCGTAATATTAATGACATAGGCTTATTTTCAAGTCAAATAACATCACTTGAAAGAATAAATTTTTTGTGAAAGTTCCAATTTTTTATTATCACTTGTTATTAAATTACTAAGCAGTTGTTGGTTTCATTATTATTATTTATTACATATTCGTATTAAATTACTAAACTGTTATTAATCAATTCTAGGCAGTCAACTCCTTAGATGCCATGTAAATTTCTAATCAGGATTCTCATTTAATTGGGAATGGCAGTTAGGTGATTAAGGCTCTGGGTATATAAGTAACGGTTATCACTAACCACCCATTATAGACTCAGGCTCCAGGAAGCCATCTGTTCCTAATGTGCTCCTAGGCTGGACACAAAGGAGGTAAAATTCTAAGATATACTTGAAAAACCTGAGAAGGAGGAATTTGCCCTAAAGTGGTAGGATTTAACCTTCTTTAGGTCATTGATGCTTTTAGTGTTTCTGTCTGAAACAAAGGGACCTATAGAGAACTGACATAAGTTTCCAGAAAGTTCATGGACTCTCACAGATCCTACCTCAACGGAGAGAAGGTTACAGGTCAGGCGCTCACCATGGTCTTAGGCAATAGCTGTTTTGAAATAGGAGGTGTTTTGAGACGATCTTGAGGCCAAGGGTAAGAACAAAACAGACTTTCTTTATACAGGTTCAGCCGCCCCCAAAACCTCATTCATAGTATACTTATTGTGGAATCTTCAGGTGACTTGACTTTCTGGAATTTACATACAAGATCTCACATGCATTCCTAAATACCATCATCTCAACAAGCTAACTGCTACTTTTTCCTTGGACAATTTCAACAAAACAGTGCATCCTGAAGCTTAAGCCAGATGGACCCGAGCCAAACTCAGAGCTAAGAAGAAAAATACCATATGTCAGTTTCCCTGAAAGCCTCTCTACATAATCTCAATACAATATTACCGAACATGAAGAGAATTTTTCCTAATGTTGACTTCTGGAACACAGAAGGGAATGAAGATTACATACCCAGAGAAACCTGGGTGATCTGTGCTAATACCACAGCAAGTCACAGCGCAATGTCAGCTGGTATCAGAGCAGCAATCTGATACACACAGTGCTATTTGGTGGGAGTAGACTAGGAGATACTACAGAAATTGAACAGCAGCTTCTCACTGCATAGAGTACAACTCTCAAGTCTTGACTCAAATATGGCCCCACACAGCTTTTAACAAAATACCCTCTACTCATGTCTCAAATATCACAGAGGTGTGTGTGTGTGTGTGTGTTTGTGGGTAGGTGTGTAGGTGTGCACAGGTTCCTGTGTGTGTACACAGGTAGAAGCCAGAGATATTTGGTATGTGCCTCTGCTGCTCTCCACCTTACGTTTTGAGTCTCTCACTGATCCTGGAGTTGGCTGACTGGAGGTCCAGCAAGCCCCAGGGCCTCTCTTGTGCCTGCCCGTTCAGTTATGGGGATGCAATCCTGAATCCCTGCATCTGACTTTTTAAGTGAGTACAAGGGATCTGAACTCCATGTCATTAGACTTACACAGCAAGCACTTTATTCATTCAGCTGTTTCCCTTGACTTGAAATACACTGTACTGTTTATTAAAATGCTATACTGAAATACATTATTATATGCGATGACTTAAACCATAAAATGCTTTTAGGTAGAGAATATATCAGATACAAACGTGACAAGAACAGATAATACACTTCAGCAGAGCCGAAGGCAGACAAAGAAAGAATATATTGAGAAAGTCCAACGGAGGTCAAATGGAAAGTAGAAACACTTATCTCTATTCTAAGTTATGGAGATATGTTTAAGAGACAGAGAAAACTTTGAACTTAGAATTATAATTATCCAGAAAACATCAAATGACTTTTCCCCAATATGCGTTTAGGCTGAACTTTTGGTTTTGTTACTATTATGTAAGACTGTTTATAGCAAAATGTTAAACTTGACTTTCAAAGTAGGGCTGAATGAACAAACTGAAATGACCAGTCAGGCAATCACTGCTGGTTTCAAAGATGGCTTCCTACGAGAAGTAAACTCTATAGAATAAAGAGCTTCCACCAAATGAGATCTTCAATGTGGACTGTAATTCATAAGACAGAAGCATGTGAAAACCCTATTCAATGACCACACAAGGGACTGCTTCCCTCTCTAGTGTCTAAGCGATCAGTCATATTTAGTTGTGGTGACTATTCACGAGGAACTTTGAAACTTTCCAGGTGTGTGATGTCTTCCCCTTAGTGTTTCCTGCAAAAGCCTATATCCTGTATTTGAATTTCAAGCAATCACAGGGTTTTAATTTTCCAAGGTTGAATGGTCTAAATATTAAATACTTGTCCTCAAAAGTGAGATTTCAGTGTCCACTTATAGCTAATATGCTTGAAATTTAATTAAAATCACACTGTAGTGCATATTAAAATAATTTTATAAAATGACTATGTCAGATAACCCAAGAAAATAATTTTGAAGAGTGTATGGTACCCATACAGAACGCCATATATGCCATTTCATGATGGCTTAGGTCTTAATGATACTGTCAAATAACAACATAGCAATAATCAAATAAATCTCACATTATGCCAGTTCCCAATGGCCCTACATCCTAAATCCATGCTCCCCTGGTTGGAAACGGAACTCAGTGGTCTATTCCAAACTAACAGAATATAGAAAAATGAGAAAGGGCTCCCAAGATGCTCCCTGTAATTAAAACACCTCCTCTCTCATCTTCGATATTTGGAGGACACAGCCAGCACTCCTGCAGGTAGCCTGAGGTGTTCTGTCTACAGGGAACCCTCATTCAGGTACAAAGTTTTGACTGTGCCACAGGAAAGAATTTCAGAACAACTCACAGAGAAGGATGAATGAAGTTACCAAGCTTTTCAAGCAGAAATAAGGGATCGTACATGGTTTCAACTTAAGGACCAGCACTGAGAGACTGGTGCACAGAGGACAGGACAGTGTGCACTCCAGTGTAGTTCCAGGCTTCTTAAGAGTGTCACATACAGACAGACAGCTTTACAATAGCCAGCTCTGCAACTCTGTGGCTTAAGTTAACATTGCCCAAAGGATGTAATCTGCACTGTGGTTTAAATAGTAAGTGAAGTTCAGAAATTAAGTATAGCAGTATGAAGTTTTCTTATTTCTTGTAGTGTGTTTCCTTTGTGTAACTGTGGCTTCATGAGGCACATTGTTTAGAACAATGGATGGAGGAGGTGTGTGGGCATGGTTACACTGACAGGTCACAGGCACTCTAGCTCTAAACAAGCATAGTTCTGCTGTTTACAACATACTAGTTGGAGGAATCTTTTGTGACAGGGAATGTTGTTTCTGTAAGCAAGCTTGACTTTGTTGGCTGTGTAGAAGTTTCTGACCCTCGGCCAGCAGGAAACAAAAGCTAGAATCCAAGTAAAGGGTTTTGCTTTCTTATGTATACCCTTAATTTTGCCTGTCTTTTTACCATACCACACATGTCTTGGGTCCCTCAGATTTCTTTCCCACTATTATGTTTTGAGATACTCTGATGAAGGATCTGGGATGAGCACAAGACTGGAAGAGAATCTTCCAAGACATTCCATACAACCCAAGTAAACCCTGAAGCAGCCCTTAATTACAGTGAAGTTCTGAGATGACTCAAGTCCTGCTTAACAATGCCACTGTGGCTCACTCACTCACTTGCTACAGAACCCCTGTGGCAATGACTATCTTTTGGAGCCAATTTAGTTTGGGGATGTGGTGCTTTACAGAAAAACAGTTAATTCAGGTTTTAGAGGAGAGTGCCACCATAAAAATCTAAAGGTGGGAGACCTTTAGACATGGTGTTGTACACCTTTGAGCCCAGCATCTGGGAAGCAGAAGCCTGAGTTCGAGTTCAATCATAGAGAGTTCCAGGCTAGTGAGGGCTATATTGTAAGACCCTTCCTCAAAAATAAAATAAATACAAATGTGAGAATGTGCTTAGAGCTGTACATGTTAAAAAGAGTACTAGATCACATGTTTAGAGAAGTTTGAAATTTATAACAATCTATGGATGGATGGATGGATGTGGTTGGATGGATGGATGGATGGACAGACTTTTTTAAAACATAAGAAAGAAAAGTTTCACCGGAATTTAGAAATGATGGAGCACAGAAATTTCATCACTGCCCACATTTCCATGTAGCTATTTGATCCACTGTCTCCTGCAGATATAGTGAGAGTAAAAATTGCCAAATGAATTGAGTGATCCAATTAAAGAGATTTCCTAGAAAAAAAATTACTGACAATTTCACCAGGTTTCCTTTATTGTAGGATTACATGTAGAGTATAGTAGGAAAAAAATGGATAGGCAATAAAAGAAACCCATGAATTGATGGGTTGAAGGCTTTCAGTCTCTCTAGACAGCCACATAATTATAAAATAAAAACAATAGCATCATGGCTGGAGACATGTTTCAGTGGTCAAAAGCCCTTGCTGTTCTTTCAGAAGACCAGGTTCAGTTCCTAGCTCCCATATGGCAGCTCACAGCTATCTTTGTCTCCCGTTCCACTGGATCTGGATATGACACACTCTCCTGATCCCTAGGACTCCTGTGCACATGTCATGTATTCACACACACTCTGTAACTCCCCACAGACACACTGAAATGAATAAATATTTTTTTTGAAAGACGAGGCCAGAAAACAAGGTCATATGATGACACTACAGGAAAAGCATGACATCATTAGATAGAAGCCCAGCTAATTGCTATGACATCTTTCAGTTAAAGCCATGAAAAGGTTTTAAAAAAAAAGAAGAAGAAGAAGAAGAAGAAGAAGAAGGAATGCCACACCAAAGGGCCTCCAAAGACTGACACAGATCCTCCTCACTGAAGTGGAGGGACAAAGTTTGGATCTTAGGAGGTTTCATGGTCTATTGATGAGCTTAAAGAACAGGTAGACATTTAAGAGATCTGTTGCTCATCTATCCCAGCGTGGACACAGAGCAGAGGACTGCTTTCTCGAGGCTGCATGAATGGAATAGGCACAAAAAGACAAAATCTACAAAGTGTCGCAGGAAACTCGCAAATTCTTTGAGAAGATTCTTATCAGAATATGGCCAGCTTGGAACAAAAGGAGAAAGAGGACAAAATAAGAAGTGCCTATAGACCCACCCACATTTCACTGGCAAAGAATGCTGGAGAAACGGCAGAGCAGCAAGCACGTACAGGGTGCATGACTCCAAGGATATAACCCAGAGCACTGGGGTACAAAAGACCTGGAGAGTGACGATGAAGGTCTGAGGACCCAAAGAAGTATCTCTCCTCCTCGGATTTCAGAGTTGCTGTGCATCAGTGACTTCCTCATTCCTTCCTTCCATTGACATCTCAGAATGCAAACATCTTCGTGTATCCTTACCGTCTTGTGAAGGCTGACGGTGTTAAGAACTGATCATTTTTCCTTTAGGATTGAAGTTCCAAGGATGAGGAGGAGGAGGAAAGGTAAAGTTAGACTGAAGAAACTATCAAAGAACACCCTGGAAGCCTCATCCACACTGAGACTAAACTTGGATTTCTGAATTTTGAGCCCTCACTCATTTATACAATAAGAAGGACCTGCTTTGCAGAAGTTGAAGAGGTGATGCACTTGCATGAATAAAAGTGATCCTTGACATCAATATTACATCCTTTGTTTTACACCATCATCAGGACCTCTAAATAGAACTTCAAGTCTATTTAACATTCTCTCTCAGGGCTGATAAAAAGCTTGAGCAAATGGAGCTGGCTCTACGACTCAGTTTGTGGCATTCATAAAGGCTAGTTTAATCCCCCCAAACCCATGCCAGCAAACCAGGCAAGGGGGAGATGCCTCAGAGGGTGAAAATGCTGGGCCCACAAGCCTAAGGTACTGAGTTGGATTCTCCAGAATCCACTTGAAGCCAGATGCTGTAGCTCACATCTGTAATCCCAGTGTTCATATCCGTGAGATAGGAGTCAGAAACAGGAGAATCCCTAGAAGTCTGGTGACCAGCAAGCTTAGTGTAATGAGAGATAAAAACAAGTGAAACTGTCTAAACAAGATGGAAGTTACAGACTGATTCCCAGGGTTGTCCTAAGACCTGTCCTTGCACACTCTGGCATGTGTGTCCTTGCACTCACACATGAACTTACACATTGACCCACATCATACCCCTACATCACACACATGTACACACACACACACAGACACACACACACAATTTTTTAAAAGTCTGGTACAGTGCTGACATCTGACCTCTATATACGGGCACAGACATGTGTGCAATTACCCTCCCAACACAATATAAACAAAACCAAAACCGCTGAATAGTTGAATCAGTATCACTGAAACTATGTTTATAACATAAAATCTCTGTAATGTAAACATGATAAATTGCTACATTCAAAGTTAAATAACCAAATAATTATCATGGCCCAACTGTAATCTGTTTATATTTATTTTAGCATTGCACCTATACTTAAGAGATCTTATAAGAAATGCCAAAGCTCTCTTGAAGACCACTATTTATAAAAGGTTCTGTGGTTTGTAACAAAACCTCAATTAAACACATACACACACACATTAAGTGAAATGAAAGCTAGAAGATGGAGTATTCGACTCCACTAAAGTGATTCTAATTTTTTGATTTACTTATCCTCCAGTGAAAGCAAATTACATCATTCAAATGCTTTACGGTACCTATCCTTCACAATGACACTGCAACTTTCAGGGTCCCACTCACTACCACACTGAGTCATGTGAGAAAAATAGTTAAAGCAATATTTTCTAAATGTCAGACAGTCACAAAGCGATTTATCTCATAGGCTTGTCCCTCCAGGCTGTAAGGCCATTTAGCAAAGGCTTATTAGTGATGAGCAATGACGGGCAGCCATGTTTTCTGTCTAACCATTCATGGGGCAATGAAAACAAAGAGCATAAACATTTCATTTGGAAGCATACAGCATTGGTTAAAAATAGCAAGACCATTATAATTGAAACCAAAAGGGGGCTGCTTCTTGCCTTCAGGGAGCACAGGCCAATGAGTAATGCTGCTTTCTCAATACAAATGGTATTGGGCTCTGGGCTCAGCTTGAATAACATGGTGAGTGAATTATCCATCTCAAAATGTAGGGAACTGAGAAATTCAGTCATATCTGACCAGTTAGTGCATCCCTAAACCTCAAGCCTTCAGACCTCCTCACCTGAAGTCTCTCCAGGCCAGTCAACACCTATCAACAGAGGGGCTGCCAAGTGTCTCTCTTCCCCTAAGACAGACTTCTGATAAGAAAATTTTACCCACTGCCTTGGAAATGGGAAGGGTGATGTGTACTGCATTAATGAATGACAATGGATTGTTTAATGAGATTATAGATTATAAAACAAATCTACATTGTTATTTGCCTGAAGTTGCCTTTTTATGAAACACTTGTGGAAAGAGTCTAACAGCCTCGAGTAGGGACTGGAAGTATTGTACATTGAGATTCTGTGTTACTTCAGGTAGCATCTGCTCTATCTAAAAATCAACTCGTCATGTGGCAGCCCGTGCCTGAAACCCTGACCCACTGCTGCAAACAGTGACACCTCTTACTTCTTACTCTAATTTTTATTTGAATCTTCATATTTTAATTACTTCTTCGACTTTTATTGAAATCCTCCTTTGATTCTGACTTTCTCAGAACACACTTATGTGATTATGAGAAGCACTAAGCTCATGGGAGAAGCAACCTAGACAGGAGGTTACACTGGGGTTTGACACTTCATTTCAATAGACCTCATCTTGACATGGCCAAGTGCTTGCACCTGCAAATCCCAGACTGCTCCTTATGTCTGAAGTGGTGCTCAACAGGATACCTTGGCATCGTGGGCCCTAAATAAATGTTATAAAATACCATTAGTGGTAGAAATAGAGTCCAAAATTCTACCAGAAAAAATTTACTCTCAGAAGAAAAGAGGTTTACCGTTCTTCTTTGACCATATGATTGACACAGAGAACTTCCACTTTTAAACAAATACATAGAATAAGAGGCAGCCCAGTGAGACAAAGCCCAATGCATCCAGCAGCTGCTGCCCAGTGTCCTAATGAGCTGCCTGCCTAATGTTCTGGACTTATGTGAGTCTTTCAAGAGTAGCCTTCATGTCATCTTTAACCTCAAAGCCCACTCTCCCTTCTCCCTCTCTTGTGGCTCTCACGCCATCTTTTTTTCTTTTTTAAGAACATGAAATTCTAGCTGGGCAGTGGAGGTGCACACCATTAATCCCAGCACTTGGGAGGCAGATTTCTGAGTTCGAGACCAGCCTGGACTACAGAGTGAGTCCAGGATAGCCAGAGCTATACAGAGAAACCCACATACCACCTAGCAGTAAAAGTGACAAATATGTTTTCTCCTCCATGATAGAACACAAGTACGTTTTGGTCTACATGAAAAGCAATAACTCTAAGTTTCTGTTGTGTAAGATGTTATGTATTTTTCTTCCCTAAAACAGGATCAAAAGATGAAAGAGAGAGAGAGAGAGAGAGAGAGAGAGAGAGAGAGAGAGAGAGAGAGAAGAAAGAAAAAGTAAGATAACAAGAGGGTCATAAAGTTTCAGCAAAACTGGACACCACGTTCTGGATTTGTTCCATTTAAAGTTGGAGTAGTCACATCAAATACATAGAATAAGAGGCAGCCCAGTGAGACAAAGCCCAATGCATCCAGCAGCTGCTGCCCAGTGTCCTAATGAGCTGCCTGCCTAATGTTCTGGACTTATGTGAGTCTTTCAAGAGTAGCCTTCATGTCATCTTTAACCTCAAAGCCCACTCTCCCTTCTCCCTCTCTTGTGGCTCTCACGCCATCTTTTTTTCTTTTTTAAGAACATGAAATTCTAGCTGGGCAGTGGAGGTGCACACCATTAATCCCAGCACTTGGGAGGCAGATTTCTGAGTTCGAGACCAGCCTGGACTACAGAGTGAGTCCAGGATAGCCAGAGCTATACAGAGAAACCCAGTCTCGGAAAAACAGAAACAAAACAAACCAAACAAACAAACAAAAAGAACATGAAATTCTAAGCAATAATTACAATGCTGAACACTCACCAGCCACTACTGATCCCTTTCCCAGACTCCCCTACTATAGTCCTCTCAACACTCTGATTCTTGGTCCACTTCACGTTCAGTTAATCTTCAGTCCTCATTTCTCTAACTCTTGGATTCTTTCAACCAGTGTCTAGGGAACAATGTTCTTTCCAAAGACAGGAAATCTAAGCAAGGTCAAGGATGAGGTTGCCTATCTCTCTGGAGTTCACACGAGAGGCCCCTATGCCGTGAACAATTTTGACATACTCAACCGTTATTTCCCTTATCACAGACTATCAATAGCTGAAGCCACATTCACAGATGGCTGTAGATTCTTGTTCCTGTCATTTACAGGGGACAGAATTTCTGTCATTTACAGGGGACTTGGTGTTGCATGAAGTATTTATAAGCTTTTATCATTTAATTAGGGAATGAATTTTATAGGTTAAAAGATAAACATGTATTAATTGCCTTCCTTGTTGTCATAATGAAAGGCTTCACAGACACAACATTAAGGAGGAGGGATTTATTAAGTCTCACAGTTAGGGAAAGCACAGTCCACTGTGTTCAGGTAGGCATGGTGATGGGTAGTGAGACTGGAACTCTTCATACTCCACAAACCACAGGGCTCACCTGAAATCAGAGGGAGCTATTCCTTCCCCCATTCCACACAGTGAGCCACTTCCAGTTAAAACTTTCACAACCTTCTAACAACAGCACCGCCACCTGATAGTCAACTGGTCAAGCACATTGTCAAGGGGCAAATTTCCCATCTAAACCACATCAGTATTTTTAAAGAAGCATCTCTTTTAAGTGGAAGATATATATGAATACAGATGGCATTCCTTCAAGGTAATGTTTAATTGATGTTACACGTCTTAACTCGGCACAGGGAAACTACTGTGCCTACACAAAACACTGTCCATTTTTGCACACCTGAAGAAGGAATGATGGAAGAAATCTGTGAAGAACTCTGCGGCACAGAAGCCTCTAAAGTTAATCTAAATGCAAGCACCATTCATCTTGCATAGCACACTAGGTATTGGGCCACATGGAAACCTATAAGACAATTATCCTGAAATCTATATGCAACAGTGCTGTGAGAGGGTAGTGAACTTTATGTTGACGATCACCCAGCTAGGAGAAAGCACAACAAATTGATGCCCTCTGCCTCACAAGCCAGTATCATGGAATAGCACTGCACAGTCTCTCAATAAGCGTGTCTCTTTATACACCTGCTGTTGCCAAGTACCAGTTATACGCCAGGCACCAGGAGGAAAGAGGAAGGGCACTAAAGAGCCTGGGTTTGAACTGAAGGGCTTTTTGTTTTAAAGCAAATTAGGAGCTTTGGAGGCCATAGCACAATACCTTCCTGGTCAGGATAGGATTTTGTCCTCCCTCATGCCAGCAAATTTAAGTAACAAATGGGGTTTTTACATAAAACTCTTTTCTTCTAAATAATTACATCGTACTTGTTTGAATTTATAGCATATAAAATATTATATAGCTCTTCTTCAGTGGTATGTGGTCATCACTGTCATAACAGGGGACAGGGTTTCCAGAGAGCACACTGAATAGTCTTCAATGTGTGCTAGCTCCATCTTATTCCTACCTTCGTACTATCATTAGCTCAGAAGCTGCACACCTCTGCTAATGTACTGTGATACAGAGGGGTTAATCAGTAACCAAAGACTAATTATGTGTTTAAGTTGTCAAGGAAGAGCCTTTCCTTGTCCAGGGTAAAGTGCACCAGCTTATGCCAGTTTATTTATTTTCCTGATGCTTGCTTAGAAACAAAGACGGGTATATACCTGTACAAAGAACTTAGCCAAGCTCAACACTGAGCCTAGGACCAAGCTGGGAAGAGAAAAGATAAGAGTCTCTATGTTTGTGTTAAGGGTACTGTGCATATTATTTTGGCTCATACTTAGAACAGCCCCGATGAAATGAGTCACTCTAATCTCCATTTGATAAAGAAGAAAAATTAGGTCTGACTTCACACAAAAAGTAGCAGAACTAGAGTTTGAAACCCAGTCCAGAAAGCTGTCTGTTTCTAATCACATGCCCAGGATAAGAGAGGGAAACACCCTCGGGGCCAAGCATGTAAAGAGGATGTTTGAAGTGGCTTAGCATTAAGATTAGAGAGTCAGGGTTCTTAACCATGGCTGCTCCTGGAATCACCTAGGGAGCAGTAAAGATTGTTGGTTCCACCCCCACAGATGGGATTTAATTGATATGGGAGCTGCAAGGTGCTCCAAATGGGGAGTCTAGCCAGAGGCAGACTGCTTGCAGAAAGGAAGGCATGTGGCTCCCTTGAAAGCAGCAAGAGAAAACTTTCAAATGTTAAATAAACACTGCTCTGGACAAAGGTTGGTACAACTTCTGCCAGCAGTATGTGATCTCCACACTACTCTTTGGTATACTTAAGGTTCTGGGCTGGGAGCTAGATATATAGATTATTGATAGAAACATAGATGATACATAGATTATTAATAGAAGATAGATGATAGATAGATGTTTGATAGATAGATAGATGATAGATAGTTGATAGCTAGCTAGCTCGATGATAGATAGATAAGGTACATAGCTATATAGTTAGACAAATAGATGCAAAAGATATTGTCATGAATTTTTGTGGAGAAGGTCATTTGGTTTCTGATCCTTTCCATGTCATTCTCCAACTCCAATTATGAGACTACTATACAAAAAGAGTAACTTCCATTCAAAGGACCCTGGAGTAATGAAGATAGCTTAACTATGCTCTCTTAACATCTGCGTACCACTTGACACAGACACAGTTACTTCAACTTTTCCAAGAGTCATATTTTAAAAGAAGGCCACTCAAAATTAATGCTGACTTTTATCCAAGTCATGTTAAGAGATCTATCTCATTTACCTAAGCAAGGCTTAAACAAAGGTGAGAGGGAGGGAGAGAAAGGAGGGAGGAAGGGAGAGTTTCAGGAATGGTGCAGGTAGTAAAGTGCAGCCTGCAGACCTACTCTTTTCTCTCTAACCCTATGGCTGTGGTGGAGAGGCCCGCAGATACCCAAAGCCAGCCAGCCTAGCTAAATCAATAACCTGCTCAGGTTCAGTGGAAGATGCCATCTCAAAATGTTAAGGTGGAGAAAGAACAAATGGGAAGAGACAGATGACATTAATCTACGACTCCTGCACTCATGAACACTCTGACATGTAGACATACACATCAAAAACAAACAGGTAAATAAATAATGGGAAAAAAAGAATGAAATCAGACACCCTGAAAGCTCATCTATGATGGTGGTGTGTGTGGCATCACAGGGTAAAATACCATCTGTCCTAGGGAAGGAAAAACAAGAGCTGCATGCTTTCAGAAACTGTTTCTTATTAAACAGCACACAGACACAGACGTGGACATGAATGTTGCTAAAAGCAAGCCTGAATGTGTGTGTGTGTGTGTGTGTGTGTGTGTGTGTGTGTGTGTTTTAAATAAGCAGAAACTTTAGCCAGCTTGTGAACTAATTCTTCCTACACAATCATTGCAACTGTTGCAAGGCCAAGACAACAGTTAAGTAACATTTCAGGGGCACAGTACACTATGGCTCAACAGCTCAGCCAGGCAAGTGCTTGCTTGCTATGCAAGTTTGACTACCTCAGTTTGGATCCCCAGGACCAGTGTAAGAACCCAGGTGTAGTGGTGTGTGCCTAGAATCTGGGTGCTGGGCTATAGGGGGGTGAAAACAGAATATCCTTGGAGCTCACTGGCCAGACAGTCTGGCTGAATCAGTGAGATCAAAGCTTGAATCCAGTGACCCTGTCTCAAGAAATAAGGTGGAGAGTGAAAAACAAACATTGGCCATCTTACCACACACACACACACACACACACACACACACACACTAAAACTCATGTGGAAGGCATGATTTTCTAAATAAATAAGCAAGTATCCACCCTTCTCATACCAACAACTCATAGGTAAATTTCCATACTTTAGACTTTTTCTTTTAAATATAAAACTATCAAAAGCAAGCTTTCCCTTTGAAGGAAGCCCAGCCACATATTTTCATTGGCTGGAGCCATGCAGCACCAAGATGCTAAAAATACTTTCTTTTCTTTTAAGTTGGGACAAACAAATCAGACCAAGCAAATAATTGCATATCATTTCTCCCATCTTAAGTGTCTTACTAGAAAATGCTCTGCATAGCTGGGTCAAAGCAAAGGGATCTGTTTTATATTTGTATACACATCCACTGCCCGAAATACCCCCTTCAGCTTATTTCTGCCCAGGATGATTCAATAAGCTATATTTGCATTCACAGCAAGGATGGTCAGCATTTAGGTAGGACTTTTTATTTCTCACTTGCTTTGTATTGGAGAGAGAGAGAGCTTCATGAGTGGTGAAAACAAACCAGCAAGACAAGCAAAATCATTCATAAAAATGCATACAACGAGTATGACCTTAAAGGAACCACAAAGTGTTTACATGCACTCACACTCGAATCATCTGGACCTTGGAAACTCACAGTGTGATTCTTAAAATGAAAGGCTACAAGCTGCGAACACCTTGCCCAAGCTGAGTTTTCTGTGGCTGGCAAAGTGAAATTTTATGTTTCTTCTTTTAGACTTCTCAAAGCTAACTCTAAAACACGTGTGTGCATTCCTGAAGATGCACACACAGGGTTCTACAGATCAGCTAAATAAAGGTTTCTCCAGGAAGACAAGCCTTTTAAAAGCAAATATCTGTAGGATAACCTACAGTCAAGTGGTGTGGACTTTTCCATCACTCCCAACATTTCTCAAGTTAACTACTAAATGAACAAACGTAATAACAAGAGCTCTAATAACAACACAAGCTTGCAGGTTCCATTCATGAGTCACTAGTGTATATAGCCTCTTTTTTTTTTCCTTGAAAAAGAACACGGGTTAGGAAATGTCTGTGTAATTCTTTATGTCTACAAACCAAGGCTTGCCTCTTGGGAAAGGATTGGCAGATGTGGCAGAAGGGCTGTTTGCCTAGATTGCAGCTGGGTCTTTGACAAGTGCTTCGGGTAAAAAGACTTGGTGTTATATGTATCCACCAAACGCCAGGCTGGACCGTGTGCTGGTGCTGTGAATTTAAAAGATAACTCCTGGGAGGAAGCTGGAAAATCAGGATATTATCTCCCACACATACTCTCAGAAGCCAACATCCCCGCGGCCGCTCCCTCAGATGCACCAGAAGGTCAATGGGTGGTACCTGCAAAGCCAACTAACTATACACCAAGCTACTTTTCCAGCACCAGCACCAGCTCAGAGAGAAGTTGGCGGTGCGCTTCCCCTTAACTGTACCTTGCAATTGAGCAGAGAGTGAGTCCTGGTGCTGCTGGTACTTGAGCGCCACTGCCTCAGCTTTGCGCAGCTGCGTCTGCAGTTCCAAGTAGAGCATCGCGCCATAGAGGAAGCCGAAGACCACCGTGAGAAGCAGCAGCGTCTGGAAGATCCGCTTCTGCTTTCGGGAGCACATCCCGTTTCCCATAGTCCCTCCTGTGCCCCGCGCTGCGGCGGCGGGAGCCGTCGTGTCCTCGGTCCTCCGCTGCGTCGGACAGCTCAGCAGCGGCCACCACGAGAAGTAGCTGGACACAGCATGAGCAGAAGAAGCGAGACACAAAAGCCGGACCGGAGAGGAAGAGGCGGCCGCTCAGCCCCCGCGGGCGGCTGGGCGCCAGGTCATCGACGCCACCCGGCCAGCAGCCACCAAACTTCTGTGATGTCCGATTTCTGCGAGTGGCTGGGCCCGTGTGGAGTCTCTTTGCATACTTCAGAGCCCGCTGCCCTTGCTACTGGTCCCTGCGCGCAGCCGGCTTGGTTTTCCCTACTCCCCACTTTTTGGCCTCCCTGTCCCCACCGTCAGTCCCCGCCCCTCGCGCCGGCTCCCGCTGCTGGACTTTGTCGCTACCACTAGTAGGGGACGCGCGCCCAACAAAGGGACCTGGCTCCCGGCGGCGTCCCCTTGAACGGTCCCTTGGTATTGATGAAGAGATGGGGACTGGTTGGTCTGGTCAGGTTAAGGGGGGGTGGGGGGGTGGGCTGGTGTCACTGATCTGGAAGCTCCAGCCGCCCGCCACCTCCCACCCAACTTACGTGTCACCCACGGCCCCGCTATCATGGCCAACGGGATTCCGGGAGGAAGTCCCACTCGGGCTCCCCGCTCATTGGGCCCGCGCAAGCCACCGCTCCCTCCTTTCGGGGAGCTAATGCTGGGCTCCATTGGACGCCAGCTTTGTCCGTCCCGCCCCAGGCCGCGCCTTCCCTCTCAGCTCTGGGCAGGCTCTGAGCTCCGTGGGCCGCGCGGCCGCCTGGCGCCTGGGTGCGCCCACGTGGAGCCTGGATGGGTGCGGAGGGGTGGAGGAGCCGGGTTGGGAGGGCTAGGGACTTGTCCTGGCCTGAGGCTTGGTGATCATTGCACACGTGTGTGCATGTGTGTGCATGTATGTCCCAGCACTTGGAATGCACGTGGAGCAAGAGTACAGTGCTTATATGCACTCCAACAACCGCAAAGCAACCGTGGATGCACTCTGCTTAGCCCTGCTCATTTCTTACCCTACATAATGAGTTCAGCTTATGAACACTATGTTCTTCTCACATTCTCTCAAGGGCTGCCTACTGAGTCTTGTCCCATTAGAGGCACTAGGCTATGTGCAAATATGGTAGAAAGTAAGCTGGGACCTTGAAGCTCACTTGACTGTCTACGTGGGGTGGGGAAAGCACTTTGTTGGCAGAAGGAAAGAAATGATCTCATGTTTCCTCTGGCTGCAAATGGAATAATTTTAAAAAACAAATCTTACAGGCTGAAATGAGTATGCATTCATTTTGCTATGTGTAGTTCTCTTAATGGTAGCAGAAAAAACATCAGTTACATTTTTAAATTACATTTTCAAGGCCAGCAAAACCCACTACGTTTAACAAAAAGTTAGACAGGCATAATAATGCCAATCCACTTCAAAGAAATCCACAGTGCATTTCTTTCTTCAATATAATCAGGGTGTGTGTGGAATTGAGGTTATGCATAAATGATAAATTTGTTTCTCCTCTTGACCTGAATTCTAAGAGAAATAAATTATTTCTGAAAAGCATCAGTTGTTCAGTGGCACTTTAACATTCTGCATATTGCATTCTACATATGTTTTGTGATATCCTGCCCACATTTTAGTCATCACTATTAATTATGGGGAGTGAGTGCTTTAAATGAAGGAAATATGCTTAAACCAGATTCATTTTTAAGACAGTCCCTGTGTTGAATGTTTTTAGGTCAGCCCTGAAATCATAGGTTAACAAGAGCCACACAGGCAGACCGGGGCATTTCTCTCACTGTAAAAAAATAAGTGAGACTGGTGGTATATGCACTTACCTAATAAAAATCACATTATGTTGTTCCAAATGCTCTTACACTGAATCTTAGCCAGGGCATTCGATTTACGAGTTGGAAACAAATAATTTAAATTTGGCCAATATGACAATAATACTTCTAGTCCCTTCTAGGTCTTGTAAAAAGATACTTCCTCACAAAAGGAGAATTTTATCAGAATCTTATCCTTTCCACCTTTCCCTTCTGAAGAAAACAAATCATGACTCCGTTTAAACATGTAATCTAAGTGTGAACCTATGCCAGACCTGGTGGGACATCCTGTAATCACAGATACCCGGGAGATCGAGGCAACAGGATTCCAGGATCAGAACGGGCAATTTAGAGAGACCTTGTCTCAAATCAAAAGTCAAAGGAGGGCTAGGGATGATGCCTTACTGTTGCAACACTTACCTAGAACACTGTAGACACTGAGTTCAATCCTCAGTCTCGGAGAAAAGAAAGAATGCTTAATTTAAAGGGAAAATCGTCTAAAGCAGCTCAAGTCTGCTCCCTGGTGATGGTGTAGCTCCTATAGTCTCCAGTCTTGTGGGATTTACCATCATTTAAGGTTTCCTCTTTCCGTTTTACTCAGCGAAATTGGGAGAAATTAGTGGGATTTCTTTAGAATTCCTCGGAACTAAATATGCTCATAAGCGGCAAAATATCTGTTAAAATTCTCTAAGGAAATGAATTTTCAGCAATAATCTTAGTCTATACTTGAATATGTGATTATTCTGGACACATACACAAACATACACACACAAACACACTCACACACACACATGTGTGCATGCACGCACAGAGAATGTACAGAACAGAGAGGATGGAAAGACCACTCAGAAAATACACAGATATTCTGTTGTATTTCCAACCTCTGGAAAATGTATATGCTTCCTGAATTCACAATTCCTATTTTAAACCTTTGATTTGATAGCAACAGTTTCATTCCTGTTTCTTAACTTCTTCTTTGCCTGAAGCAAACATCTGATTCTACAGAATATAATAAAGCCCATAAAACACAACTCAATATTTTAGTCATAAAACTTGAAAGACAAGAAAATTATTACCTGAACTTACTCATTATTTCAAGTTCAAGAAGGGTTTGCAGAAGTACATAAAATCACTAATGGCAGTGTCTTTATAATATTACATTTTCAATGTGACCAATGCCTCTAGATTCTTGAATATACAACTATAGAGCTTTTGAGCAGCCAATATGGGAGGCATCCAGAGACTACATATTAAATTTACATAGCCATGCCTTTGGGTAGAGTTTATAATATATGAGCTACTTTCACTGGTCTTAGAAAGTCTATTGTTAGTTGTATTTTATTTTTGCTTCCTTATTGCTTAAAAGTACTTTGCAAGTAAATATCTATACATCATATATATTTACAATGGAAGCATATAATTTCAAAATTGAAATTACTGAAGAATTTCCCCCTATTTAGTATTCTCTTTCTAAGTTAATAAATCAAGAAGAAGACAATCAGAACCTTACACATGGGCTGGAGAGATGGCTCAGTGGTTAAGAGCAATGACTGCTCTTCCAAAGGTCCTGAGTTCACTTCCTAGCAACCACATTGTTGCTCACAACCATCAATAATAGGATCTGGTGTGTCTGAAGACAGGTACAACGTACTCACTAAAAAAAAAAAAAAAAAAGAAAGAAAGAAAGAAAAAGAAAAAAAGAAAGGAAGGAAGAGAGAGAGAAAGAGAGAGAGAGAGAGAGAGAGAGAAAGAAAGAGAACCTTCTACATGAGAAGCATTAAAACAGCTCTTGAGAACTTTAGCACGTTTTCCAGCTTAAATGAATGAGGTTCAGCTATGCTTATATCCCAAAGAGGAGAGGTTAAGAAAGAGGCAGTTAATGCATAATTTCAAACAGTCTAATGTCTAGAAATATAAAATAAATAATCTCCATTGTGTGAAAACTTTTACTGAAATATAGTCACTACAAATAAAATTTAATAGGATTCAATATCTTGTCGGAGAAATGAACACCCAAAATTAGTACGGAGTAGTCTACTTTAAAATTGTGAGCTTAGATGCAGGCTTGTGTTAGAACACTTGTCAAGCCTGTGCGAACTTGGGGGCTGAATTTCTAGCCTGTAAATGTCCTGGTTTAATTGTAAACTTGACACAGCATAGAATCATCGGAGGAAAGCCTAGTAGAAATTGACCTGTGGAAAGCTTTGCGGAGGATTGTCTGTATTGCTTGGTAATTTATGTAGGATAGTACAACCCACTGTGGACTATAACATCCGTACAAATATTGTCCTGCATAAGAAAGCTAGCTGAACATGAACCAATGGACAAGCCAACAAGAAGCACACACACACACACACACACACACACACACACACACACACACACCATGACTTTTGCTTTAAGCTCTTTCCCCGACTTCCCTCAGCGATAGGCTATGACCTAAAAAGATTAGCCCTTCTCCAAAGTTGCTTTTGGCTAAAGGGTTTTATCACTGAAAGATGAAGGCTAGTGAACAGTAACTAAATAACTGGTAGCTCAATCAATAAATGTAAAATGGCTTTTAAGTGTCAATAAGTCACAGTATGAATGGTGTCATGTAACAGTGACAGAAATAGATGTCCTCTATCTGTTAAAGAGCCTTCACCCCATGTCTCATTGTCATTGCTTTCTTTTTTCCCCCACTCCACCTCTTTGTTGACACCTAGTTAGTACATTCACCCCATCTCTTGTCACGTTTAAGACCTGTTTAATGAGTAAGGACATTCTGTTATTTTGAAACCTCTATGAGAAATATGTTAAAAAAAAAAAACTGCTTTCTCTCAAGGTTTTGTTAATGACCTGGCAGTAGCTATTAGTAGATTAATAAAGCAAAAGGGCAGGTATGAAAATAAGAGTATAACCACATAGTTTACCTGACTCAGCATGTCTTGGTGCATTTCTAGGGTCTGTCAATAAAAGTCTACCTTTGTAATTTCCAACTCTTTGAAGACTTAAAAGACAGCAAAGGAAGCCTGGCATGGAGGCACATGTCTTTCATCCCAGCACTTAGGAAGCAGAGGTAGATGATTTTTGTGAGTTCAAGGTTCCACTGAGAAACCCTGGCTTGAAAAAACAAATAATTCCACCTCACACCAGTCAGAATGGCTAAGATCAAAAATTCAGGTGAAAACAGATGCTGTCGAGGATGTGGAGAAAGAGAAACACTCCTCCAATGGTGGTGGGATTGCAAGCTGGCACAACTACTCTGGAAATCACTTTGGCTATTCCTGGGAAAATTGGAGATAGTACTACTGGAAGATCCAACAATGCCACTCCTAGGCATATACCCAGAAGATGCTCCAACTTGTAATAATGACACATGCTCCACTATGTTCATACCAGCCTTATTTATAATCGCCAGAAGCTGGAAAGAATCCACAGGAATGAATACAGAAAATGTGGTAATTTACACAATGGAGTACTACTCAGCTATTAAGAACAATGAATTTATAAAATTCTTAGGCAAATGGATGGCTCTGGAGGATATCATCCCGAGTGAGGTACCCCAATCATAAAAGAACACACATGATATGCACTCACTGATAAGTGGATATTAGCTCAGAAACTCAGAACACCCAAGATACAATTTTCAAACCACATGGAACTCAAGAAGAAGGAAGACCAACGTGTGGATACTTTTATCCTTCTTAGAAGGGAGAACAAAATACCCATGGAAGGAGTTACAGAGACAAAGTTTGGAGCAGAGACTGAAGGAATGACCATCCAGAGACTGCCCCACTGGGGATCCATCCCATGAACAACCACCAAACCCAGACACGATTGCAGATGCCAAGAAGATTTTCTGACAGGAGCCTAATATAGCTGTCTGCTGTGAGGATCTGCCAGTGCCTGGCGAAAACAGAAATGGATGCTCACAGTCATCCATTGGACTGAGCACAGGGTCCCCAATAAGGGAGCTTGAGAAAGTACCCATGTAGCTGCAGGGGACTGCCGCCCTGTAGGAGGAACAACAATATGAACTAACCAGTACCCCCAAGAGCTCACTAGGATTAAACCATCAATCAAAGCAAACACATGGTGGGACTCCTGTCTCTAGCTGTATATGTAGCAGAGGATGGCCTAGTCAGCCATCAATGGGAGGAGAGGCCCTTGGTCTTGTGAAGACTCTATGCCCAAATATAGGGGAATGCCAGGGACAGGAAGTGGGAGTGGGTAGGTTGGGGAGTAGGTAGGGTGAGGGTGAGGGGATAGGGGATTTTGGAGAGGAAACTAGAAAAGGGGAGAGCATTTGAAATGTAAATAAAGAAAATATCTAATTTTAAAAAAGAAAATATCAAAAAAATGAAGAAAAGAAAATATCACCCTTAGTAAGGTTACCCAATCACAAAATAACACACATGATATGCACTCACTGATAAGTGGATATTAGCCCAAATACTCAGAATACCCAAGATAAAATTCACAGACCACAGGAAGCTCAAGAAGGAAGAACAAAGTATGAATGCTTTGATCCATCTTAGAAGAGGGGACAAAATACTCATGGTAGTAAATACAGAGACAAAGTGTGGATCAGAGACTGAAGGAAAGGCCATCCAGAGACTGCCCCACCTGGGGATCCATTCCCTATATATTCATCAATCCCAGACACTATTGTGGATGCCAAGAAGTGCATGCTGACAGGAGCCTGATATGGCTGTCTCTTGAGAGGCTCTGAGGCAGATGCTTGCAGCCAACCATTGGACTAAGCCCAGAGTCCCAAGTGGAAGAATTAGAGAAAGGACTGATGAAGCTGAAAGGGTTTGAAACCCCATAGGGAGAAAAGTATCAACAAACCAGACCCCCTAGAGCCACAGGGACTAAACCACCAACCAAAGAGTACACATGGAGGAACCCATGCCTCCAGCTGAATATGTAGCAGAGGATGGCCTTGTCAAGCATCAATGGGAGGAAAGGCCCTTGGTCCTGTGAAGACTTGATGCCCCAGTGTATGGGAATGCCAGGGTGTGGAGGCTGGAGTAGGTGGGTGGATGTGGGAACATCCTCATAGGAGCAGGGGGAGGAGGATGGAATAGGGAGCTTCTGGGGAAGAAACCAGGAAAGGAAGTAACATTTGAAATGTAGATAAAGAAAATATCCAATAAAAAATGAAACAACAACAACAAATAAACAAAAAACAGAACAAAACAAATACCAAAAATAGAAAAAAAGGAGGGCAAAGGAAGAAATGGCCAATTTGTCTCCATAAGTCAATTCAACAGAAAAACTAGGGCAAGACCACTCAATGGGTAAAGAACTGGTCATGTATACCCCGAGTCCCGAGTTCTGATGCCCAGAACCTATGTAAAGTCACTAGAGTTAGTAGCACCCATCTCTGATTTCTGCATGATTGGAATATGGAGAGGGGAGATTTTCCCAGAAGCTCACAGGCTTAACCTGGCATGGGTAGGTACAAAATGACAGTCTCAAAAATGGGGAAGAGGTATGACAAACACTTAAGGATGTCCCCTGACATCTATGCGAATATTATGAAACTCAAGTGCATACAACTCACCTAACCCAACCACATACAAAGAACACTGTGGAAAATGTGTTTAAAAAAGAAAAAAGAGAAAAACAACAACTAACCTGTACAACTATGTTTATGAACAACCCGAGAACAGACAAGCAATGATTGTGTATCATGGGGTTTGACCGTTTCTGTGGAGTCCCTGAAAACAATCCTGGCCAGTTGTAAATGTGCTTGGAGTCATTTCAAAGGTGGCTGGAGATGAACAGTGCCAGGTTCAAGCATCATTTAGTCACATATCATCTGCCACATCACAAGTATGTCAGTAATGATTAAGACAATTAGTTCCAGAGTTTATAAAATGAAAAGAAAAGAATGCTTTTGTGTGTTCTGCATGGTTCACCAAAAACCTAGAGGGATCAAGATGGAATCAAATCATCAGATATTATATTGAATGAAAAGCTATAGTGGCATCTATCCACATCTAGATTATCTTGGAAATCCATATTTGATTTTTAAAATTAAGCTCCAGCTGGCTAATTAAAATGAAAATGCTACTCCCTAACTGAGCATCTTCCCTTCACTTATGAAACTGGTTTCACAGTGCAGGGATTTACATGTAACTTACGTTCATAAAAGCTGGACTTCGAATTCTTAGGCTACGATGCAGGACCTGACATTTTCAGTGGGTATTATATCTCAACATTTTAAAAAATAACTACTGTGTGTAGCATGTGGTGGAGGCCGGCAGAAGGAAGGTGGTGGGTGTAATGACAAAATGAAGTGGGACTCTTGTTGCAAGGAATGTGCTGCTGTGAGGCTTACATCTTGAATGCTGTATTGAATGGCCTGAAAGAAAGAGAACAGGAGCAAAAGTGGCCTCGTGGTGCAATCATGATTCCTAAGGAAGGCAGCTTCATAGGCATGACAATTAGCATAAGCAGTTGGTTAATTAGTGCTAGTGAAAGCCAAAGATCATTAAAGTGACACTTAGACACCTTAAAACATACATGTGTGCGTTCATTACATTTTTCCTTTAATGTGAGGCCAAGCCTTTGCTTGCAGGTCTGAATGCATCATTAGGTGAAACCCAGCTTTGCCTTCTCAGACACGGTGTGTCACTCTCAAATTCTCCATGCAGCCTCCCTGTACAGTCCTTGGTAAGATGATTTCAGGGTTAAATGAAGCCAGATTGCAAGCATCATGGGTTTTGTGCTCTTATATTTCACCTAATTTGACTGTGATTTTCTACACGTTACCAGGTACTGTGGAGCTTTGGAAGGCATTCATCTAAATGTCTATAGAAACAGCTATTTTTTTTTCACCCCTGTATTTCTTACTTTACATAATATTGAATTGTACCACACAATTAAAATGGCAGGTGTGGTTACATAATCACTTATCAGAGCACCAGTAGTCTACACTTAGTTTGGTAGGAAAGAACAGGCCTAAAAGACACTAGTTTATGTGCCAGGGGTCTTCTGGAGAGAATTCATATACCTGTTCACCCAGTAGGGAAGAACCTCCCTTAAACCACTGAGTTGCTTTGTTGTTGTTATGTCCTATAGCCTGCTATTATTCACTTAAATTACAGCTAGGGAGTAAAAGGGAGGAGTTAAACAGAAAGGGGGTGTGTGGCCAGTAAGATGGTGCAGAAAGAAAAGGCACTTACTATCAAGCCTTGTGACCCTAGTTTGATATCCAGAATTCACAGGGTGAAAAGAGAAAATTGATTCCCAGTATTAGTCCTCTGTAGCAAGACATAAACCATGGCACCTGCATGCAAACACACACACATATTATATTATATTATATTATATTATATTATATTATATTATATTATATTATATTATATATCATAATTATATAGTGTGTGTATAGTGCAAGAATGGATGAAGGAAGGAAGGAAGGAAGAAAAAAAAGAAAGAAAGAGAGAGAGAAAGAGAGAAAGAGAGAGAAAGAGAGAGGAAAGGAGATAGAGAGAAAGAGAGGAAGGAAGGAAGAGGAGAGGAGGAGAGGAGAGGAGAGGAGAGGAGAGGAGAGGAGAGGAGAGGAGAGGAGAGGAGAGGAGAGGAGAGGAGAGGAGAGGAGAGGAGAGGAGAGGAGAGGAGAGGAGAGGAGAGGAGAGGAGAGGAGAGGAGAGGAGAGGAGAGGAGAGGAGAGGAGAGGAGAGGAGAGGAGAGAAGAGAAGAGAAGAGAAGAGAAGAGGAGAGAAGAGAAGAGAAGAGAAGAGAAGAGAAGAGAAGAGAAGAGAAGAGAAGAGAAGAGAAGAGAAGTAGGTAGGAATACAAAGAAAATGAAGTACTCTTCAGGGAGAAGGATGTAGGTGTTGCTGATAAGAAAGAAAACTAAAGCCTTTTAAAACTCACAAAGTTAAGTCTATCACTGTGATAGACAACTGAGAAGAATGGAGGAACAAACGGGTAAAAAGTACACAAAGTAATAGGCATGGGAAGGTGAGGTCTTTGACTGAAAAGAGAGAGAAAAATAAAACAAAACAAAACCAAAAACTACATTGGTTTCAGGAAGACGTTAGCTTGAGTCAAAGTTTGGAATTTTGTCTATAAGGTTTTGCTTCTGGTTTTGCTTTTGGCTGGTGGGTAGTACATGATTGTGGATTTGCAGAAAAGGAGTATAAAGTGGAGCTAGACAGATTAATGATGTCAAGCATTGCATTTAGAGATTCTAAGATGTCCCTGGTCCTTTGGGTCAGCTGCCTATACCCAGAAATAACATGCTACGAGGAATCCCCCGTGCTCTCTCTGGACCTGGATTCACATAGGCAGTTTCCACTCTCCTTCCTGTTCTCTAATACAATCTCTCCAGTGTCCTCCCTAGCTCTGTAGCCTGATGACTACAGGGCCATCTCCTCCATCCCTAGTTCTATCTTCTGGTGACTCAATCAAACCTTGTGCAGACTCAGCTTTCCTTATCCCATTGTGTACTCTCTTAGCCCCACCCCAACCCTTCCAGCACACCCCCATTCTTTCCTTAACCCTCACATCGAAAATTTCTACCTAGGATGTTTAGCATTGGAACCCATCAGGGACCCAGTTAGGTGACTCATACCACCTTTCCTGTCCTTCTTTATGATCTCTCCATTCTCATGTTCAGCCCAATAACGACCTTTTTACAGGAGTCCCTCCGCCCACTTCAACTATACTCCAACTTTGGCTTTAGACCAAGGCTACCCCCTGGTCCTTTCTTCCATGTCTCTCCAGACAATTCTTTGACGTATCAAATACTACATGCAGGATCCCCTCTTTCCAAAACACATTCATGTCCCTGGGGACTCTGTGTCTAGGGGTGAACAGCATCCCCTTAGGTCTTACCTGAAGCTCTGCTCAACCTCTTCTACTAACCCACTTCTATTTCTCTGTGCTACTCACTGGCCTATAGAACTACTCCCTACCAGGCAACCCCCAGCCATTATATTTTCCTAATAGAAAGCAACAGAAACAAAGATACAAAAAAACAAAAGACCCACCCAATAAATACAAGACTATATATCCCAGATGCCTAGATGCCAGCACAAAACATAAACATTACCAGCCTGTACAGTATGGCTCTACCAGTATTTAGTAACTCTACGATAGTAGATGCTTAGAACTGCAATACAGCTGAATCCCAAGTAAAGGATTTCAAATAGTTATGATGAATATGTTCAAGAACCTTAAAGAAGATATTAATAAATCCATTAATGAAGTCCATGAAAACACAACCAAAGAGGGGGATGAAACAATGAAAAGATCTTAAAACATGAAAGAATTTATCAAATTCTTTTTTTTATTTCAAAACATTTTTATTAGGTATTTATTTCATTTACATTTCCAATGCTATCCCAAAAGTTTCCCACACCCTCCCACACCCACTCCCCCACCCACCCACTCCCACCTCTTGGCCCTGGCGTTCCCCTGTACTGAGGCATATAAGGTCTGCACGACCAATGGGCCTCTCTTTCCACTGATGGCCGACCAGGCCATCTTCTGATACATATGCAGCTAGAGACAGGAGCTCTGGGGGGAGGGGGGGGTTACTGGTTAGTTCATATTGTTGTTCCACCTATAGGGTTGCAGATCCCCCCAGCTCCCTGGGTACTTCCTCCAGCTTCTCCATTGGGGGCCCTGTGATCCATCCAATAGCCGACTGTGAGCATCAACTTCTGTGTTTGCTAGGCCAGGTCAGAGCACAGAAAATATTTTTAATAAAATCATGGAATGAAATTTGCCTAAGGAATTTCTTCATCAAGATCCAGAAACATACTGACTTCCAAATAGACTAGTCCAGAAAATAAATTCCCTACAACAAGTAATAACAAAGCACTAAATACTCAGAACAAGGAAAAAAATATTAAAATCTATAAGGGAAAATAGCAAGTAATAATTAAAATAACAGCTGACTTCTCAATAAAGGATCTAAAAACCAAAAGGGCCTGCATGCATGTTCTATAACTTGTAAGAAACCGCAAAACCAGGTCTAATTACTATACCCAGTAAAACAATCAGTCATAATAGAAAGAAAGAATATCATTCCATGATAAAACCAAACTTAAGCAGTATATATCTACCAATCCAGTTCTAAAGAAAACAGCAGAAGGAGAACTTCAGTTGGAATAAGTTCACCACACCACAGAAAACAGAAGAATAAATAATCCCATACCAACAAATAAGAAAGTGGTTACAAGACAGCAACAAAATAGCAGGAATAAATACATACTGCTCACAGACACCACTCAGTATTAACAGTCTAAAATCCTAAATGACAGATTGGCTTACAAAACTGGGCCCATTCCTTTGCTGAATCCAAGAAACACAGCTTATCATAAAGGATAGATGTCATCTTAGACTAAAAGGAAGAAAGAAGATATTCTAAGCAAACCCAAGAAGCAAGATGTGTAAAAAAATATACACTAAAAACTGAAATTAATCAGAAGAGATAGAGAAAGAAACTAGATACTCACCAAAGGAAAAAAATCCACCAAGAATATACTGCAACTCTAAATATTTATATACAAAACACATGGGCACCTAAGTTCATAAATGAAATACTACTATAGCTGAAATCATGTTTGCCCACACAGTTATAGTGGGTGATTTCAATGACCAATTCTTGACAATCAACAGGTCTTTCGGGTAGAAACTAAACAGAGAAATGTTGGAGTTAAATAGCATTGGAAATCAAATGGTCCTAGCAGATATTTACAGAGCATTTCACCCAAACACATACCATCTTCTCAGTAGTTCATAGAACTTTCTCCAAAATTGAACACATACTTGATGGCAAAGCAAGTCTCAACAGATATAAGAAATTTTAAATTATATTATGTTTCTTTTCTGATCACCTTGGATTAAATCTGAATAACTATCAGAAAGCTTAAAAACTGAAAAACTCACTACAGAATAAAAAATGAGCCAAGATATGAATTAGTAAATAAATTAAAAACTTTCTAGAATTGAAAGTGCAACACAGTACCGAAATGTTATGAAACACAATTAGGTGTTGCTAAGAGGCAAGTTCATACCACTAAGTGACTACAGAAAGAACTTGGAGAGATTGCATACTAACAACTTAAAGCCACTCCTGAAGGCTTTGGAGGAAAAGAAGAACTAACAGTGTAAATAAGTATATAGCAAGAAATAATCAAACTGGGAGATGAAATCAACCAAGTAGAGGCAAAAATATCAATTAAAAAGCCAATGAAACTAAGAATTGATTCATTGAGAAAATCAATAAGATAGAAAAATCTTTAGCCCAATTAACTAAAAGGTAGGGAAATAAGATCCAAATCAATAAAACTAGAGATGAAAAGAGAAATGTAACAACATATATCAAGGAAATTCAGGGGACATAGTTTAAAAATCTATACTCCACCATCTGGAAAATCTAAAATAAACATTTTTTTTGTATATATGATGTACCCAAGTCAAATCCAGACTGGATGAGCAATTTAACCCCTGGTGAAATACAAGCAGTAATCAAACATCTTCCAAACAAAATAAGTTGAGGGCCAGATTGACTCAGTGCAGAATTCAACCAGACTTTCAAAAAAGAATTAATGCCAATACTTCTTATGCTCTCCCACATAACAGAAACAGGAGGACCTTTTCCCAATTCTTTTTATGAGGCCACAGGTAAACTCATCTCCAAACTCTGCCAATAACCAATGGAGAAAAAGAAATACAGACCAATTTATCTAATAAATATAGATTGAATATTCCCAAGAAAATACTGGCAAACTGAATCTAAGAACACATCAAAAAGATCACCCAAAATACTAAAGTAGGCTTCAGCCCAGAGATGCAGGGATGGTTCAAAATATGTAAATGCATATGTGTGATCTACCACATAAAGACTGAACCGGGGAGAGGGAAAACATTTGAAATGTAATAAAATAAAATAAAATAAAATAAAATAAAATAAAATAACCAATTTTTTAAAAAGACTGAAAGACAAATTCCACAATCATTTCATTAGACAGAGAAAAGGCCTTAGACAAAATTCAATATCCCTTCAGGATAAACTCTTAGAGTAACTAAGAGTTCAAATAACATCCCAGTGTTAATAAAAGGCAATTTACAACAAGCCCATAGTCAGCATCAGCCTAAATAGAGAGAGACACAAAGCAGTTTTTACTAAAATCAAGAAGAAGACAAGGATGCTATCTTAGGCAGGGTTTCTATTCCTGCACAAATATCATGACCAAGAAGCAAGTTGGGGAGGAAAGGGTTTATTCAGCTTACACTTCCTCATTGCTGGTCATCATTAAAGTCAGGACTGGATCTCAAGCAGGTCAGGAAGCAGGAGCTGATGGAGAGGCCATGGAGGGATTACTGACTTGCTGTTACTGACTTGCTTCCCCTGGCTTGCTCAGCTTGCTCTCTTATATTACCCAAGACTACCAGCCCAGGGATGGCACCACTCAGAAGGGGCCCTCCCACCTGGATCACTAATTGAGAAAATACCTTACCTCTGGATCTCATGGAGGTACTTCCTCAAGGGAGGTTTCTTTCTCTGTGGTAACTCCAGCTTGTGTCAAGTTGACAAACAAAACTAGCCAGCACAATTGACCCCTTGTCAACTTGACACACAAATACATCACAATTAAGCCTTAACCCTTACTTTCTTATTCATCTCCAAGATCTAAATAACTTTAAAAGTCCCACAGTCTTTACTATCTCTATCTTAATATTTCAATCCCTTTAAATTAATACTATCTTAATATTTCAATCCCTTTAAAATATCCAATATAATTCAAAGTCTTTTTACAATTCAAAGTCTCTTAACTGTGGGCTCAACTAAAATGCTTTCCTCCTTCAAAAGGGAAACATATTAGGGCACAGTCACAATCAAAAGCAAGATCGAACTCAAACTGTCCAATGTCTGGGATCCATTCAAGATCTTCTAGGCTCCTCTAAGGTCTTGGATCACTTCTCCAGCTCTCCCACTTGTAGCACACACCTTTTCTTTTAGGTTCCAGCTGCCTGTACTCTTCTGCTGCTGCTGTTCTTGGTGGTCATCTTATGGTACTGGCATCTCCAAAACACTGCTGTCTTCCACTGTAACTAGGCTTTACCAATAGCCTCTCATAGGCTCTTTTCATGATGCCTAGCCTCAACTCCTTTGTATGACCCCTTCAGTACTGGGGCATCAATTGCAACTGAGCTGCACCTTCACCAATGGCCTTCCATGGCCTCTCACAGTGCCAAGCTTCAGCTGCTCTTCATAATCCCTTCAAGCCTTCCAACCAGTACCACTTGGGTGGCTCTTATACATTACCAAGTCCAGTTGCCAACATGAGGTACAACTGTGGCTGCCTCTAGAACACAGCTTCTCTGTGCTCTCGGGAAACACTTCCCAGAGGATTTCACCTTAGTGATGCTGGTCTCTTTCTAATCACTGCTAATTTCTTAGCTCCAACTAACCAGCTTCAACTGCCCCAGTAAAGTAAAGGTTTCACTTTAGTAGTTCTGGTATCTTGTTAGTCACAGTTGATTCTTCAGCCCCAGCTAAACAAAAGAATCTTCACAATCAAAACTGCAATGGCTCTTATAAGTGTCTTTAATCTTCTTTCTGAAATTTCACAAGCCAGGCCTCCATCTTCTGCACTGTTCTCAACATTATCCTCCAAGCCCCAACAACACATGCCACAGAGCTCTTAACATTCCAATGGCTCTTCCAGCCCCAAGTTCCAAAGTAGTTCCACAGCCCTCCCCAAAACACACTCAGGTTGTCAGAGGAATAACCCACTGTGCTGGTACCAATTTGTCTTAGTCAGGGTTTCTATTCCTGGACAAACATCATGACCAAGAAGCAAGTTGGAGAGGAAAGGGTTTATTCAGCTTATACTTCAACACTGCTGTTCTTTACCGAAGGAAGTCAAGACCTGAACTCAAGCAGGTCAGGAAGCAGGAGCTGATGCAGAAGCCATAGAGGGATGTGACATACTGGCTTGCTTCCTCTGCCTTGCTCAGTTGGCTTTCTCATAGAACCCAGGACTACCATCCTAGGGATGGCACCACCCACAATGGGTCTGCCCACACTTGATCACTAATTGAGAAAATGCTTTACAGATGGATCTCATGAAAGCATTTCCTCAAAGGAGGGTTCTTTCTCTTTGATAACTCCACTTGTGTC